>NC_047021.1:43533466-43877558 GCF_902652985.1 Pecten maximus
TACATGCACAAGGTCATATATATGTACAAGGTTATATACATGTACATGGTCAAACACAAGGTCATTTACATGTACAAGGTCAAACACGAGGTCATATACATGTACAAGGTCATACACAAGATCACATTTATGTTCAAGCTTCATACAAGTACAAGTTCACATATCAGTCCAAAGGTCAAACACAAGATCACATACATCTACAAGGTCATATGCAAATTCACATATGTGCAAGGTCACAATGTCACATAAATCTACAAGGTCAAACACAAGGTTACATTCATTTACAAGGTCATATATATGCAAAGTCACATATATGTACAAGGTCATGCACAATGTCACATTCATGTTCAAAGGTCATACTCAAGGTCACATAAACATGTACAAAGGTCATACTCAAGGTCACATAAACATGTTCAAGGTCAGACATAAGGTCATATTACAGGGTCATAATTTTAATAGTTTTAACGTAAGGTTATACACAGATGGGAACTGTGTGTGTATATAACGTTGTAATCTGTGATCATCCAATATTGTGAATACATGCAATACATCAGTCTCTCGTTGAAGTAACTTCAAGGTGTACTTGTAAGTGACTGGATATTGTCTATTTCGTCATGACCGGATATTGTAACATCATGTCAAGTGTTTACTCAGAATACAAATTAAATACAAATCAAGTGTACAGGGAAAAAATATTAGTCAAAAAGTACTTTCAATAACATGGCTCAAGGAAGTGAGGCAAACTTGAAGCATTTTAGTCTCAATTTTCTGTCAAAGTTATTTTGCTTATACAATAATTTGGGTTTTTTTCTTTAAGTATATATAATGTTAAGACATACCTGAAATGTGGTATACATATCCATAAAAATGAAATTATGGGTGGTCGGGTGACACAGTGGTAACACACTTGCCTTCCACCTAAGTGGCCGGGGTTCGATTCCTTAGTTTGGTTTGTTTGGTTTGTTTTTCTTTAACGTCCTATTAACAGCCTGGGTCATTTAAGGACGTGCCCAGTTTTGGAGGTGGAGAAAAACCACCGGCCTACGGTCAGTACCTGGCAACTGCCCCACGTAGGTTTTGAACTCGCAACCCAGAGGTGGAGGGCTAGTGTTAAAGTGTCGGGACACCTTTACCACTAAGCCACTGCGGCCCCTGTGGTTCGATTCCCCAATTGGACGTGATTAATGGTATTGGGTCACCTGCCAGACCAAGTTGGTTTTCCCCGGGTACTCCGATTTCCTCCCACTGTAGACCCCTCGCGTACTTCCGTCTGGGACAACCAACATGATAAATAAAAGTTGATATGATTTGTTTCAAAATTGTTGAAAAATAAAAATAAATTTTACATTAAGAAATAAAATTATAGAACATGTTAGTGAAGTTTGATAGGAATTCCAGGGTATGATCATGTATGATTAGAAGTATAAATATGTACAGTCACAGTTTTTCTGACTTTCCACCTGTATAGACTACCATATAAACTGTTTACCTACAGCAATATAAACAATACTATAAATATGTACCTCTCAAGTTCTATGTTTCATGATCAGCTGCCTTCTACTATAAACATCTTCCTGACCAGTATTAATATTTACATTAATGTCAATTGCGGCTTTTTTTCTCATTGGTTTGGGATGGAGCTTTTTTGTCTCATTTTTGGAAAAAAATTGGTGAATTGGGAAAATTTTTTTTTTAGGAGTAAGCTGCAAACTGCAAATTTTCGGAATTTGCCTTAAATATGAAAATTTTTTAATTGGGATTGACGTGCATTAACAGCCTAAAAAAGCCCTTAAAAAGCCCTGTCAATGTTCATAACATAATTGTACTTTGCCCAATGCATGTCTGCAGGTTGCAGGTTGTATATTTCTGAAATGAACATGTACACTATTTAAAACTCATAGAACTTCAAATCTTTTAAATCTTTAATATCTAGTAAGTGGTCATGTAATATATTTCCTGGTCAAACCCTTCATCACTTTTTTAGTTTCTGAAACATGTATAGGCATACAAAATATTAATGCACACCATGGGGTTGAAATGTCACCAAACTGCTTGTCAAGGCTGGAGCTGTCCGTGCTTGTTTGGAATTTATATCTTCGATTCACAACATTACAACTTCCTTGTTGGGGAGGTTATTTATAAAAAAAAGATCAATCTGATCTGAAATCAATCCTTACAGATTTGCTTTTCAACTTTATCGATCGAGAAAATTAAATGAAATTACCAACTCAGACAGTTTATGTGTCCTTAAACTATATATATCAATCAACTGTCTATAGCAACAGGTTATAAGCTGGTACATTTCATTTCTGGATTCTCTTAACATTATATAGAGGATATAATCAATGGTTTGTCGTTTAATATCAAATATATTTCATGAGTATGACAGGTTTTATTTATATTTTCATGAGTGCTACACACTCATGAAAATATTTTTAAAAACTTGCATTACAAATGAAATATATTTGATATTAAACAGCAAAGCATTGAATTTTCTTTTTAAACAGCAAAGCATTGAATTTTCTTTTTATTACATTTGAAATGAGGCTTTTAAATGCTTTTATTAAACTTTCTATCAAAAATGTCTTCAAGATCAACCACTTTCATCTATTCCCCAACAGACAGGTCCTAGCAGACGACAAAAATGCCAAGGGACATTGGTGGGGGGGGGGTGGGGGGGGGGGGGGGGGGGGGGGGGGGGGAGTTCGATCAAGGGGAACAACTCTTACAACAGGAAAGTTGATCTGGCAAAACCTTATATTTTCACTGCAAAATCTTACATTTTCACTGCTCATCGGATGATCGCTACAGTGAAAATATAAGTTATATCAGTTTGATAATTTTCTATATTGCTCAGATATGTGTGTGATATATTACATGTAATTCAAAGTGACAATATGTAAGTAACTATATATATAAAAACTGTAATTGACATGACATAAGATATTAGCTGCCTTTGCATGCATAAATGTTTCCACAGCTAATTGCTTTGAGCTAAGCAGGGAAACCTTACACAAAAGTCAACTAACATCTTCTTACATGACATTTACATTTTATAAATAAATATATTTATTACGTAATTGCACATTATAAATCATTAACAATATTTCGTAGCTATATATATAATCTGATGCATCGTCATAATCAATATGGATGCTCTCCAACGAGCACAGGCCTTGTTTACATTCCTTATCTAGGAACGTGACTTTAGGCTAATGGCAAATTCTGCACCTGATAGTTGTAATTTATGATATAGAACTTAATCTTAAAAGCTATGAATATGTTTATGTATACACATGCATGAGGCAGGTACATCAATATCATAGATTATAACATCTAGCCGATAATATCTCTATACTTAAAGATTCTAGTATACGTAGGTATCTTCAAGTTTGTTTACCTAAGTGTACAAACTAGTGCCAATCTGCAGAGGTACAGAGTCGGCCAAGAATGCTCTGTTCAGATACCATCACACCAGGACAAATATACATTGTAATACGTAAATACACTTTGAAGATAACAGGGAGGTAAAGGCAGACAAAAACACCAAAGAAACAAAAGCTGGGGAAAATGTAGAGAACAATTAGGCCGAAAGAAAGACAAGAAGACATGAAGGAAAAAGACAGCTATAGAGATATAAGGGCCAGGAGGAGTGATATTTAGTAGACATTTTTCCCATTCCCGATGGAAACTGGAGAGAGGCTCTATAGGTGCCTGAAAAGACATGCATGCAAATGAAAACTCAAGCTCCTGGAGTCACGAACACGATTCCTGTCTGACAATAACATTATCAACTTCTCATCCACACAACAAAGACAGACATCATCATCTCTTCAAGGGGCTCATGATAATGACCCCCCACCCCCCCCCCCCCCCCCCACCCCCCCCCCCCCCACCCCCCCCCACCCCACCCCCCTTCTCCCTCCAACTGGCTGCATGTGGTGGAAGCAACCACCCATTCACACTGTATCCCCCCCCCCCCCCCCCCAACCCCAAACCCTTCTCACCCCACAATTGGTAAGTGTTCCTATATCTGGGGATAGAAGTGATGGACCTTCTACAGATAACCTCCAGCATCTGTAACTCGGAACCTCGCAAAGGCATACTGTAAAATCAAGCATTTAAAATGGTTTACAACATCCTTCCCAACATGGCGTACAGTTTATATTACACCAATATTACAATAAAATTCAAACTCTATTTTAATTTTCTGTCACAGTTTTCGCCAGATGTAATTACCAGAAGATGAAATGGACCATGTGCGATTACCAGATAAATTTATTGTGATTACCGGGAGATCAGACTTACCGTGATTACCACTGATATATAATTACAGGAAGACAATTCGATGTTAAGCTAATTGTAGTAATTTATAGCTATATATCTGATGGTCAGAACTGAACTGGTTAAAATATATAATTTATGTTATTTATTTAACCTGTTTGGGTAGTATTTGTTTAACGTCCTATTAACAGCCAGGGTCATTTAAGGACATGCCAGGTTTTGGAGGTGGAGGAAAGCCGGAGTACCCGGAGAAAAACCACCGGCCTACGGTCAGTACCTGGCAACTGCCCCACGTAGGTTTTGAACTCGCAACCCAGAGCTGGAGGGCTAGTGATAAAGTGTCGGGACACCTTAAAAGTTAACCACTCGGCCACGGCAGCCCCATTATATTAATTGTGGGGAGATGTGTGCATGCCTCTGATATGTGTATGTGTGTGTATGTAACCCCCATCCCCCCCCCCTCCCCCCTCCCAAAAACAAAAAATATTTGTATATCTGTACATGCAAGACAAAAGGCTAACATTTGGACATGATTTTCTAGTCATATTGTTTTACTGATGCAGCATGTGTACCATTCCATCTTGCCAGATTTTAAGGCATGCCCTTCAATAGTAATGCTAAACAGGTGTTAATGTTTGTTTGATAAACAATTAATACTAATGTATACTGCAAAAAAATCTGTTCCCAATCACAATCAGGGAAACTTTGGGCTAATTGAAGGTCATCTCTCGATCAGAAAAGAATTTGGATCTGCTCAGAAATGTACCAGCTTATTGTGGGTTTGTCAGGAAGTGTAATGGCTTATTGCATTTTGAATTTGTAGGTTTTTAACGAGATGTAACAGCTTATTGTGGGTTTGTCAAAAAATAAAATGGCTTATTGTAGGTTTGGTAGTAAATGTAACTGCTTATTTCTGGATTGGTAGGAAATATAACAGCTTATTTCTGGTTATGTAGTAAATGTAACAGCTTATTTCTGGTTTGGAAGGAAATGTAACAGCTTATTTCTGGTTTGGTAGGAAATGTAACAGCTTATTTCTGGTTTAATAGGAAATGTAACAGCTTATTTCTGGTTTGGTAGGAAATGTAACAGCTTATTTCTGGTTCGGTAGGAAATGTAACAGCTTATTTCTGGTTTGGTAGGAAATGTAACAGCTTATTTCTGTAACAGCTTATTTCTGGTTTAATAGTAAATGTAACAGCTTATTTCTGGTTTGGTAGGAAATATAACAGTTTTTTTCTGGTTTGGTAGGAAATGGAACAGCTTATTTCTGTAACAGCTTATTTCTGGTTTGGTAGGAAATGTAACAGCTTATTTCTGGTTTGGTAGGTTATTTCTGGTTTGGTAGGAAATGTAACAACTTACTTCTGGTTTGGTAGGAAATATAACAGCTTATTTCTGGTTTGGTAGGTTATTTCTGGTTTGGTAGGAAATGCAACACCTTATTTCCGTTTAATAGTAAATGTAACAGCTTATTTCTGGTTTGGTAGTAAATGTAACAGCTTATTTCTGGTTTGGTAGGAAATATAACAGTTTATTTCTGGTTTGGTAGGAAATGCAACACCTTATTTCTGGTTTAATAGTAAATGTAACAGCTTATTTCTGGTTTAATAGTAAATGTAACAGCTTATTTCTGGTTTTGTAGTAAATGTAACAGCTTATTTCTGGTTTGGTAGTAAATGTAACAGCTTATTTCTGGTTTAATAGTAAATGTAACAGCTTATTTCTGGTTTGGAAGGAAATGTAACAGCTTATTTCTGGTTTAGTAGTAAATGTAACAGCTTATTATTTCTGGTTTGGAAGGAAATGCAACAGCTTATTTCTGGTTTGGAAGGAAATGTAACAGCTTATTTCTGGTTTGGTAGTAAATGTAACAGCTTATTTATGATTTGGTAGTAAATGTAACAGCTTATTTCTGGTTTGGTAGTAAATGTAACAGATTATTATTTCTGGTTTGGAAGGAAATGTAACAGCTTATTTATGATTTGGTAGTAAATGTAACAGCTTATTTCTGGTTTGGTAGTAAATGTAACAGATTATTATTTCTGGTTTGGAAGGAAATGTAACAGCTTATTTCTGGTTTGGAAGGAAATGTAACAGCTTATTTCTGGTTTGGTAGGAAATATAACAGCTTACGGTATTTCAGATTTGGTAGGAAATGTAACAGCTTATTGTGGGTTCCTCAAGAAATGTAACAGCTTATCTCTGGTTTGGTAGGAAATATAACAGCTTATTTCTGGTTTGGTAGGAAATATAACAGCTTATTGTGGGATTGTCAAAAATTTAAACTGTCTCATTTGATCTTTATAAACTGAAGACTGCATGTAGATCGAGGCAAGACTCTCGTACTAATCTTAACCTAGATATGTACCAGTAATGTAAATATATCCTTGGCTCCAATGCTCTGCACTGCCGCACCAGAAATATTGACCCTGCATCTTATAACCCCGAATCATCAATTTGTATAAGTGTTACACACTTAACAAGAGATCCCAGAGGGATCTTGGCGCCCACCATTGAATGTTCTTCATAGGTTCCATGTCAGATTGATCTTTTCTCTACTTTTCTCTTCTTCTAAGTCTTACTAATCGGTGTAAATTCAGAAGAAACCTCTAGTACTTTTCAAACAAGGAAAAACCTATATACAAAATTTAAGATTTAGGCACCAAGGGGAACCTATATATGGAATTTGAGAAAGATTCCTTCATTACTTTCTGAGAAATAGCGATAACAAACTTCAATTGTCAAAATCCAAGATGGCTGCCTGTCGGCCATGTTATTTTCCGATTGGTCTCAAAATGCAAGATGCATAACAAGGCACATGGGGGAACCTACATATGAAATTTCAGGAAGATCCCTTCATTAGTTTCTTAGAAATAGCGATAACCAGTTTCAATTTTCGAAATCCAAGATGGCTGCCTGTCGGCCATGTTGTTTTCTGATTAGTCTCAAAATACAATATGCATAACTAGGCACCAAGGGGAACCTACATATGAAATTTCAGGAAGATCCCTTCATTAGTTTCTTAGAAATAGCGATAACCAGTTTCAATTTTCGAAATCAAAGATGGTTGCCTGTCGGCCATGTTGTTTTCTGATTAGTCTCAAAATACAATATGCATAACTAGGCACCAAGGGGAACCTACATATGAAATTTCAGGAAGATCCCTTCAGTGCTTTCTGAGAATTAGCGATAACAAACTTCAATTGTCAAAATCCAAGATGGCTGCCTGATGGCCATGTTGTTTTCTGATTGGTCTCAAAATGCAATATGCATAACTAAGCGCCAAGGGAAACCTACATATGACATTGGAGAAAGATCCCTTCAGTACTTTCTCAGAAATAGCGATAACAACTTTAATGGTCAAAATCCAAGATGGCTGCCTGTCGGCCATGTTGTTTTCCGATCGGTCCCAAAATGCAATATGCATAACTAGGCACCAAGGGAAACCCACGTATGAAATTTGAGAAATATCCCTTCAGTACTTTCTCAGAAATAGCGATAACAAACTTCAATGGTCAAAATCCAAGATGGCTGCCTGTCGGCCATGTTGTTTTCTGATTGGTCCTAAAATGCAATATGCATAACTAAGCACCAAGGGGAACCTACATATGAAATTTGAGAAAGATCCCTTCAGTACTTTCTCAGAAATAGCGATAACAAACTTCAATGGTCAAAATCCAAGATGGCTGCCTGTCGGCCATGTTGTTTTCCGATCGGTCCCAAAATGCAATATGCATAACTAAGCACCAAGGGGAACCTACAGATGAAATTTGAGAAATATCCCTTCAGTACTTTCTCAGAAATAGCGATAACAAACTTCAATGGTCAAAATCCAAGATGGCTGCCTGTCGGCCATGTTGTTTTCCGATTGGTCCTAAAATGCAATATGCATAACTAAGCACCAAGGGGAACCTACATATGAAATTTGAGAAAGATCCCTTCAGTACTTTCTCAGAAATAGCGATAACAAACTTCAATGGTCAAAATCCAAGATGGCTGCCTGTCGGCCATGTTGTTTTCCGATCGGTCCCAAAATGCAATATGCATAACTAGGCACCAAGGGGAACCTACAGATGAAATTTGAGAAAGATCCCTTCAGTACTTTCTGAGGATTAGCGATAACAAGAATTGTTTACGGACGGACGGACGGACGGACGGACGGACGGACGGACGGACGGACGGACGGACGGAGGGACGGACGGACGGAGGGAGGGACGGACGGACGGACGGACGACGGACCACGGACGCAGGGCGATTTGAATAGCCCACCATCTGATGATGGTGGGCTAAAAATCCCTGAAGACTTAATACAATTACATATGTACACGGTAAAACCTCAGTTCAAATCGGCAGTTAGAATGAATATCTGAATTTTTTCCAATTAAAACAAGAATTTTCTATCTATGGTACTAAGTTCAGACTCTGATTATTTAACAACCAATGGCCCTGATTTCAGGTAGTCTGAAAACACATACATCAAATGAAGTCTGAAAAATAAGAATTATAAGGTATATCTGTTGTCCAGTGAGGTACATGTAACAATCATTCCCTTACAGGTACTGATCATGAGTTATTCACAGGTTGATAAACCCAGCATACAAACAAGTTAGAGAAACTGTTTCTCATTATTTTCCTGATATCTGTTAATGGAGGAAGCAAAACCTTTTAGTCTTTTACCGGTGTAATCATCAAGCTAAGCTGACTTTACGCATTGATTTTTTCTATGAAGCAGTCGAAAACAAAATTGTTTCTTGAGTGACAAACTGCATTCCACTACAGAGTACAAGTGTCTAATAAAGTTGTGTTGAACAAGAATTTGATTGCAGTTTATGCAATGGCAACAAACACACAAATTTTAAAACTATATACACCCCATGTAACACCATTTCAATAGAATCATCCGATACTGACTGCTGCACCCCTGTACAAGTAACCACTGGGTTCTTACGATCCAGACGTACATTAGCATTGTTAAAAGTTGGCAGTATGTATCCTCTCAGACTATCCAAAGTCACATACATGAAAGTCCTATTAGAACATGGTGATTCTTTATAAGCATTGATCTCATTTTTTTTAGTTTCCTTGGGGTATGAAAAAAAAATTGTTTGCAAACTGTATGAATCCGAGAACCAATCAGAAAGTTGCATTCTGCGTACAAACACTGGACAATTAATTATGCATGTATGATTAAGTAAAAAACTTTATTTAAAACAATGGCTAAGCAAGTTACACACACTTATAATAATAACAATGTTTGTTGGGCCTGGGTGAAAGCGGAGAGCTTAAGGGGTCTTATAATTACTGTTGGAGGAAACGAGAGTTCCTGGTCATGGTCGGACAGGTGCTGATCTTATACCTTTCCACTATCTGGGGAATTGAACCCCTGCTTTCTGCAACCTAGGTGAAAGGTGAGCTGCTGCTAGCCACTGTGATATCTGATCATAATCACCCTCAAAATAAACATTGTTTAATTTGCTATAATCAAAACAGAATGACCTGTCGAACTGACCTTTTCATGGAATATTGGAATATTAAAAGTCGGTAGTTCCATTTGTGCATAGGTGTGCTAACCTTTCATGGATGCGTCAGGGCACATGGCTTTTTTGGGGGCTGATTTGGGGCCAAATTTCTGCCCCATTCCCCTCGGCAAAATCGGATATTTTTCCCAACCTGACCAGTTAAATTTCCCAATCGAATGATCTATAAAAAAAATTATGTCTTTAAAAATCTGGATGGTGCGCATGCCGTCCCGTCTACGTTTTATTGGTTATTCTGGCCTGATAAAGGGAGATAATGCTCTAGAGACTAAATAAATATAGCATAGATCCATAATTTGTGTCTATTGTTACAGGTGATGAATATCCTAAAACTGGACCCGGAATCCGGAAATGGACAATTTTTTTCAGGATTTTTTTCTCTCTCTCCTGATTTTAGACAATTGTTTTTGTGGGAAATAATGTCATTAAAAAAGAAAGATACTTAATTTTTCTATTTTTTTCCAATGAAACTTATACATGGATTTGATTTAAAAAGAAGAGCCTCCAATTTCTATATTCAGATTATTAAAAAAATATATATATTGATTTAATATATGGAATTATTTGAAAGTAAATTCAATTGCACGAATGTTTTTGAATATGCTACATTTAATTTAATCCAAAATTGACCTATATCAATATCAGTATACATTTGAAAACAATTCATCTCAGGATTTTTAATTGACTCTAAGGATTTTACAACTGAGAGTCACTGACTCTGGAGATTTTGATCCTACTTTTGTTTACTGTTTAGTAGTTTCATTCACTATTCAGAACAAGTTATAATAACTTTAATTTACTTGTTATCAAATTGAATACTATTATTCAATTAATATGTGTTTTTTTTGTTGATGAATTCAATATGTTTAGTAAAAATGTCGCCGCGCGCAATCTCCAGCAAATTCCTCAAACTGGAGATCTCCAGTTTGTCAACATTTGACCCTTGGCAGGTATGCTATGGTCGATATAGATGCCAGACTAGAGCTTTACAAACAAACGTCATATGGTGCGCTAGCACCATATGACATGTTTGTTTGCAAAGTTCTGGCATCTATATCGACCATAGACACCAAAAAAAGACAGTTGAATGCTTATATTTACATTCTCGACATATTCGTTTTGTTATATTTATAAATTAAAACTGAGTTAGCATAAAAAATGCCAATATTCAGCGATTTCGTCAATGGGGTTCGACAAATAGAACAGCCTATTTTTTTCAAAATTCATTTGTCACGTGCAGATTAGCAAACAAAAAAGTGCATTGAAATAATACGAAAAAAAAACACAGTCTGTTCATTTTTTTTATTATTTGTGTAAAAATATTGTATAAAATGTCTTTTTGATACTTTTTTATTAACATAAAAAACGACTTACGTTAGTTACAATTAAGTAGTTCTGGTGGGTAAATATATTCATGCGCGGCATGGATCGATGTCACGTTTTGGGTGTCAAATATGGTCACATAGACTGCAAATCTTTTTACTTTGTTTATTTAGTGGCTTTGCCACCAAAATGTAAATATAATCAAGTGACCTGTAAATATTATTACTAATTATTAGTGACTTGTTAATATTAAAAGATATCTTTAAAAGATTTATTCTTTTTAAAGACTGATACAGATCCAGACCTACGACCTGGAGGGGGGGAGGGGGGGGGGGGGGGGGGGGTTTAGCTGTGGTGTGTGATTGTTTGGGACACATATCCAACGTATTGTGTTGGAACTTGAATATGAGTGTTTTTATATATAATACATTGTATGGACTCTTTTTACACACTTATAGGTGTCATCGTAATGGGCCCCAAAATCATCCCATAAAAAACAATACCTTATCAGCAACTATACCCTAACAGACAATATATCTAGCTAACCAACAACTACCCCCAAACACAATATCTAGCTAATTAACAACTACCCCCAAAGATAATATCTAGCTAATTAACAACTACACTCCCGCAGACAATATCTAGCTAATTAACAACTAAACTCCCGCAGACAATATCTAGCTAATTAACAACTAAACTCCCGCAGACAATATCTAGCTAATTAACAACTAAACTCCCGCAGACAATATCTAGCTAATTAACAACTATATCCCCACTGACAATATCTTGTTAATTGATAACTACCCTCAGACAATATCTAGCTAATTAGCAACTTAATTTAATACCCCAGACAATATATAAAGATAAATTGTCTGTGGGGTATATATATATATATTGTTAATAAGCTAGAAATTGTTGTTTTTATTTCAACCTGAAAAACATATCTTTCAATAGTTTTATTTTAAAACATAATTTGTCATATTTTATTGTAATCAGTCTTACATGTATTTATACAAAACAAATACAGAGGTCAATCATAATTTTTCACAATTTTTCAAACTACTCATTTCAACATCGCAATCCCATGTACTAATCATGAGGCATAGAATTGTATGTTACTTGAACTTTCAACTGATGATTAAATTGGCATAACGTCGATTTCAATAGGGGACGTATGTGTGTCACAGACATGAGTCAATGATTTACAACTATGTATACATATATATGTACATACAAATGAATGTACAAATCATCTACATTTTGCCTAAAATTAAAATTCAAATGATGCTCATTTAAAAATGATCCCTTGTCAAAAATCATTGGTAATTTATTTAAAGCCCGATTTAATTCTCTCTGTAAATGAACTAATCAATCAATCAATTTTTTTTTTTTTGCTACATGAATCACAAAAGTAAGGTATACGTACGAACAAATGTTTGCCTAACTGAATACATTTCATGTTTATGTATTGCTGCCAGGTAATGTTGTATATTGTACACCAGTACATGAACATACTCACTGAATATAAAAGGCTCTTTATGTATTGCAATTTTAAAATGGCTATTGCTCAATAAGGTATATCCAAAAGTTATACTTGTGACCATGAAGGGCAATACTTTATACAATTTATTGTATTATAATGTTCATTTGCTGAAATTATCAAAAATTAGAAATTCAAAAAATTAACTGACTACTTTTACAGAACGAAACTTTTATGGGGGGGGATGTTATATAATGTTGAGTCTTATTTTTTTCTTACTTCTAAATTATATATATATGAACCCATACAAAATCTGTTACTGGCTAATTGCATATACCACAAAGTATATCCAGATGACCTTTATATGACCTTTAAGTAATTATCTCTACTCATCATTGAAATGATGTAAAATGACCTGAATTGACTACAGCGGTACTTCAGTGATGTAACAGAGAAATGCACTTACTAACAATCCACAGTCATAACCTCTAAAATAATATCTCTTTTTATTTCCTTGCCATCATTATAAGATCAGTCCCATCAAAATTCTATGAGTATACATGTACAGGACTCAGGAATCACATTTTAATTTATCACTGATTGATTATGCTATAATTCATAATAATTAGAAAATTTAAAGCGCCATTTTTCACATTTCCTTAGAAAAGGTTTAATTTATATATTACCTCTATAGAATAAAAGAATCACAAATAATCTTTCAGATCTTTTTGTCTTTTAATCATTTTTTTTTAATTTTTATTTTTTTATTTTTCATTCATAAGATTCTAAAACTAATTTACTAATTTGAAACCATTTTTATACTAACAAATTGTGACAATGCCTACATTATGATCTGCAATGTTAAAGGGATTTTCAGATTTTGGCTGGAAATCTTCCAAGTCATTAATTTCTGTAAACCAATGTTGAATTTTGAAGCTTCATAGGTCTATCTATGAATGTACTTTTCTAAAATGTTAGGAAGTATGATCAACGGACAATGACCACAATCATTTAAGTGGTCATTGTCCTTTACACAATAGTGGGAATGACCGTCGTCTCATCAGTATACATAAATTGACAATGTTTTTTTTTTAAACATTTTGTCAATGGTTCAAATAGGATAACTGGTTTCAAAACTTCATCTATTAATTTTCTTCATAACAGTTAGGGTACATATATTTAGCTCTTGCAGAACCATGTTGATGTTCATTATACATATGTAAATGTTATGCTGAACTGGGTTCCTTCATTATTTCTACCCTTTGACAGTCGTGGTGCGAGTGACCTCACCAAGTACCAGTCACTCCAGAGAAAGGTACAGTTCACTTTTCCCTACTCACGACAATCATGTGTTTCCATATTAAATATTATGTACGTATGCCTTAACTGTGTAAACACACGGTCATCGCGGGTTGGATGAATGACAGCTGTCAATCAGTCCGGAAAAAATGCCAAAATTAATTCATCAACGCGGAGTAATTCTACAGTTATCAATGTTGTCAATAATATCTCATATCAGAATGTGTACCCAACATTTTCACCAATCACATTAGAATTAAGTAATCTAAAAAAAAACAAATAACGTACCTAATGCACTGCTCTATGATCAAAATAAATAAATAGGCCGATAGGTAAACCGCTGGGAAGAATAACTTACCATCGTTGTTGGAAGCCATTCTCACATCGTTTCTATCTGTAGAAATACCTCCATTCATTCATTTCCATTAAACGTCACTGAGAGATTTTTTTGCGAACGCAAACACTCGTCAACTGCACTTATATCGCGATATAATACACAGCTTAGTTTAAACTTCCTTCCTCACAGACATATTGGATAACTACTTCCGGTGAAGTCACATGATCACTTGATGAGAAATAAAAGTATGGGTCACATGATCACAGGTGCGCTTACTTCGAATTTAATCGGATATCTTCGGGTCTTTCCGACAAGAGCAGGTGAAGTACAGAGGAGTTACCTCCCTTGGATTATAAAAAGCCCAACCAAAATCTCGGAGACGTCTCTTAATTAGTTTTTTTTTTACTTTAGTAAACAGATATTAACTATAGAATAAATCAAGGAGGCAATAATTGTCACATTTGGGACATTAATAAAGACATGAGGGCACACATATTTTATTTTGCAGTGTGTATAATATATCAGGGGCGTACATGTATAAATTTACCATGCAATATTTTCATTGCGAAATAATTAATTATTGCAAAAACTAAATAAACAATGCGAATCCGGCAAGTTATCATGCATGGAGAGGCAATACTCCTTACACAAATTACGAAAAAAGTGTCAACAAGCTTTCCACGACACCAAGCCTATGATTCTGTGATTCTGTAACTTTTTCACGAAAATTACTTCAATTTTAAGTAGTTGGCGCATTTCTTATCTGTTTAAATCTGGAATATGCTACAAATCAACTCATGATTATATAATGTAAAATGACCGATTCTCGACGTTTCGTTATTTTTAAAATTATGCAAAATAAAATATGAGCTTGAAATTTGATGAATACATGTATATGGCTAGAATTCTAGATGTACATATCTTTATAGTAAATACAAAAATGTTGTTGATGTTGCATCATCTCAATAAGAAAATTCACAATTTTATATATATATAAGTCGTTTTAGCCCGTGTTTTCTCTGGCCCTGAAACCAGGTGTCAGGGTCAGAGCATGAGGAAACTCGGGCTAACGTCGTTGATAAAAACTGTTTCATCATCACTGGCTTTGACCGTGGACGAGCATTGTATTCATGCTACACTTAAATAGCTCTGTCAAAAACTTTTTGTTCTGGAGATGCTGTGTGCCATGAGGCAGCTATTTGGAACAAAGCTATGGCAAGCCAAGTTGTCATTTATTCGATGAGCAATGTTGACCCAGGATTTTACCAAATTATATCAGATATCATAGATATCTTATAAACATGTAATATAGTAATATACCTCATAAACATATAAGATATTAGGTTTGCACACCAACGCTGTCACGAATGTTTTGCCTTGTCGTGCTATGTTAGACCACCGGTACAGTTGAAAGATTCATTTATATTAAATTCAATTCGAGTTTACTGGAACTTTTATAACTACAACTGTATTTTTATATATAAATGTATTTTACCTACACATACCGTCATGAAAACATCACCAATTGTCTCAATGATCATCCCAATACGTCGTGTTACGGTAACGCGACTTAAATACAAGGTTGATCTCAGGTTTTTGGTCTTGATTTCTTTCTTTTACAGCCCTTCCCACAGGAAATGTATTGCTTTACCCAATGGACTGTGGTTATGTACGTATGGTTATTGAACACATATTCGGACATTATGTAAACGTGTTCCAAGCGTGCAAAATAAGGTAAAGTCAACACAAATTATCATTCTAAATACTGTACAAGGCTCGTCGTTTCAAGAAAACAGGACAACGTAACTATTCGGACATCGTTAAATGACGGACTTAAATTGTCCAAACACTTAACTGTATATCATAATACGGTACTCATTCACCCCTCATTTCATTTCTCTGCATACACATACAAAATAACTTGGCTACGCGCATGGTATTATCACCAAAATGATTCAAACTGATATCATTTTGTTATCTGTGCTGAAACTCATTAGTTCGTTCATTTATTTCACCAGCAGTTTTATATCATAAACACCAGCATTTAAACTATGCCGTTTATCTTTTTTAAAATAGACGACGTCCACGCCTTTGTGAGATTTTGGGTTAAAAGAGTTATTCCCCTTTGAGCATTGACTGGCGTCTACATATTGTATCTCCTTATATCTCATGAAATATAACTTGGATAGATGTTATGTAAAGATAATATTCATAAGATATCTAATAGGATATAAAGATATAGATGTTATGTAATGACGATATCTATAAGATATTTTATTTAATATAAAGATATACATGTATGATATGTTGATAAGATATAAGGATAAATCCCGAAGATATTTTAAAGAATCTTTCATAAATTCTATACTAACCGACTCGTACTACATAATCCTATTACAGAGCTCTGATTGACGTAATAATATGGTCAGCTACCACATTGATCCCATTTGTAGTGATCACTTTCCGGTTCGGTCACTTTATCACAATTTGAATATCTGGGGGCATGACGACGACGACGAGTACTGATGATGATGATGATGATGATGATGATGATGATGATGATGATGATGATGATGATGATGATGATGATGATGACGACGACGACGACGAATATGACGATGACGACGATGATGATGATGATGATGATGATGTTTTTTGTGGGGTTTTTTGTGTATTTTTTTTTTATATCGGAATGTGCGGATATTGTGTGGGGGAAACTGCAACCAACAACAGATCCATGATTTAGATTTTCAAACTGAAGTAGTTCGTATTGTGACGGGTGCAAGTATGTCATTAATTGCATTCACAATCCCTTGCTTATGAAACCCAGAGAAATCTCAAAAAGGCCTAAAAATAGGAATAATCCCTTCCCAACTTAGAGCAAAATAAACGTATGTTTCGTTGACTAGTTATGAATGTTTATATGTAAGAAAAAAGAAAAGCATGGCTGTGCACAAATAAAATAGGGTTTTCATTTTTTTGCATCACCGTTTTCTAATGTAGTAATAAAAAAAAACAGTACTTTCAAAGCAATAGGGTTCGGATAAATAATGTTTTATTTTTTGGAAGTGGACCCTAATTGATCGGCAGACAGTTCGAATGACCTTTTTTTTTTCTTTTTTTTTTTTACGTCAGAAATGATTTTCATTTTTTTATCATTATTCTAACAGGGTTATATATTTTGCCATGATTTAGTTTACAATACGGCTCTGCTGTACCTATGTGTACAGACATTGATAAGGCAATTGTAGTGTACGAATGATAATAGACACAATCTTAATATGATATTCACATTGTTACATATCAGATATCATATGTATCACAATTGTTACTTACTCTAAAATATTTCTTTTTTTTTTCTTTTTAAAAATATTTACACTGCACGACTGTTTGATAACATCACTAAGGTCATTCTATAAAACAGGACAACCTTTAGCTAAAAGAGTATTTAAAAATATTCGTTTTTGCTAAAGGGACATAAAGTCTATCTGCTGTGACAGGGGCGTAACTGGGCACTCGATTAAGTGGAGTCACGAGCGCCGTAGGCGAGAGTCCGAAACCTGTTGAAAGTTCTGTGCCGTGGTAGCGCCGGTAGTTCTGGAAGACACACCACTAAAACGTGGAGTTTTAAAACATTTGGAGCCTGTTGTTTTAGAATTTTAGAAGTGAAAATCGCTTTTTTGTAACTCAAAAATCTCCTCGGTGTACTTTTTATTGCTAGGAATACACTGCACACTTCAACAACATATGAAACGTTGAAAGACAATGGTCTGATAGACTTTAAGTATTATGCCGTCAGACATAAATGGCCGAGATTTTCTCAGTATAACTGTTTTGCTCATTTTTTACAAACACTACCAATATGATCTTTTCAAGATTAACTTTTCTGTGAGTACACCAAGAAGTTTGACACAACAAACTGTTTCAGTGACGTTTTATTACATTTCAAAGGAAGATCTCTACATTTGGATTTTTTTCTTTTTTTCTTGCTTTCTTTCTTTCTTTCTTTCTTTCTTTTTTTCTTTCTTTCTTTTTTTTGTTTGTTTGTTTTTTTTGTTTTTTTTGTTTTTTTTTGGAAAGAGCCGTTCATCATGTTCTGAGTTTTATCAAGATTGAGAGTACACGCGTCATACATGATCTACGTAACAGAAAAAGTTAATTCAACGAAAGGAGTAAATACAAAGAAATCCATTATAAAAACAACAGTTTTGGAAACTATGACGTGACGGATTTAATTCGATTTCCTAGCTCGTGCATGTCCAGGTGTGTTCTCCTTTCGCCCACTTTTTAAAAATAACATTGGGCCAGGTATCTTGTGACAGTCATTATAGTCTGCTTCATATATACCTTACCTGGATCTTACCTGTGTTTTCCCACATTACCTGTATTTTACCTGTATTCTCCCACTTTACATGGTTTTACCTGTATTTTACACAAACTTTAAATTCATCTCATTTCATCATTATTTAACTAATTTTTACATACCATATACCATTTTCATCAGCTAAATTGGCAAAAGACAGCCATAGTACGAATATGTATATATATTTAAGATACTGTACAGTTTTAAGTGATTAAATACTGTAAAACAAAATCATATTAGGTCATTCTTTTGGAAGAACTAAGAACATAAGATTTTACTAATTCAATAATAACTACTTAATTATCATTAATATTTTTATATGTTTATCTTTAATATGATTTGTCTCGTGGAGACTACTGTTTTTTTCCAACATGGTTTGGTATCCCTGGTATTTTTCTTGATACTAATTGACTTAATTAATTATCACCTGTTGGCTTGGGTCCATCAACTGACCACTAATTAATATGGTGAATACAGAATCAGCAATAAATTAAATTTGCGTTGTAATTGGACATTTAAGCTTTTATCTAGGTGGCAATTAGATATGAATACATTTTACAGCTTAAGTGATGGTCACTTTCATTGATGCTGGTCACTCGATTAATCTATTGAGATCAGTGTCCAAGCTGTTTTATTTGTTAGTATATAAGGACATCGGATGGTTAAGTCTATCACTATTTCCCACCAACCACCAGCATGGCAAATGCACAGATTCAGGTGAAATTTCTTCTCAACAAGTTTGGTAGACAGAACATCGCCTACAATGGATTCATTTACCGTGTGAAGAACAACAGAGCAGAGCGCACCTACTGGAGATGTACCGTACAAAACTGCCCAGCCACAATGAGTACCCGCAACAACATCCCTACTGGAAGTGGCCGTCATCCCCACCACCACCCACAGGACAATGCAAAGATCGTCGCCCAGGAGATCATGGAGACGATCCGTACCCGCTGCGTGGAGGATTTTTTTGTTTTTGTTTAACGTCCTATTAACAAAATCAAAAAATCAATCAATAAAATATTTTATTATAGTGTCACATGTTAAAATATACACATATCAATTACAACTTTTCAAAATACATAAAACTATATCAACATCCAGCCATTACTGGCTTATGAGACACTTTGTGTCATTAAAACTATATTTCATCAAATACACAGGGACATGCATCTAAAAATATTACATAGACTAAAAGCATAGAATACTACAAATATACATGTGCATTTGAATAGATAAGAAGACGCATTATTTTAAAAACACTCTTCTTCTACGAAGCATTAAAAATATTGTTTTACCTAATAAATACTGAATATCTGAATTATCCATTAATAAATTAAACTTGTTATTGATATCACATTCTTTAAAATTTTCGCAGACGCTTTCCATAGAATGAAAAAGATTAAGTCTTAGATCGCTGTACATAGGACATTCACACAAAAAGTGAATTTCATTTTCTACATTGTTTGTACAAAATACACAAAATCGTTCGTTTAAAGGAGTTTGAGGTATACTGAAACGACCAGTCTCGATCCTTAAAGGAGCACTTCCACAACGTAACTTGGTTAGAACGCTACGGTAAGGTCTAGGCATGTACTGTTTAGCATAATGTTCTGGTTTGCGGTCTTTCTTAAACTTCCGGTAAGTCCGTAACTTATTACCGTACACAAGACCACGATCGTTCCAAATTTGTCCGAACCAGTCACTTTCGTCTTTTTGTTGAACTTTAAGTTTAATGGCGTTTACAGTGTGATAAGTGGGTCTGACGGCAGATTCCAATAAGTTTTCGATACTGTATTTTTTCCCGAGTTTCACTACCCGCGCGTCCCACGAATCACGCCTTCGCATGGACCAGTTGTGAATCTTTCTTAGTAACTTGTCAGGGTTAGCAGACTTCACACGACAGTAGAACCTGAACACTTCAATCCTCTGTTTGCTAAGGGTAGACAACCAGCCCATGTCACCAATGACGCCGGCGTTTGACGTATTCTTTGTCGCTCCAAGAAACACCTTGATTGCTCTGTTTTGGACGTTGTTGATTTCTCTACGTTCAGCCTGACCCCAAATTGCAGAGCAATACAGTAGCACTGGCTGTACTAGGCTTTCATAAAGTTTTGTGAATACAGAGTACGTCATTCCACCGGCACGGTAAAACTTTGAAATAAGAAGTCCAAGGGCTCGACTTGCAGATTTTGATAGTTCTTGCACTGCTAGCTTCATATCAGCATGTTCGTCAAACCAGAGGCCTAAATATTTATATCGATCCATGCGTTCCAAAGAATGGCCGTTACAATTAAATGCATACTGGGTAGCAGGTAAGCTCCGAGGTCTAAAATGTACTATCTTTGTCTTCCCAGAATTCACGGATAACCGCCAGCGTGCGCACCATGATGACACTATGTTCAAAAGCGATTGTAACTTGTCTTCTGATGACGTCATTAGCACAATATCGTCAGCGTAAAAAAGACAACTCAGACTAACGCCGTCTATGTCGATTCCTTCACCAGAGGAGTTCAGCTCCTCAATTAAATCGTTTATATACAGCGCGAATAGCGTCGGTGAGGCTAAACATCCTTGTTTTACGCCACGGGACACAGATAGCCAATCCGTATGTAAGTTGTTAACACGTACGCAACAGGTGACGCCGTTATAAAGTGCGAACACAGCGTTATACAAGGGGCCCTTTATTCCCGATTGTAAAAGCTTATACCATAAGCATTCCCTGTCGACCGTGTCAAATGCTTTACGTAGGTCTATGAAACACGAGTACGTCGAATTTTTGGCATTTATGCGGTTCTTTACAACACTATAAAGCGAGTAGACATGATCTTGACAACTTCTGTCCTTGCGAAATCCGTTCTGCGCGTCATGAAGGATGTTATGTTTCTCTAGCCAAGAGGAAAGACGACGATTGAGGATGTCGCAATACACCTTGCATGGAACGGATAACAATGTAATACCACGATTAACAGCCAGGGTCATTTAAGGACGTGTCAGGTTTTGGAGGTGGAGGAAAGCCGGAATACCCGGAGAAAAACCACCGGCCTACGGTCAGTACCTGGCAACTGCCCCACGTAGGTTTCGAACTCGCAACCCAGAGGTTGAGGGCTAGTGTTAAAGTGTCGGGACACCTTAACCACTCGGCCACCGCGGCCCCTGCGTGGAGGAGGTAAAGCCCATACCCAGGATCTACAATGAAGAGGTTACCAAGCTACGCAACAACAATTGGAACAACGACACACTGTCCACTGTCCAACAACTACCCACATTCCAGTCCAGCAAGAAGTCACTTTATAGCGCCAGACGTACCCAGACTCCTCAACTACCCAAGACGATCCAGGACATCAACCTCGAGGGAAAGTGGACACGGACAACTGCCGGGGAAGAATTCCCTCTACTTGATGATGGTGACCAATCCAGAATTATAGCCTTTGCGACATCAGACAACCTGATTGACCTCTGCAACGCCGACACCCTCTTCTGTGATGGAACTTTCTACACCTGCCCGACCAAGTTTCACCAGATCTACACCATCCATGCCAAGATAGAAGACCAGATGTACCCACTCGTGTACAGTCTACTACCCAACAAGACACACGCCACATATGAACGACTTTTCACGTTACTCAAGACCAAGATGACAGAACTCAACCCCACTACTGTTTTTCTAGACTTCGAGGCTGCCGCACATAACGCCATCCGCATTATCTTCCCAGCTGTGATACTGAAGGGCTGTTTTTTCCATTACAGTCAGTGTATTTGGAGGAAAGCCCAGCAGACAGGACTCCAACAACTTTATGCCGACAATGACGACGTCAGACTACTGGTACGAAGAGCCGCTGTACTACCCCTTGTTCCGTTGGACCGTATAGAAGATGCTGACGTACCACAGGACACTACTACATTCACAGATTACATCGTCACACGTGGATAGAACGCAACTCTGGAACCACTATGAGACCGAGGGCCCAAGGACAACCAACCACATTGAAGGATGGCACAGCAAACTAAAGAAGAAAGTAGAACACTCACACCCAAACATCTTCAGCATCATTCGTGTTTGCCAGGAGATCCAGACCACCAACGAGATAACGCGCATCCAGCAAGATTTCGGAGGACAACCGAGACCCAGGGCCAAACGATACAGAAACATTGACAGTCGCCTTAACCAACTGAAGGAACGCTTGGAGACCGGAACCATTGATGTCATCCAGTACGCCGATGCAGCATCCCATCTTTTACATCTTGAGTAATAACTAGATGATTCAATGCTAACTGTGTGTGCATTTAAAATTTTATGAACAATTTATCATCCATTGTCCAGTGCTTAGTATTACTAACTGTGTGTGCATTTAAAATTTTATGAACAATTTATCATCCATTGTCCAGTGCTAAGTATTACTAGTTATATATCACGTATTTGACTGATTGATGTAAATATTATGTGCTAGTGTATTCTCTGTATAATAAAAGTATTGTAATATGCATTCTTTCCTTTGTCATAAAATTATTTGTCATATACTTCCGAAGTTTGTCATGAAATATATTCATATGATACCGTTGATTCTTTAAAAAAAAATAAAGATTTATAATTGTCAATTTTGTTGTGTTAGTAGTTGAATTGGTAAATATATATATATATATATATATAACTGATAACGGACAAAAGAAGACGTTACATTTAATATAAATTACTAATATAATGATAATATTTGTGATGTAGTGTGACTTTGAAAAAATACAGGTAAATATCTGCATGTATTTACGGACTTTCCCAGAACAGACTATAATTGGTGGGCCATTGTTCTCAAGTGTTTATATAATTCTTTTAAACTCCAAAAAGTGGGCGAAAGGAGAACAAACCGTTGTCTTTTCAATTATCATTGAATGGTTATGTTTTTAAAGCTTCCGTTTGTTGTATAAACAAATAAAGAAAGAAAGAATACGAACAGAAAACGAATGAAATAATCGTGAAGAAAGACAATTATTTCGACATTTTGCCAGTGACATATCTTATCATATGTCCCTGATTTTGCGGAAAGTTGTTTTATCGACTATAAAAAGGCATTCGATTATATAAGTAGACAAAATCTTTGGTTTAAATTGATTAAGGAGAGTATTGAAGGTAAAATGCTGAAGATTATTAGAAGTCTATATGATAATGTAAGATGCTGTATAAAGCATAATGGTCTCTCAGACTTCTACGAAGTGAATTGTGGATTATTCCAAGGGGAAATATTGTCCCCTCTGCTTTTTACACTGTTCATAAATGACCTAGAAATCAATTTTATCAATGATAATTGTAAATCAATAGAAATAAGAACAATTAATATATTTTTACTCATGTATGCAGACGATACAGTGCTGGTGTCCGAATCTCCTGAAGAATTTTCATAGTGAATTTTATGAAATTTGTTGTAATATAAACATTATTGGACATTTTACATTTTCCATAATTTTGGATTTCTTCGTCGTCTAATTTCTCTTTGTAAAAAAGTTACACTTACAAATTATTTAATTACATCTCAACCAGCTGTCTGTCTTTTGAAAGTGATATGTATAATTCCCCTTTTCTCATTGTTATCGGATTAAACCGCGCAATATGTATGTACATTTACCTTTTGATGTTAATTAACTGGTCTGGCCAGGTATGACACCTAGCCTCGGACAAAGGACAATTAAGCTTATTATCTCACCTGTCTGAAATGTGACCATCCGAGTACTAAAATACCACCTGTCAATCATTAGTATTAACTCTAGCTTAAATACTATGTGTAAGGTTTTGTAAAATTAATTAGAGCCTAGAGTTCGGACTGCACGGGTCGATTTTTCGGATATTCCGTAAATCGCCTGCCGACTCCTAGAAAGTTTAGTTTAATAAATACGATATCTTGGACCGTATTTCAACATCTTTGGATTTTATATCTATTTTACAAAAATATTACAACGACCGGAAAAATCGTTGTGATAGAATTACAAAGCATGCTGAACTCGTTACAAAATTATACAAGGAAATGGAGCTTAACTGTTAATATTAATAAAACCAAAATTGTGGTATTTAGAAACGGGGGCAATATTAGGAATAATGAGAAATGGTTTTTACAATAATGAAGAAATCGAAATAGTGAACGAATTCAATGATCTTGGGCTAATGATGAATTATAACGGGACATTTTTTAAGACACAAAAGAAAATTGCCGAACAAGGAAACAAAGCTCTATTTGCTATGTCTAATGTTTGTAAACGTAATTATTTTAATATAGAAACCTCATTGGCAGTCTTCAATACATATGTTAGTAGTATATTAAATTATGGGTGTGAAATATGGGGTTTTCACAAAGCTCCAGACATTGAAAAGATCCATTTCGGTTTCTTGAAAAGACTATTAGGTGTAAGGAAAAATACTACAAATGCAATGGTTTATTTTGAACCTGGTAGAGTCCCATTGTTAATAGTTAGAAAAATTAGAATATTCTCCTATTGGATGAAGCTCAAAAATACTAATAATTGCATTTTAAAGGAGTGTCTTGAAGATATGGTAGCGAATAATGATAACTGGATAGTAAATTTAAGACACGAGTAAGGAAAAATTGGAATCGGATACATATTCAATTTACCCACAGTTCAGAAGGTTGATTTAGAGATTTTTAAGTTAAGGTTAAAAGATATGTTCCAGCAAGAATGTTAAACAATAGTAAATAATTCTTCTAAAGGAAATTTGTATAAATATTTAACTATGTGTTTCTGTTTGCAACCATATTTACATAAACCCATTAATACTAGATGTTTGAGAAATATTGCCAAAATACGATTATCGGCCCATGATTTGCTTATTGAAAGAGGGAGATATAGAAATTTACAGAGAAATGAACGAATATGCACATTATGTAATAATAACGACATAGAAGATGAATTTCATTTCATAATTAAATGTTATTTTTATAGTTATATTAGATACAAATATTTGAAACCATATTACAGAAGGAACCCGAGTATGTTCAAGTTTGTTCAGTTATTAACTACAGAAAATGTAAAAGAATTGTGTAAGTTAGGGAAATATATCGGTCTAGCCCTTGAAAGAAGAAAGTCAAATTTGATTTAAGACCAGGTGTATTTTTTGTACTCTCACTCTATCTCATATGTGTATATTGGGTTTGTATGTGGCTGGGGAGGGGTAGGGGATACATGTGAGATTGTATGAATGGTGAGTATGGGCATAATCTGATTGAAGTTATGTGTAATTAAGTTTCCATCAAACACACTAATTACATCTAATTTCAAATAGATTGAGTGGGCGAGAGGCGTATGGTGAAAGTTGTGTGCCAGGTAGATACTAGTGCTGTTATGTTTGCCTTTGTATATAATGTATCATGTCTTGTGTTATTGTGATAAGTTGTAAAACTTAAGCAAATAAAGAATCTGAATCTGAGTTGTCTTTTCAATAATCATTGAATGGTTATGTTTTTAAAGCTTCCGTTTGTTGTATAAACAAATAAGAAAGAAAGAATACGAAAAGAAAACGAATGGAATATACGTGAAGAAAGACAGTTATTTCGACATTTTGCCAGTGACATATCTTATTATATGTCCTTGATTTTGCGGAGAAAGGATGTACGTTACACACAAAGGGGTGGGATGGACACGGACATCTTATCGAGAAAAAAATCACGTTATATATAAGCATATAAACTTTATCTGCGGAGATCAAACAATATTGTTATCTGAGAAATCTTTCTAGACAGCCCCGCCCCAATTTCGAAGTTAAAAGGAGCGTATATCGTATATTGAACACCTTTGGCAAGCTAACTTGGCCCCGTCCCTACCTGTTCGGAATGTGAGTCAATTAACAGGTGTGTCTATACCGGTCCTATTGGGTTATATAAGCTACTCACGTTTGTTATTTCATTGTTACCTATTCAACGCCTATAAGTTCTATAACTGTTTGATCTGCGACCCACTGGAGGGCAAAAACAATCATGATTTCGAAACAGCCAGCGAGACCACCGATACTATGAATAGAATGAATGACGTCATTATTAAACCTTTGTCACGCGTGACCTGCCCACGGGGAATTCCCGGAGAATTTTGGTGAAATCCACGCTAGGCACCGCGATACAACCACGCCTAAAATTAACTGTAACCGCTACAGCTCGATAAAAAAGTTTGGAAGTTTATAAGAAAGATATTCTGGAGTCATCTTCAACTTTGATTACAGGTGTGTACAGGTAGGTCGTACTTATCTAGTATTTGTGACAGGTAGACAATTGAAATTGACGAGTGCATGCGTGTGTGTGTTTATATATTGATTTCAGGCATTGTCTTACCTGTTCTTTTGCTTTGTAGTTGAATATTTACAATATGTATATCTTATCTTGTACATGTATAAGTATTGTGAACAGAAAAATGCACATTTTCCACAAAATATCTAGTACTCTTTGACAGAGTTTTACATGTCTATCTGACGTTTTACCGACATTTTTTTTTATTTCGCCTTCGTACGTGAGGTCGGAGCATATAGCCGACATCAGAATAATTCAGACTAAGTTCGAGCATGTAATAATTTAAGTTATCCAAACATACTTCACTAAAAGTTGTCAGATATCTTAAACAATCTCATGGGGCACATACTATACATAACCGACATTTGTTATGGTCAAGCACTCAGAACTTTCAACATCACAATGTATGAAGAGATGGGATTTTATAAGTAATCAATTATATAAAAAAAAAATGTTTATTGAATTTTTATTAAAAAATCAAATGTTTTTATTTATTTATAGAAATAAAAAAAAAATATTTTAATTAACCCCTTACAATTAATTTCATGAATACTGGAATTGACTTAACAAGTTTCAGTGGGGTATGAAAAAAAATTGTTTGCAACATTTTTTTCATACCCCTATGAAACTAAAAATAATTGATATCAATGCTTATAGTTAATTTTTGAAATTTATTTTCAAAACCAAAACATGTTTTATGTACAATTTAACTGAGCTTATAAGGGATTATTTTTTACAAATCAATGCGCAATGTCATATTTTTCGTGCAATTTTTCAGATATTTTTTTCATACAGGTATGAAAAAAAATCTTAACCAATCAGAAAGCTGCATTCTGCATGCAAACAATGGAAAATTAATTATTTAAATTTTTAAAGACTTTGACAGATTTTGTATCTTTTAAAACTTTCAGAGTTACAAATTGTTAAAACATAGCCCACACTCGCGTAATTTCAGACACATATACATTTTGCCTCCAGATGCATATCCATTCCTTCTTTCAGTGACTATTGGACGGTCTAGTGTCCAGCTTGGCCATGAAAATATTTTCTCAGTAATAGTCCAGTCTAAAGCCCATAAAGGATATTTGAAGGAGTGACATGATATGTATCGAAAGCAAGGCTACTATGTAATATTGGTTTGGGTGAAAATTGTACACCAGTTCCAGGCAATATTCAAGCAACCGAACTGTGAGCTTTATTTTCATTTCAACAACGGCTTTATCAAAGGTCTAAAGCTTATTTTAGTTTTGCTAGAAAGTTTCATTTTCATACATTAAGACCTTATTGATATCTAAAAAAACAACATGAAGTTTTTATAGTGCAGATATATATATTAGAAAGAGATACGGGCACAAAAAGTAGCCAAGAACAAACAGTATCAAGACGGATGTAGGCTTCTCTGTTTCTTGTTTGATGACATTCCCACGATCTATCGTCCCATCCAAAGATATCTTTGGATTCTGTCTGTGTCATTTTCGTTTTTTTCCCTTTTTTTTTTTTTGCGGATTTTCACCGTTTTCCTTTAAGCATGTTTTTTCGGCCATTTTTGTTTCCATATCAGAACATCAGCTTTTGCGCTGCATTATATAGGATCAGAGCGTCTTATATGGGAGCCGCATATATATATAGGAGCCTTATTTGCATGTTATCTCGCGATCGTCATCTTAACAATTTACGTAGATTGGTCAGTGATTTACCATATATATTTACGTTATTACACATTTTTACGGAACCCAGCATTATGTGAATACATTGTATAGACAATCTTGATTTAGCTCTTTGTTTCATTTAATGAGAAAATTGTAATTTGCTGCGGGATTGACCATCTTTAATATGATTTCACTTGTATTTTGATAAAAGTATAATTTGACCATTGCAATATTTAATAATAATATGACTTTTATTCAATATACAATAAAAAGTAACATTGGCATATACTTATTTTTAGTGATATAATTTGACTTTACTTTAGTTGCTAAAATATGAAACACATCACTTAAATTTCTTTTCATTATTTGATAAATAGTAATAATAATAAATAAAAAAGTTATGAGCCTGCAAACATGTGCATTGGATTATCACAGTAATGGTTTGAATATGTTGTGGTACTGGTATAAAAACCGATGAACTGCGTTTCAACATCGTCGGTTCGGTTGTCGGTTTGTTTACTCAAGATCTCAGTTTGGTTCGGTTCTAAAATTACTCAGTGCTAATTATTGCAAAATGGTAGTCTTGGTCAGCCAGACGCTTGTTGTCTTCCTATGTAATGATCAAGCATGCAGCTAGCACCGAAAACGGAAATAGAAAATATCAAACTGAACTAAATAATTCCGGAAATGGGGCCTGTTCGTTTATGCGGACAAACTAGTTCGTCAGTTTTTTAATGTAATATTTCAAATATATATCTTGATGGACCTGCAAATGTTAATACAGGCCTTGGAGTCTTTGTCAAGGCTTGTCTGAAAACAATATAATATCACCAGGTCGTCTTTATTTCATAAACGAACAACACCGGTCCAAGTGGTCTAACAATTTGGACCGCAAAAATGAAAACAATGCTGTACTACCTGTATTTGGTACTGCATGGTTCGAACAAGGTGTGATACTGGTTTAATTTCGAACAAGGAAGTATTCATATAACATATTTGTAAATCCTGTCAAAACCACAAGCGAAAAAAAATCTGTCGAAAGAAACAGGATATGTTGATTGTGAATGGGATTTTCTAATATTAGTAATTAATATGAGTCAAATTTAAACTGTGATAGGTTAGTGTCACAACATTATACAGCTTAATGATATATGGGTCAATTGATATATGAGCATTTAAGAACATGAAGATGTGCGACATGGTATATTAAATCAAATTGTGTTGTAAATTGGATTGTTAAGTTGGTAAGTAGGAGTCTATAATAACATTTAACCAACAGTTGTAAAAGGCAAATCAAAAATTATAAGTCAGACCGAATACAATATTATTAGATATTTATTCATTATTTTGAGAAGAAGAAAAAGTTATTGAAAAAGTTTATATTCTTTACATTAACAGGAAAAAAACTTATACTGTATACATTAGTAATGATGGTTGATCTGTATGCTGTAAACAAATTGTGAAACACTTTACCTTTCAAAGGTCTTTATACAGATGAAATTAATAATTCTACATTATAAGAATTTGAAATACCCAGTATATAAATAACCTGACCAGATCTTTTGTTTCTAGCTTGTGAAGAAAGGGTTACATATATATTGTTACTTGTCACCCATAAAACTAAAAAGGTTTCATGCCGAATTAGAAATCTGTTTGAGAGATGTAAGGACAGGAACAGGACCAAGTTCTACCTGGATTTTCAAAGCCAGGTGTTTTAATTATTCTCAGATAACAGAGGAATTTATGGTCAATTCAAATCTAAATAAATAAAATTTGATGTAACACTTCTAAGGAAACAGGGGAATTTTGAGATACAGCCCGTAGATTCTTGTCTGCTGAATGCTGTGGTCAGTCGGTCAGTTTGACTTTATTGTGGGCGGCTCTTTTGGTACAGGTAAACATTGTTATCTTGTCCAGACAGGGAGTATTTAGAGTTGTCTCCCCTTGAAGGCATTGTCAGCTGATTAAGCAGTATGTAATAGTACATTTACCGTATTTATCCAACAATTAGCCCATGTCGGATAATAAGCATGGTCATTATTCCAATGCAGCTATGTAGATAACTGACCCTTATATTACATTGTTCTGAAATTAATTAAATTTATCCCCATTTGAGGTAAAGTTAAGGTGGTGACGCCCTCTACCTTCTATCCCACCCCACACACAACCCCCACCCCGGGGCTTATTACAGGATAATTATGGTAAAAGTTGTATGAGGTGCATTTTGTAACATTAAATTGTGAGTACATACATGCACCACTATAGATATTGTATTGTCAATTGTTACCGGCAGTCACCACTTAAAAGATGCTCAATATACACCATCAACAGCGTATACACTAGGCTTGCCACGAAGCGATATCTAATTATCCGCAGTATAGAAATATATATTATATCAACACCAAAAAAATCAGGAATTTTTTTTAAAGAATTTAGAAACAATCACGTACCAGACGGAAAGTTACGATCCAGATATAGAGACAAAGTACAATGGAATTTCCTCTGGAAGAAATTGGTTACTTTAAATATATTCACTTTACATTTAAAAGCAGAAAAAATAAATGCTGAAAATTTGGTACGGTGGTAATAGCATGAAATATGTAACATTTGGCATTGTACAAATTATACATCAGGCGTTAAAAAAAATAGCTGAGTTTCCGCTAACCTTAACGTCCTATTATATTTTTGTGCCTACCCTGAAGTTTTTTTTGTCTTTTTCAAGGAAGAAATATTAAAGTCAAGATTCCTTGTCGATGTAACCATTGTAAAGACTATTCTCTAAAATATAAAGATTTCCCTACCTACCTTCCCTATGTTTTTCTGGCACGTAATGGAAATGTACATATTATTTTTTTAGGCCTCCGCCTTTTCTTGTTTTCAATTGATCATAGTTATGCTCATATAATCTTCATGTTCGAATTCCTGTACTTCATCACATTTACGTCGTCATGTTAACACATAAAAATATATTTCATCAAATTTAAACATTTACGTCGTCATGTTAACACATATCGGTCACATCTTTACACCTGTACGTCACCATCTTTACACCTGTACGTCACCATCTTTACACCTGTACGTCACCATCTTTACACCTGTACGTCACCATCTTTACACCTGTACGTCACCATCTTTACACCTGTACGTCACCATCTTTACACCTGTACGTCACCATCTTTACACCTGTACCTCACCATCTTTACACCTGTACCTCACCATCTTTACACCTGTACGTCACCATTTTTACACCTGTACATCACCATCTTTACACCTGTACATCACCATCTTTACACCTGTACATCACCATCTTTACACCTGTGCGTCACCATCTTTAAACCTGTACGTCACCATCTTTACACCTGTACGTCACCATCTTTACACCTGTATGTCACCATCTTTACACCTGTACCTCACCATCTTTACACCTGTACATCACCATCTTTACACCTGTACGTCACCATCTTTACACCTGTACGTCACCATCTTTACACCTGTACGTCACCATCTTTACACCTGTACGTCACCATCTTTACACCTGTACGTCACCATTTTTTACACCTGTACATCACCATTTTTACACCTGTATGTCACCATCTTTACACCTGTACGTCACCATCTTTACACCTGTACGTCACCATCTTTACACCTGTACGTCACCATTTTTATACCTGTATGTCATTATGTTAACACATAAAAATGTACGTCATCACATTTACACAGGTAAATGTACGTCATCATGTAAACACATGTCGACCATCATCTTTACACCCGTACGTCATCACATTTATACAAGTACTTTTACATCTGTATAAATGTCTCAGTTACCTGTGTATTTAGGTGAATGACACACATATCTGTGTATATATATAACAAAGGTATGTAATTGTGGGGAGTATCTTTGTTTGTTTTAACGAAAGCCATACAAATAGACTGGAGCCTATTGTTATCGATAGGCAAACAGGATGTAGCATATGATTCTCATTTGTCATTGTATATATGTCTATATAGGTACACCAAACAAAGAGACCATTCTATATACTCTTGTCTGATCTTTATTCTCATCAGATTTATATTCCCATATATACATTATGGTATCAGGCTGCCCTGACTTGAGCATGAAATCTGGAATAGAACTTTCTGACATATTTATCCAAAATCTGATAACTGGATGTCAGTCGGCATGCTTGTCTTTCACCAAAAAATACAAACTCCAATTTGATTCTTTCATCTTAAAAACAGATTTTAGATTATCTGTATTAACGGCTGCCCTGTAGGTAGGGCGAAAGAATTTTACCTGCTTCCCCCATTGCATGATTTCGAGAGGCGACTAAATCTGGGATCGTATCTTTTCTCTTTTTAATATTATTTACTTCTTCCTAATGCCTCCATTGACAGTGCCTCACTTTTGGCCTTTAGTTGAGTGTTTGCCTCGTGAGGAAGGCTTTGGGCTATGTCCCCTGGCCGAGACATACCAGAGTCTATAAAAATGGTAGTTGCTACTCCTACTTAGCTCTCAGCATTTTTTGGAGTGAGATAACTGGTTTGCCTGTTGTCAGTATAATGTGACCGAGTGGGGTGTCCTGCCGGGTGTCTTCGGTATGGTAGTATACTTCAGTGAGGTAGCACTATAAAGTTAGCACCAGTTCAGTGCTATTACAAGGAGATTAACATAAACATACCACAGCCTCCAAAAACACACATGCATACACCACACATATGTATCTTGCACACAATGGAGGCTGTCCATAAATGACCTTAGCTGTTGATCATGATAGGGCATTAAACAATACTAAACCAATAATGATTCAGTATATATATATAGAAATCTACTGTATGTTTACATATGGTCTAAGTAAAGTGATTCATTTGAGCATTTGAAAAAAATTGTTAAACAAATTCAAATAAAAAATGACCATAATTAAATTCTTTCGAGATGTAATATTGAATATGATTGGTCAATTTAATAAAGATAGTTTGAAGCAGTATTACCACAATATAGTTCATATGAAGCCTAGAGGGTGATTTGTTTTATTACATCAATGACTTGACCAACCCTAAAATATGATTAATAAATGGCCAATGAAGATGTTGTAAATTCTAGTCAGGATAACTGAGGGTTTTTTTTACAACTAGGCAAAAACAAGTTCGAATGATAGAATTCATTTTGGGGTCAGTGTGTTGGTTTTTTTGCTGAGTTTATCGCCTCATGAACAGCCAGAGTCATTTTGAGGTGGGGTCTCCTTGTAGTAGTTGGTGACTAACTCACTGAACAACAAACAGAAAATCTGTTGCATGCCATTCAGAGCAATTAGGATAAAGTGTCTTGCCCAAGGACACAACCCTGACAGCACAGATCTGTCTGTTTCTCAGCTTCTCGAGAAATTGAGAAACACAAACCGGCTCAGGTTGGTATCTGTTTAATCATGATGTACTATTACAAATTTCAAAACACATGCCTTGTATATAGGGATCATAACTATAATTTCAAAAGATGGTAAAGTTACAGTATATTGATTGGTTGTCTGATGAATTCAATCTATTAAAATGTTTTCATTGACAGAATCATGAACAATAACTGCAGATTTATAATGACACTTGTATTTCAGTAATGGACACGAGAGCTGTACCTTCATTATTGATACACTCAAATACTTAATCCCTCCGGATCATATATATAGATCCTGCTACGGCTGTCAGCTATAACTGTCATTCACATTTCCTGATCAGAATGCATGGTCACTTTCAGGTTTGTCGTCTGGATCAACATCGTCGGATACTCATTGATTTGTTTGAATTTTGCGTCAGATGACTTGATGCTCAGTAATCTGAGTCAGATGGAAGCTTTGAAGTGATTGTAAAAGATATATACTTGGTAAATTTTGTGCTGCAAAAGCAAACTTGTAAAATATGTCTGTATTTTATAGAATACTGCATCTATCACCTGTGTATAACTACCACCTGTCTATATCTACCACCTGTCTATAACTACAACCTGTGTATAACTACCAACTGTCTATAACTATCACCTGTCTATAACTACCACCTGTCTATAACTACCACCTGTCTATAACTACCCACCTGTCCTTAACTACAACCTGTCTATAACTATCACCTGTCTATAACTACCACCTGTCTATAACTACCAACTGTCTATAACTACCACCTGTCTATAACTACTACCTGTCTTTAACTACAACCTGTCTATAACTACCAACTGTCTATAACTACCACCTTTCTATAACTACTACCTGTCTTTAACTACAACCTGTCTATAACTACCACCTGTCTATAACTACCACCTGTCTATAACTACCAAATGTCTATAACTACCACCTGTCTATATCTATCACCTGTCTATAACTATCACCTGTCTATAACTACCACCTGTCTTTAACTACAACCTGTCTATAACTACCACCTGTCTATAACTACCACCTGTCTATAACTACCAAATGTCTATAACTACCACCTGTCTATATCTATCACCTGTCTATAACTACCAAATGTCTATAACTACCACCTGTCTATATCTATCACCTGTCTATAACTACCACCTGTCTACTACTCACCGTCTACCCCCTGTCTATATCTATCACCTGTCATACTACCACCCCTGGTTAACTATCACCTGTCTATATAACTACCCCACCTGTCTATAACTATCACCTGTCTATACCTACCCCCTGTCTATAACTAGCACCTGTCTATATCTACCCCCTGTCTATATCTACCCCCTGTCTATATCTATCACCTGTACATGTCTATACCTACCCCCTGTCTATAACTAGCACCTGTCTATATCTACCATCTGTCGTACGTACCATACCAATACTTTTAGGATACTAACTGTACCAATATGTTGAAGATACTAGCTGTACGAATATGTTGAAGATACTAGCTGTACCAATAGATGGGAATATTGGAGCATTATTCTAGTACTAATTAGTCTTAGCTTTATATAGAAAGTTGTAGAGCACTTGACAAGTTCATGGATTGATCCTACATGCTTCCATCTTGCTGTGCAACACAATTGATCTATTAGGTAATAAACTTGACAAGACTTACTGTTTTATTGTTGTTGTAGCTTTAATGATAAATTTTAGTACATAATCAGTCATATTTACTAATGAAACTTCTTTTGTCTCATGAAGTTTATTAGTCCTTTACTGGTGAAACGAGGGAGAACTATAGTTTTCATCTGTATCTGTCTTGTACAGCACTCGAGCGGCTTCATTCCTAGAGGGAATTTGATCAAACTTTGCACGGATTCAAAGGACTATAATCATATATCTCTGACAAGTTTGGGTTTGGGTTAAGGTCAAGGTCACTTGTTATCTTTAGAAAATCTTTTGTTAGCACTATAGCGGCTTCATTCCTTGAGGGACTGCATATGAATACAAATGACTATAATATCTGACAAGTTCAAGTTTCAGGGCTGTTGGCTCAAGGTCAAGGTCACTCTTACTATTTTAAGAAAATCTATTGTCAGTGCTCTACCGGCTTTATTCTGTGAGGGATTTTGATCAAACTTGATAGATATTAAAGGACTAATATTGCGGGGAAGTTTAAATTGAGTTTCAACGTTTTTTTTTTTATTAAGGTCATGGTCACTTTGCCGTCTTATGGGAGGGGGGAGTTTTCTAGGGGATGTGTATTGCTTAAGTAATACTCAGTATGCTTGCTTTAAAATATTTGAAAATTTTGCTACATCATTTTTGTTTTGAAATCAGTTTTCTAAACTAATAAAATGCTTTCTTATATAAAACTATCAGGAATTTACTGAAGTCACTGTACATTAAAAACACTGATAATATTGAAGGAAATACATAATAAAATTCTAATCATTCTGGACTTCCATATGTAATAAAAAGCCAATCAAGGAAAATTTCTGTCAGGGGAAGTTACTCTGCCTTTTTGACTGCTTCCAAGTAATGTTGAGAATAAACTATATAGATTAAATAATTTGATTTGATGTCACAAGGTTATGATAATTAATCCAGTCGAGTAAACAACATCCTCCGACATTCAATCTCACAAGCACAGAATTGTTGACCCTCCTGATGTCTGTCTATTTATCTGCCTCTGTGTCTGTCCTGATTTTGCATGATTACATTTTTTTTCTGAGAGAAAAATTGTCTGACATACTGAAGGTCAGCTTGAATCAATTTGTCAATCTTCATCACAGAAATTTTTATCATCTTATATAAACAGTTTTTTCATTCAGAAATTCAGTTTTCCTCCTGGTTTTGTTTAAATAACCTTGCGTTGGGGTGAATGTACTGGAGCCTTTGTAGGCTAGATTCTATATGATGTTTAGAGACTTCATTAAATATTGTCGTAGATTAATATTCGTTCAGACCTTTTGTAGTGGCGAGATTTATGGCTATTGATGTAATGTTGACTTGGTGTGGCTAATCTAGAATTATCAGACACCTATTACGGTATAGTTATACTCGTCTTACAGCAAGCGTAGGCAATCAGGAACATTGTCATAATGTTTACTGTGAGCCATCTTTGTAGCTTGTCCTGATTATAACTGCCATATAGGACAGTCCTTATTATGAATGCCATATTATAGACTCCTAAATGTTAATATCGCAGGACAGTTCTGACTATGAGTGGCATAGCTTGGACAGCTATGATTATGAATATGATAGGACAGTTTTGATTATGAATATGATAGGACAGTTTTGATTATGAATGCCATATGACAGTTGATTATAAATGCCATAGGACAGTTGACTATGAATGACAGTTGACTATGAATGCCATAGGACAGTTGACTATGAAATGCCATAGGACAGTTGACTATGAATGCTGCAGGACTGTTGACTATGAATGCCACAGGACAGTTGACTATGAATGCCACAGGACAGTTGACTATGAATGTCATAAGACAGCTCTGATTAAGAAAAATCATCCATAAGTATTAAAGGGCATCCCTATGTACTGACAACCATTAATATTTTATACTGTCTAAATTAGACCAGGACCTTAAAAAACAGGTATTTGATCCATGTAAATACCATTAGTTTGTAGTTTGTCATCAAATATGAAAAAATAACATTTTGATAATCATTTTCAGCTGACAACTAGCTGTACTATGTTAAATCTGACAACACTCAATACTTACTATATAAACATTACTACAGGAAACTTGATTAATTCCACTCGGAAAACATAATAGTTGAAGATATGGTAAATGTTGATATTGACACAGTATTCCCTGTTGGTATTATTACAGGTTATGTAAATATCAGGATACAGGGAAATATCGTGATGTTTCCTGCTTTTCTGGCCTGTCTTTTAAACAATATTATATTTGTTTGTTCTAAAATATAAGCCCACTGTGAGATACAGATGTACTTCTAAATCCTAGTATAGACTCATATCCTGTACGAATGCCAATAGAATATACTTCTAAAAATTCCAATATGATATACGTCTAAATCCTAGTTTACTCATATCCTGTATGAATGCCGATAGAATATACTTCTGAATCCTAGTGGACTCATATATCCTGTATGAATGGAAAGGATATATTTCTAAATCCTAGTATAGACTTATATCCTGTGTGAATGCCAATATTAAATATTTCTAAAACTTAATGGACTCATGTCCTGTATGAATGCCACTGGCCATGGGATACACCTCTAAATCCTAGTATAGACTCATATCCTATATGAATGCCGATAGAATATACTTCTAAATCCTAGTGAACACATATCCTGTATGAATGCCGATAGGATGTAGGATTAGATTATTGTTCAGGAGTTAGCAATAAATGTGACTATTATTCCTTATCAAACGTTCTGGACAGATCGTCATTGAAAACTAAATTTGAACTAATTGAACATCAATAAAGTAACTACATGTATATAAATAATCGACAATTCTGATTGGCTATCTGTAAAACAGGTGCTCCTCATACAGGTAAGGTATATGGATGTGTGGGAGGTAGCATAAATCTAATTAGCAATTCAATGGAAACGTAATTGGAGAGATTTATTTATGAATCATGAATAGGATATTGTTATCGCATGATTAGCAATGATACCAATGGGACAGTTTGTTTAGATATTTAGCATTGTTATCATTCTGAGACTTATCTTAAGGAGTTTTAAGTCATAATTTGAATACCGTAATAGTTTCTAATATGTTTTTACAGATTATAATCAATATTGTTTAAATGTTGTTATGAGATGGTAAAATAATATGCATTTTATTGTGAAAAAAGTCGTAAATGACTTTTGTATGTACAGTATCTGTAAGCTGTTGGTGAATAGCACTGAGTATCAGACATGCATATATATATATTTATATGTATATAGATCTATAACAAGCACAGGCATCAGATAATATCGCTGTATATATTTAGATCATTTCCACAATCTGTGTGCATTATCAATCATTGGGAATATCATATTTATTATTTATTATTTATAAATATCATATATCATTATCAAACTGTACATAAAATTATTCAGGCATTTGATCTTGCTGATGCGTTGGTCAGTGACTGTATTTCATTATTACATATTCGTAAACATTATTTTTTCCACTTCTGTGTAGTCTGAATATTACTGAAGAAATTACATATGGCTGTTTACAAGAGAAATTGGATTGTTGTCCAGGTTTGCTAAAACTTACTATAATCAACATGTGTAATTAATACATGTAATTTTTGGTGTCCAAGTTTGCTAAAACTTACTTACTGGAAAAGCAGGACAGGGAGACATATGTATGTAATTCTTGTATTTAATCATCTTTGAGATGTTTTGAACTTAACATATTTCCAGGATATTTAAAGTGCCCATTTTAATTAACAATTCACTGTGTATTACAAATTTATTTAGAGTTCTAGGGTATCCGGTCTGGGAGCTTAATGTACCCTAGTGAGGTTTCTGTTACAGACTTGTTCCACATATGTTTTTAACCTTAATTGTGGGACACAAAATCTTCGAAACTTTAATTAGATTTCCCTCTTGATTCAGTACTGGTAGACAGAACATTTATTTCTATTTTTTTTTTTGACAGGTTTTATGTCCGCTATTACGACCATATAGCCAGAACGTTTTACAAAGGCCTTATATAATATTACATATCCTTGATATATAGTCTAGTTTCTATAAATATCATTATAATTACAATGATATCCGGAACCTATCTGTCTTGGCTGTGGTTGATATATCTACGTTATTGTCGTATCATGGAATTCATGTTAGACTTCAATAGTTATCGTAATTATGAATTAGCCATCAACACGACAGCTGAACCATATTTAACACCTGTACTCAGGTGTGTGAAGGCTTGTTAACTTAACCAAATTTTCAGCTTAAATTTAATAGAATATATTGTTTATTCAATCTAAATTAAAATTCTAATTCAAGCATCTTACAGTTGAAATGATCAGTAAAAGAAAAAAAATTCAACTGCGTCAGAAAATGTTTATTTAAAAAAAAAAAAATCTGTGTGTCACCTATTGTAAACTTTACCACAGGTCAACTGGCTGTGATAGGCGTAGCTAAAAATAGCTGATATTATACCTACATTACATCTACCCAGATATACACAATATACATTCTAGCCAAGTCTAGGCGAGATTACAATGAACACCTATACTAGACTATAGGTATTCACTTCCGTCATTTTCTGTGTACAGGTGAGACTTAACGAGAATCTGTCAGGTAGAACGTCAGGTAACCTGTACAAGGCTGTGTTTGGATTTATATACACGTCCTGGCTGCAACGAGAAGTAGAAATCAACATTCTCCTCAACTATTGTGCTATTATTAAAAAAAGTACATGTGACAGAACATTTTACTCCAGTGGAAGCTCGAGGAGGGCAAGGTAGGTCTAGGTAAATATACACCTGTCTTAATATTGTTTTTTACCTGTGTTTTATTGGTATTTGAATAAGCAGGCATGTAGGAAAGAATTCATAATTTTCTAAAGCCGTTCTTGTCTAATGATATGGATCACAAAAATGTCTTCCTGGTTGGGGTTGTGTTAGCTAGAATTTAGAATGTGTTCATGACTAAATGCATGTACATGTACCAGTATTTTAACTTGGGGCTTAAGTGACAAGGTACGGACAGGCACATATAGCTGTATATAGCCTCAATAATCATACACAAACTTTTTTCATTGAAGTGGGTCACTGTATGAATTGTTGATCAAGTTGTGGTTGTTGATCCATAATGTCCCTTAATGCTTTATTCTAGCACAATGACCATTTATTTGCTTGGTTCTATCAATGTGCTGTTGGATAAAACTCGGCTTCAGTTCGCCTGTGAACAGTCATGGATTTTGCTTTAGTCATTCTATCACATTCCAGGTAGAACTTGATACGGCATGGTAAGCTCTACTGCAATACCTGGCCTTAATTGTGTTAATAGCCGAAGGTCTTGAGGCAAAGTGTATATTGTGTTTACATGTTTACAATGCATTACATGGAGATCGGAGATCGTATAATTCAATGAATTCTCGGATAACAACATCTTTGTTTGATTGCAGAATAACACATGTACAAAGTTACCAAAATATTAAAAAAAAAAAACAATTCTTTTCTATAGCAAATGCTCAGGTTAAGGAAATATTATGGTAAAAGGTTTTGTGGATTAACAGTACCATAATTATCATGAGGGCTGAGGGAGCTACACGTAAACTTTGGAAGTAAAGACTATCAAATAGCACTTGGCAGCATTTCTAGCTCACCATCTGGACCCAGATGTCCATATAGGGTAATTAGCTTAATCACTCGATTAGTGAAAATTTCATTTTTCCATTACTTCAAAATTTCTTGAAATAGGCAGGTAGGAAGAGACGGACGAGTGTTGTAGTTTTATAAAAGTTTGTTAAGTTTGTTTTACTAGAAATTATTTTACTCAGATTTTAAAATTGTTGTTAAACTGTTAGCCTGATCACATTTTGAACGACTTAGCCCTGATGATCAAATCGCCATGCGTCTATCCGTGGTCCGTTCCTCCCTAAACAAGTCTTGTTATCGCTATTTCTCAGAAAATACTGAAAGGATCTTTCTCAAATTTCATATGTAAGTTCCCCTTGATTCCTAGTTATGCACATTGCATTTTTTGACCGATCCAAGAACAATATGGTCAACAGGCGGCCATCTTGGATTTTGACAATTGAAGTTTGTTATCATTTTTTTCTCGGAAAGTACTGAAAGGATCTTTCTCAAATTTCATACGTAAGTTCCCCTTTGTCCCTACTTGTGCATATTGTATTTTTGAATCGATCAGAAAACAACATCGCGAACAGGTGGTAATCTTGGATTGCAACAATTGAAGGTACTAATATTTCTCAAATATCATATGTAGGTTTCCATTGGTCCCTAGTTGTGAATATTACAGTTTGGGACCGATAAGAGAACAAAATGGCACACAGGCAGCCATCTTGGATTTTGACAATTGAAGATTTTTACCGCAATATCTCAAAAAGTACTTTAGGGATTCTCTAATTTCATATGTAGGTTTCCCTTGGTTCCTAGTTATGCATACAACATGGCTGACAAGCGGCCTTCTTGTATTTTATTTGACAATTGAAGATTGTTACTGTTATATAGTGTTTTATAAATTTAAAGCTATTAAATGTTTTGAAGGAAGAGTGAAAGAAGATAAAACAACAGAAAAGATCAGGTCTTTCATTTGACTGATATAGATAATTCAATGGTGGGCGCAATATCCATTTGGGATCTCTTGTTACTAAACTGTGACTAGACAAGGTTGGGTTTATTACCAGGTATGGGCTAAATGGATAGATAGTGTAAAATTACAGGAAGTCATCCCATCCTAATTTTCCTTCCTGAATTATTACAGTTAGCATTCAAACACTGTGATTATATATATGTCTTTGCATAATTCTCTGTGGCATAGTGATGTAATATCGTAAAGTCATGTTTGAGCGTAATTTTCCTTCCTGAATTATTACAGTTAGCATTCAAACACTGTGATTATATGTCTTTGCATAATTCTCTGTGGCATAGTGATGTAATATTGTAAAATCATGTTGGAGCATCAGTGCCAGCCTGCTGTTTACAGTGAGGTTAGCTGTCACTCTATAATATCGGCTGTGAATTCTAGTATAATGAAGTTTTCCTGATACAAAATGGCACCTGCAGACTGTTGTTGGTCTTCATGACTATTTTTCGATAAAACTCAAGATAATAATACCGCCACATACTCGTCTGAGCAAATGACTTAAGGTATATCATTGTCGCCCGGAGAGGCATCTTCTACATAGAAACGATTACAACCTATTTGAATGACATGGAAGTTTTAAGATGTTCTAATTATAAGAGACTGTCCATATATAGAGACTACTAGATGGCACGAACCTTTTATGTTCAGTATTTTAAAGAAAGGTTGTAATATATAACTAGACTTTATCTGAATCAGACTCTGTCAATTTCTGTCAATCTTGGTAATATGATGTGACTGACTCACCAATGTCAATTTCTGTCAATCTTGGTAATATATGATGTGAATGACTCACCAATGTCAATTTCTGTCAATCTTGGTAATATATGATGTGAATGACTCACCAATGTCAATTTCTGTCAATCTTGGTAATATGATGTGACTGACTCACCAATGTCAATTTCTGTCAATCTTGGTAATGTGATGTGACTGACTAACCAATGTTAATTTCTGTCAATCTTGGTAATATATGATGTGACTGACTCACCAATGTCAGTTTCTGTCAATCTTGGTAATATATGATGTGACTGACTCACCAATGTCAATTTCTGTCAATCTTGGTAATGTGATGTGACTGACTAACCAATGTCAATTTCTGTCAATCTTGGTAATGTGATGTGACTGACTAACCAATGTCAATTTCTGTCAATCTTGGTAATATATGATGTGAATGACTCACCAATGTCAATTTCTGTCAATCTTGGTAATATATGATGTGACTGACTAACCAATGTTAATTTCTGTCAATCTTGGTAATATATGATGTGACTGACTCACCAATGTCAGTTTCTGTCAATCTTGGTAATGTGATGTGACTGACTCACCAATGTCAGTTTCTGTCAATCTTGGTAATATGATGTGACTGACACACCACTCACCCCACCGCCCCCACACCAGAACCCAATAAGTTTTTATTTTATTTTTTTCCTGTTGACAGGTATGTAAGCTTAGTTTCAATGAATATATGATGAAACGTATAAGATTACGTGATACCATATCAGTCCTGTAATAAGCCCATGAGGCGGACACATAAACTTGGACTCAAAGTCGGGGAGGGGACTTATTGAAATAGCTTTTGTTTGCATTATTGATGAACTCTGATAGGCATGGGTTGGCGTATTACCAGACAAATTCAGTTACCTATGAATTCTGAATTACTGTTACTGCAGCATTTACAAACACAAGAAGGTTTCTGGTTGATTCTACATACTTTCCAATAATAAAGGCATTCGTATGGAAATGTCAAACAGTGAGAGATGGCACTTCAGACTATCGCTTAGTAACTAATCCTGTGGCTGACACAGCGGACCTGTAAATATACTACATACCCTGGGGAAAGATGGTAAAGACATCACCAGTCCCTGGGGACAAACTGGTAAAGACATCACCAGCCCCAGGGGACAAACTGGTAAAGATATCACCAGTCCCAGGGGACAAACTGGTAAAGACATCACCAGTCCCAGGGGACAAACTGATATAGACATCACTATCCCCAGGGGACAAACTGGTAAAGACATCACCAGCCCCAGGGTACAAACTGATAAAGACATCACAAGCCCGAGGGGACAAACTAGTAAAGACATTACCAGCCCCAGGGGACAAACTGGTAAAGACATCACCAGCCCCAGGGGACAAACTAGTAAAGACATCACCAGCCCCAGGGGACAAACTGGTAAAGACATCACCAGTCCCTGGGGACCAACTGGTAAAGACATCACCAGCCCCAGGGGACAAACTAGTAAAGACATCACCAGCCCCAGGGGACAAACTGGTAAAGACATCACCAGCCCCAAGGGGACAAACTGGTAAAGCCATCACCAGTCCCAGGGGACAAACTAGTAAAGCCATCACCAGTCCCAGGGGACAAACTAGTAAAGCCATCACCAGTCCCAGGGGACAAACTAGTAAAGACATCACCAGCCCCAGGGGACAAACTGATAACGACTTCACCAGCCCCAGGGGACAAACTGGTAAAGACATCAGCAGCCCCAGGGGACAAACTGGTAAAGCCATCACCAGTCCCAGGGGACAAACTGGTAAAGCCATCACCAGTCCCAGGGGACAAACTAGTAAAGCCATCACCAGTCCCAGGGGACAAACTGGTAAAGCCATCACCAGTCCCTGGGGACAAACTAGTAAAGCCATCACCAGTCCCAGGGGACAAACTAGTAAAGACATCACCAGCCCCAGGGGACAAACTGATAACGACATCACCAGCCCCAGGGGACAAACTGGTAAAGACATCACCAGCCCCAGGGGACAAACTGATAACGACATCACCAGCCCCAGGGGACAAACTGATAAAGACATCACCAGCCCCAGGGGACAAACTGATAACAACATCACCAGCCCCAGGGGACAAACTGATAAAGACATCACCAGCCCCAGGGGACAAACTGGTAAAGACATCACCAACACAAGGGGACAAACTGGTAAAGACATCACCAGTCCCAGGGGACACACTGGTAAAGACTTCAGCCCCAGGGGACAAACTGGTAAAGACATCACCAGCCCCAGGGGACAAACTGGTAAAGACATCACCAGCCCCAGGGAACAAATTGGTAAATACATCATCAGCCCCAGGGGACAAACTGGTAAAGACATCACCAACACAAGGGGACAAACTGGTAAAGACATCACCAGTCCCAGGGGACACACTGGTAAAGACTTCAGCCCCAGGGGACAAACTGGTAAAGACATCACCAACACAAGGGGACAAACTGGTAAAGACATCACCAGTCCCAGGGGACACACTGGTAAAGACTTCAGCCCCAGGGGACAAACTGGTAAAGACATCACCAGCCCCAGGGGACAAACTGGTAAAGACATCACCAGCCCCAGGGGACAAACTGGTAAAGACATCACCAGCCCCAGGGAACAAACTGGTAAATACATCACCAGCCCCAGGGGACAAACTGGTAAAGACATCACCAGCCCCAGGGGACAAACTAGTAAAGACATCACCAGCCCCAGGGGACAAACTGGTAAATACATCACTATCCCCAGGGGACAAACTAGTAAAGACATCACCAGTCCCAGGGGACAAACTAGTAAAGACATCACCAGTCCCAGGGGACCAACTGGTAAAGACATCACCAGCCCAAGGGGACAAACTGGTAAAGACATCACCAGTCCCAGGGGACAAACAGGTAAAGACATCACCAGTCCCAGGGGACAAACTAGTAAAGACATCACCAGTCCCAGGGGACAAACTGATAAAGACATCACCAGTCCCAGGGGTCAAACTGGTAAAGACATCACCAGTCCCAGGGGTCAAACTGGTAAAGAAATCACCAGTCCCAGGGGACAAACTAGTAAAGACATCACCAGTCCCAGGGCACAAACTAGTAAAGACATCGCCAGTCCATGGGGACAAACTGGTAAAGACATCACCAGTCCCTGGGGACAAACTGGTAAAGACATCACCAGTCCCAGGGGACCAACTGGTAAAGAAATCACCAGTCCCAGGGGACAAACTAGTAAAGACATCACCAGTCCCAGGGCACAAACTAGTAAAGACATCGCCAGTCCATGGGGACAAACTGGTAAAGACATCACCAGTTCCAGGGGACAAACTGGAAAAGATAACTTTTGCCTCAGGAGAAAAATTGGTAAAGAGATCAACAACCTCTGGGGACAAACTGGTTAAGACTTCAGTCCCAGGGGACAAACTGATAAAGGTCATATGTTTGAGATAATGTCATTTGAAATAGAAGTATGAACAGTAATGCACAAATGAATATGGAGCTACACGACGTCATACATTTGAAGGGATTACAAGTTACCAGTGAAGATAACATGGCGCTGAAGGTTGGTACAAAAAAGTCTAGTAAGGTAAATTATTCAGTAAAACTATTTCTACAACATGCTTACAGACTTATCTAAGACAGATTTATAGTGTTCATTGATTTTTTGTTATTTTATTGCGACCTATGCTCTTCCTGGCTGTCTTATCGTTCATATCGTAAATCTGAATGTGACGGCTATATCACCTCTTGAGTCATTCAAGTAGTTGATTGACAACCATTTTAATCCGATATTGTTTTCAGAATGATGAAGCATTTTATGCTAACCTTAACTTTTCTGAAAATGTTTTCAGAAATGAGTTTGTCAGATAAATTATGATTTCAACATTTGAAACAAGAACTGGGTAGAATATTGAATAACATTTGTTGGGTTTTCTTTTCATAAATCTACACTGTGGAACTACTAATAGACAATTGGGTTGGCTTATTACCAGACATGGGCTTATTGTCAGATAAATACAGTACTTATTACCAGACACGGGCTTATTGTCAGATAAATACATCATTGTAGACATGGTTGGGCTTATTACCAGACATGGGCTTATTGTCAGATATATACATCTGTGTAGACATGGGTAGGCTTATTACCAGACATGGGCTTATTGCTGGGTATATAATAATACTTGTTGCCTTCACTTGGATCATGAGTCACAAATATTGGGGATGATGAAAGTGTTCGTTATGTGATGATTTGGAGGGAGACAGAATTTTGAATGAAAGTTTCCGTGCGAAAGGGCAATGAATTACAACTAGTCATGCTCAAGACATTTGTATATTTCCTGGGAATGAACTAACAATCTACAATTGATATTTCCATATTTCCAATTTCAATAAATCATTCTAACTGAGAAATCAAGCCAGACATTTGTTTCTGTACTCACTAGGTCATGTGACTTATGTGAATATATATCATGCTATTGTACTTTGTTTGAAGATATATATTTTTTAATTTTTCCTGTAATGGCTGTATTATTCACACCTCTGATCTGTGGGCCGGGTGTGTGACATTTAATAAATCTGAAATTGTTTCATCAGTTTACCCAGTGATAGCTCAACAGCATGTGTATGTTCCAAAGCAATAGCAGATCTGATTGGTCAGGTTTGAGGTTGTTTGAAGAACGGGAGATGGGAGTTTTAGTATCACTGTATATACACAGCTGCTGTATGTACATGTACACGCCAAGTCTTTCAAGTAAGAATAACCAAGGCAGGTTGTACTTCTATGGTAAAATCCTGGACCCACTTTGGAAAACATTAACTTAATTTTTGGATAGAATTGTACAACCACAATTACACTGAGCGAGAAGTGTACTGTTTCAGAGCCTGTGTATATGGTATACATAACAGGTCAGGAAGATACAGTTTCAGGGCCTGTGTTTTGGGTATATATATATATATATAATAATAGTTCAAGAAAATACTGTACAGTTTCAGGGCCTGTGTTTTGGGTATAGATACTGTACTGTTTCAGGGCCTGTGATTTGGGTATATATGGTATACATAACAGGTCAGGAAGATACTGTTTCAGGGCCTGTGTTTTGGGTATATATATATATATATAATAATAGTTCAAGAAAATACTGTACAGTTTCAGGGCCTGTGTTTTGGGTATAGATACTGTACTGTTTCAGGGCCTGTGTATATGGTATACATAACAGGTCAGGAAGATACAGTTTCAGGGCCTGTGTTTTGGGTATATATATATATATATAATAATAGTTCAAGAAAATACTGTACAGTTTCAGGGCCTGTGTTTTGGGTATAGCTACTGTACTGTTTCAGGGCCTGTGATTTGGGTATATATGGTATACATAACAGGTCAGGAAGATACTGTTTCAGGGCCTGTGTTTTGGGTATATATATATATATATATAATAATAGTTCAAGAAAATACTGTACAGTTTCAGGGCCTGTGTTTTGGGTATAGATACTGTACTGTTTCAGGGCCTGTGATTTGGGTATAGATTACTGTTTCAGGGCCTGTGTTTTGGGTATATATAAGAGGTCAAGAAGGTAATGTACTGTTTCAGGGCCTGTGTTATATAACGGGTCACAACTTAAGTCAAATGAAACAATCTTTACATTCAAATGAAGCAGATGTTGTATTTTCATTAAAAAAATTGAACCAAAATGGCACACAAATGTGTAAAAAAATCAACATAAAGTTTTTATTTTTAAATTCTCACTACATATTTCAGTCTTACGATATCTTTGACGTCATAATAATACATTGAGTGCTATATGTGTTTATAGAAATGTAATAAAGGAAATTAAAATATTGTCATTTGTCCAGAAACAAATTGTTCATGGATTAATTAACCAGGTTTGAAAAACCCCAAGGGTTGTTAGACAGAGGTCATGAGCAGGCCGTGGACAAACAGCTGGTATGCCCGCGGAGAATTGCGCTGGTGACGATCGAGGCATCACCTATTCCGAAATCAATACCATATATGGTATAGATACATCACATGGAAGTAATGCAATTAGGTTTTAGATAATATGATTTAAACTACCTGTGAAAGATGATATATAGGTACATGCCCTTCACGCAGGGCTATAATTAAATGGAGAGGTGACAATGTTGACGATAGGGATGTGTAACGGGTTTATTATGACAGAAATGAAATGTTGTTTGTTAAACTCTGAAGGATTGGCATTTTGGAAAACATGGCCTAGAATGTAGGGGACGCACATATTGTCAAGGTAGTAAAAAGTCACACAAATCAAGAGCACCTTCACTACAAATACAGTAATAGATACCGTCATATTGTAAATATAAAGCTGTTCCGTCCTTGTAGGACTCGTCAGTGATGTTAGGGACATTGTAAAGCTGTTCCGTCCTTGTAGGACTCGTCAGTGATGTTACGGACATTGTAAAGCTGTTCCGTCCTTCTAGGACTCGTCAGTAATGTTTGGGACATTGTAAAGCTGTTCCGTCCTTCTAGGACTCGTCAGTTATGTTACGGACATTGTAAAGCTGTTCCATCCTTCTAGGACTCGTCAGTTATGTTAGGGACATGATACAGCTGTTTTGTCCTTCTTAGACTTGTCAGTGATGCTAGGGACATCATACAGCTGTTTTGTCCTTGTAGGACTTGTCAGTGATGCTTCAGACCACGTACTGCTGTTTCGTTTTTTTCTAAAACTTGTCAGTGATGCTGTTGTGATGTTATTTCTGCTGATTAGAGGGTAGTTATAGGCTATACATTACCAAATAACATTGGTGTTGTCTATACGGAAGGGGATGATCCAACGTCCGTATAAACAGTTCGGTATGGTTCTCGTACGTGTTCTCTGTTTGAATGGTCTATGTTTGTAAACATTCTATGCATCAGTTTTATTTATAAAAGACTTAAAAATTGACGGAAATAGTTTCATGGATTGTGGTAAGTGTCGTGGCGACTGGTTGTAAATCGTGGACTGAAAAGTAACTTTTTCTTCATTCCCTCCCATGTTTTTATTAAGCTCAGATCAGCCCAGGTGTGTATATACAATTGTTGGGAGATGGCTTTAACTGTGTAAATAAAACTGAGTATATATGTACATTCTCGGGGTTAAATAGTCTTAAAATGTTCAGTTACCAACCGGGCATTGTCACCTTGATTTCTTAAAACTATTTGACCATTGCAGAAGTTATATGTATATATTTATACATATATTTTATTTCTTTTGTTAAATATTAAAACCAATCGATATTTAAATTTGGTAATCATGTATTAATTTGAATAATGTATTTTCAGAAATCATTTCAGAACTTAGACATACCTTTTGATTTTTTGTTGTGTTAAGCTTCTTCTTCAGCAGTTACACAGGTATCAGGTTAAAATTCAGGTCACTGTTTACGCTTGATTACCTGTGTGCGGAGTGTTAGCTGTGTTACCCTTAACGAGGACAACAGGTGTAAAACACTTTCTTATCGGCCTTCGGCACTTCAAGTAAATTAAAGGTGATCATTACTACATTACGCCTATAAACTCAGCTGATGTCCCTTGTGAGTTCAAAATGTTACACCACATGTTTTTAAGGTAAACAGGATATACAATTTGTTTACATTTCAAATAAGACATGTTTATATATATGCGAAACATTATATTTGGAATATTTAAAAAAAGACAAATTGTAGTCTAAACTATTTCAATGCTTGTCTAATGTAGAAATCCTGGTTCAGAAATACTGTCGAGTCCAGCTCTATTAATTTGCAGCTGGCCACCTTGGTTACTGGCAAAAAGTGGCCTAATTGTAGGACAGCTGGATCTCGATTTACAAACAGGTTTTTTACTGGATTATCTCCCCTTGTATCTTTCTTTTAAATACTTATATAAAAGTACAAGAAGATCTACCAGTACTTAGATCAACATAAATTTTAAATTTGTACCATTGAAAAGAAAAAGTACTAATTATATAAACTTGTAATTTATCCTAGACGGACAGTTTTCTAATTATTGTGCAAAAACCATGAGAAATTTAATTCAAAATGAAAATAAATGAAAAATACATCCAAGAGAATTTTATAATTAAAAAGCAATCTTGTATAATTGTCCAAGTATATTATTATATATGATGAATACAGATGTGCCACTAACATCATAATTGATGCAGTGCGAAATCGGCACAGCTATGTGCCAAGAGTTATGTCCCCTGGATCTAATACCCAGATCCCTGTTTTATCCGATCATTTACAAACTTGTGTCCCATTTCACCTGTTCGAGATTTCTCTTTCAACCTCTAGGTATTACAGATAGCACATGCTTGTATCTTGAAGTTAAATGGAATTTCTTTTGCACACGTCTACTATTGAAGCTAGCTGATCATTATTAAACAATTGGACCGTGCATCAATAAAGTAATGTGAGAATAATAATCTTCCCCTACCTTGAGGACATGATGAAGAAATCTTCAATACTCGGGGTGATATTCTTTATTTTCTAACCCTCAGCTTGTTAGTCCCCCACCGGAATCCGGGGGGGACTATAGGTTTGCGTTGTGTCCGTCCGTCCGTCCGTCCTTCCGCACACTATTTGTCCGGGCTCTATCTCCCATACTATAAGACACTGGAACTTCATACTTAGTGTGTGGGTTCCCTGTGGGAAGGCGGTGTGTCGCATACAAAAACCGGGTCACTGTGACCTATATTTTGACCTCTGACCTACATTAAAGAAAAAGCTTGTCCGGGCTCTATCTCCTACACTATAAAGGACTAGAACTTAATACTTAGTAGTATTGTTCTCTGTGGGAAGGCAGTGTGTCGCGTACAAAAACCGGGTCAATGTGACCTATATTTTGCTATTTCTTGACCTCTGACCTACATTAAAGTAAAAGTTTGTCCGGGCTCTATCTTCTACACTATAAAGGACTAGAACTTAATACTTGGTAGTATGGTTCCTTGTGGGAAGGCGGTGTGTCGCGTACCAAAACCGGGTCACTGTGACCTTTATTTTGCTATATTTTGACCTCTGACCTACATTAAAGTAAAAGTTTGTCCGGGCTCTATCTCCTACACTATAAAGGACTAGAACTTAATACTTGGTAGTATGGTTCCTTGTGGGAAGGCGGTGTGTCGTGTACAAAAACCGGGTCACTGTGACCTTTATTTTGCTATATTTTGACCTCTGACCTACATTAAAGTAAAAGTTTGTCCGGGCTCTATCTCCTACACTATAAAGGACTAGAACTTAATACTTGGTAGTATGGTTCCTTGTGGGAAGGCGGTGTGTCGCGTACAAAAACCGGGTCACTGTAACCTATATTTTGACCTCTGACCTACATTAAAGAAAAAGCTTGTCCGGGCTCTATCTCCTACACTATTCAATACATTGAAGAAAATACATGACCTTATTGCATCTCGAGATTCACACTCATTGCTATTGGATCTCGAGATAACAACCCGGTGGGGGACTGTAATTCGTTGAATTATCTTGTTTCTGTTATCCAGGACTTCTCGGAGTGATATTCTTTATTTTCTAACCCTCAGCTTGTTTCTGTTATCGAGGACTTGATACCTACACAGTCCGATGATTATTACTTATTACTTGATTACAGAATACAGTTTGGAGTGGTTCTACCAAGGTATAGCTCAATTAAGTTAGACTTACAGTAAATAGTAATGACTTACAAATCTATAATATTTCTCCGATCATTAAATGGTTGATACGGTTTTACCTGAGACTTATAGACAAGAATTATTTCACTAGTAAACTTACTTGGTGACATCTCCATTCTATTACAGACAAAATTATCAATTACATCATATTTTAATGTGATTTTAAGTCAAGGTAGAATTGAAATATGACTTCGAGATGTATTCAAGATAGAATTGAAATATGACTTCGAGATATTTAAAATCTGAATACCGTGAAGGAAATTAAATGTCAAGCATAAATTTATGGGTAAATTTTTAATCTTCTGTTTGTAAATAAGTCTGATGTAAAAATATGACATGTAAATATGTCAGTCATCTGATGTGAATATGTCAGTCATCTGATGTGAATATGTCTGTCCTCTGATGTGAATATGTCAGTCATCTGATGTGAATATGTCAGTCATCTGATGTGAATATGTCAGACATCTGATGTAAATATGTCAGTCCTCTGATGTGAATATGTCAGTCATCTGATGTGAATATGTCAGTCATCTGATGTGAATATGTCAGTCATCTGATGTAAATATGTCAGTCCTCTGATGTGAATATGTCAGTCATCTGATGTGAATATGTCGGACATCTGATGGAAATATGTCAGTCATCTGATGTGAATATGTCAGTCATCTGATGTAGTCATCTGATGTGAATATGTCAGTCATCTGATGTGAATATGTCAGTCATCTGATGTAAATATGTCAGTCATCTGATGTAAATATGTCAGTCATCTGATGTGAATATGTCAGTCATCTGATGTGAATATGTCAGTCATCTGATGTGAATATGTCAGTCATCTGATGTGAATATGTCAGTCATCTGATGTGAATATGTCAGTCATCTGATGTGAATATGTCAGTCATCTGATGGAAATATGTCTGTCATCTGATGTAAATATGTCAGTCCTCTGATGTGAATATGTCAGTCATCTGATGTGAATATGTCAGTCATCTGATGTGAATATGTCGGTCATCTGATGTGAATATGTCGGACATCTGATGTGAATATGTCGGACATCTGATGTGAATATGTCGGACATCTGATGTTAATATGTCTGACATCTGATGTGAATATGCCCGACGTCTGATGTGATTATGCCCGATGTCTGATGTGAATAAAAGTGTTTGTCTGATGTACATTCTTTTATATATACATTGTGTATATACATAATAATGAAAAGAGGTATTGACATTTACAGGAAAGAAAAACACTTTTTAAATATATTCTTGATTGATTAGATTTTAAAATATTCATCTTTTATGATTTCATATAACAACAAAAATCAGAGAAGAAATGATTGTAAAAGTATTTAACCTTTAAATCCTGTAGATCATTTTTGTCATAGATGAACTTTGAAATGCTAATGTTTCAAACATTGATATATTTTTTTTTTGTGTCACTGTTTTTTAAATACGACATTCATAAACTGTAATTCAATGAGTAACCGGGGTTGCATGGTTGGGTGCACAGTGGTAACACTCTTGCTTTTCACCTAGCCAGCTGGGGGCCAATCGGACATGAATTTTTGTTACCAGGTAATTTGTATACTTTAGTGTATTTGACAATGTTTAATCCCAGAACTTTTTGTTTTAGACTGGATCTGCCCATAATAGCTCAGTTGATATAATAACAGACAATGTAACCTCAGTTATAAAGATCTGAGGCGAGTGTTTGATCCTTTTTCAAGACAGTTTGTATTTCTCATGGAAGCTGAGATATTAGGGACTAGCTATCCTATATATGATGTCACGATTGTGTCCATGGACTGTAATTGTTCTGAATAGCATGCAGCAGGCCTCCCATGTGTTGTTCAGTGAAGTGACCACCATCTACTACAAATTCCCATATGTTGTTATATAAAGTAGCCACCAGCTACTACAAACTCCCATATGTTGTTCAGTGTAGTAACCATCAGCTACTACAGAGAAATCTCAACAAGACTTGGGTTGTACATATATATGTTGAAAGGGTGATAAATTCAGTAAAGAGTTGTGTTGATGTGCCCAGTCCAGGTTTTACAGAATGCCTCTGGTATTGGGTACTCTGTGTGATGACTTTGTTTATGATTTACTGTGTGACCTAAGGTTCAGTCCGTGTCTAAAATCATTGATACATTGATTGTGTAGAGTGTAAATCTAGATTTTGATACTGATTATAGATTATTAAAGGCAGCAGGCATTTGTTGATTCAGATGATGTTTTACAAATTGAATATAGTACCTTGTGGTTGGATCATGTATGGAATATGTACCTGCATTGTATATGGACAGTCAGAGGGATGTCGCATAACTAAGTAATGATCATAAAAGGGTAGGAATTAAGTCTAAAATGACTTATATATCGATGTCAGACATTGATGTTGGTGTAAAAATGTGTCCAGCTGCGTGAGGAATCACCATAAAGTCGGTTCTGCTTTATCACACCACCTTTTTATGAAAATCTATCTTGACAAAGTAGCATCTGTAAATAACTAACAGCATGCGTATAACCAGACTATATTTTACACCGGGCCAATTTTTCACAGTGAAATGTGACAATGTAACACCTGCAAATGATTGTAATAAAATAACCAGTCTATATTTTACACAGTACCAATACAGTGTTGCATAGTGAAATGTGACGAAGCATATAACCAGACTATATTTTACACCGGGCCAATTTTTCACAGTGAAATGTGACCAAGTAACACTTGTAAATGATTGTAGCATCATAGTCAGTCTATATTTTACAGCAGGCCGATTTTTCACAGTGAAATGAGACCAGGTAACACCTGTAAATGATTGTAACAGCATATAGCCAGTCTATATTTTACACCAGGCCAATTTTTTACAGTGAAATGTGACAAAGTAACTCTTGTAAATGACTGTAATAGTGAAGCCAGTCTGTATTTTACACAATCCCTCACGGTATGTAGTTGTAACAGCCAGTCTGACTTCCTTGGTATAAGCTCCCTCACAACTATAGACATCAGAATGTTTGGTAAACTTCGACAACAGAAAATGTTCAGTTCTTCAGCTCTTTGGGTCCAACTCTGTCCATAGCACAGATGAAGCAGTGTTGTGAGGAGTTTAATCGGCTGTGGTAACAAGTTTCACTGAAGCATTTTCTACTAGACTTTGAAGTGTATATATATATATATATATATATGTTGGCGGTGTGTGATATCTCCTATGGATATAAACCTACACTGACGAGGCATTAATTACTTATATTCTGTAAGTATGTGCAGTGAATTAAGTTTTTTGTGTTTTCCACTTCGTAGTGGTATAAAATTAACTTTCATTAGGGGTTGTAATTGTTTATGAGACAATGCAGCTATATATAGTACAGATGAATGTAGCTTCCTCTTTTGTAAGGTAGGTCCAAACTTCCTGCTAAGATATGGTTGGCTATATAAATAAAAGAAAAATATGGGGTATGCATGGATGAATATAAGTAAATATAAGCATACATATATATTTTTTTTTTTCAATTTTTTTTTTCCATATTATTAGATTACAGATCTGTTAAATTTGCTGAAGTGATAGCGATACAGAAAAGTGTTATCAATCTTAAAGGTATGACCTACATAAATCTTGTGTCTTCCTGTTGTTAAGATCTATTTCCATCTTCATACAAAACAATTTCAGAAGATTTATACAATATGCTTCATTTTGTATATTTGTGATAAAAAGGAATTAATACATCTCGCTCAACGTCTTTTTAAGTTTAAATTGTCTGACACCACTAGTGATCAATGCTTTTCTATATTTTATATCTGACACAAATTTCCACAATTTTCTTTCTTGTTCTTGGGGGGTGGGGTGGGGGGTGGAGAGGGGGGATGTACAACATGCTTATCCTTTATACACTAATATTTTAATTAACATACTTCTTAATTGGTTCTTTAAATTAATAAAGCTTTCATTTCATAGGTTCTGACACAAAGGTGGATAGGAGATTTTTTTTTATTATTATTACATAATATTCACCTATTTTCTTACGAATCAGGAAGCTATGAACTGTCTACAAGTCTTAGGAATTTTCCCTTCCCTGCTAACCCCCTTCCTCCCCTCCCCTCCCCTACCCCCTCCCCCTACCCCTCCCCCCATATCCCCCACCCCCTATATTTTCCCATCACCTTCTCATCTGCCATTAACAATAGCAGCAGGTTACAAACATTAGGCCATGTCAGAATAAGGTACACCATATTGACTATAGCAATCTGCGCAGGGTCAGCCTACACATGTTACAGTGCTAAATGGTGCCCTCAATGTAGCTTTACAACCCTCAGGAATGTAGAGTCGGCTCATTAAACAAACCTGCCTACCATTACTGTATCTAGCCTAATTTCCATCAGTCTCTAGCTTTGTGCCATATTGACATTCAAAGGCTGTGACAACATTCCACTCCCATTGGTAATGTGGGTACATCTATCATTAGGGAAACAGTTATGTAAGAGCACTGTATTTAAGAATTTTTTTATTTTATTTTTTTTTTAATTTTTAAAGCTGACATTTCCTTTTTTTCTTCTTTTTCTGTTTTTTTTTCCTTTTTTTATTTATAATACTGTTGTCATACATCGATTTCGTGACCTCCTGGACATTGTTTTTGGTCAAATTTTTTCATTCGCAAAATATACGGATAGATGGTTTTTTCCAGCATTTTCAGCCCCAAAAAGTACCTGCGCAAATTACACGGGTTTTTACGGTAATTTTTGTTTGTTATTGTGGTTGAAGGGCAGAAGAATTGGGTATACATATGATATATTCCTTGGAATATGACTTAATATTCCTTATAGCATTACGTGTCTGAAAGACCTTTAAGAATGGTCCTGATAAAGAGGCACGTTGAATCTTAAACAAAATCGTCTTAAGTTGACAAATACTGCACATCTAATAAAGACGTGTTTTTAGAATGATTTACAACAGGTTCTCAATTACTCCAAACTTTTTGTGATGTTATTGGATAGATAGTCAAACAACAGATCAGAGATGTTGAAAATCTTCCTTGATGTGAAAAAAGGACATTTTTAGGGAAAAAAGCCATTTTCTACTTAGAAATGAGGTCATCAGTTGGCAACTTGATAGTCACATTCGCTGTGAGTTTCCATAAAAGACGAGACATACTTCTGTGATCGTCTTTGTGCGTGTTACACCATTAATGAAAAATCAGGTAGAACTTATGAAATCTTTGTCATGAAAACAAGTACTTGGAATAGCAATATATCTTTGGAAAATTTGTGGCAGAGGGATTTTCAATGACTGTTTTAAAGCATTCAGTCTTTTCAATATCTCCATACGAAGTTTCATTCAGCTACAATATTCTTATCAATGTCATGATGACAGCACAATCTCATTTGGAAGTATTTCATTTTGTAATATGAAGTCAGACATGTCAATGTTTGTTGATATACCTTGTGGCTCCGTTATCACCAATCTTATTTCTCATTTTGAGAATTTACAACGGTTACTAGACTTCCACTTTTCTCTAGAATATCAAAATTATAAATTAAATTGAGCTTTATGATTTTGGTCTCGAGGTTTCAAACTTAGGGAAGATAATCTAGTATGGTGCCATTTATAACAAAAGACTTTTGTTTGTTTGTTTTTTTGTTTAATGTCCTATTAATAGCCAATGTCATTTAAGGATGTGCCAGGTTTGGAGGTGGAGGAAAGCCGGAGTACCCGGAGAAAAACCACCGGCCTACGGTCAGTACCTGGCAACTACCCAACGTAGGTTTCGAACTCGCAACCCAGTGGTGGAGGGCTAGTGTTAAAGTGTCGGTACACCTTAACCACTCGGCCACCGCGGCCCACAAAAAACTTAGGGGCTGATATAGTCTAAACTGTCATATACTGTACATGAATAGTATTCATTTGATCAATTCACAAAAAATGATTTAATGATATATAAGGTAGGTTTATGATTTTGGTCTCGAGGATATGTCCGATTCTAGACATCTTAGGGCAAATTTGTTGCAAATAAACTGGTTTAGGTTTGGGTTTATGGTTTAAACCTGGTTTTCAAAACGGTTTGTAAACTAAAACTGCTTTGCTCTTGAGAAACAAATGCGAAATTCTAGTTTTCAATATGATGTCTTTGGGAGAAAAAGCTTCAGAGCAGTATTTGAAAGGTTAATACCTCCTGAATCCCCGAATCCCAAATTATGTTGAAAACATACTTCCACAATTCAATGCAATGACAGGGAAACGCATGCAGTTCTAGCAGACTTTCTTTCAAACACAAGGGAAAACTGTCATACCAATTGGAAAACAATTATTAATATTTATAATTTATATTTTATTTGTCCAGTCAAATGACACTACAAGCCATAGCTGGCAAGTTTGGAGCACGTAGCGCACTTCAAGAGCACATTCTGCATGTGTGTTGACAACATTCGCCATCTTGTTTTCAGAAACAAAACCTTCCAAACCACAACCAGTGGTGGTTTGAATGGTTTAATAAACTAGTTTAGGTTTATCAGAAACAAATGAATGAACCGGTTTCAGTTTAAATGTGGTTTGAAACTGGTTTACTCAACAAATGGAAAGTTTACAGAACCGGTTTGAAACTAAAACTGGTTTTAGGAGAACAAATTCGCCCTTAATTAAGTTCCAAACTAGGGGGAGATAATCCAATATTAGAATTTAGTGAAGCAATTCTTAACTAAAAACCTAAGGCCATACTGCAAGTGTGTGGTATTCTTTTGATAAATTCTCAAAAATTATTGGATGATTTATAAGGTAGTACCCTCTGTATATGTTTTAAAGCTTCAAGAAATGTGTCTTATTGTTACAAATTTGTGTATCTGTATGATCATAAAACAATGGCAGATTACTCTAATAACTCTGTCTCTTCCTAGTTTTTATTAGCTTTGTCGACCTCAAAACAAATATTTTCAATGATGTCTGCTAGAATGTCAATCAATTGTGTTATAAATCCAGATTGCATTCATATTGCTTATAAATATCATTTGCCAGCGACTTACGTACTATTATTTCAGAGATTTATATTTAGAAATATTCCTATGTTCATGACATCAGATTTATATAGGATTTATTTTACAGTTTTCTATAAACAAACGATAATTGATTAATATCTTGTCAACACAGAGATGTACTTATTTATTTAATTAATTTATTGATGAGCTGTTTGCACAGAAATTAAACAATATAATTTACGATTTTACAATTTGCTTTGTGTGGTTAAATTATTAAAATTAAAGCATTTTCTATAAATCAGTAGATGATGGTCTATAGTTAGTGACACCAGCTGTGTATGGAATTATTTAAACGATCTGTAACAGATGTAGGTATAACATTACTTACTATTGCCCATAGATATACAATTATCCCTTTAATATGGTATTTCATACTCATTTAGTGTTGTTTGCTGGGTTTATCACTCGTTTGCAGCCAGGGTCAATTTAAGGTGGGATATTTTTGTAGTAGCTGGTGGCTACCACACTGAACAACATACGGAAGGCCCCTGCATGCCATCCCAAGCAATTGGGGTGAAATGTTTTGCTCAAGGATACAAACATAACAGCACAATTGAAGTAAAGTTTCTTGCTCAAAGACATGACCATGGCTGTTGAGCATGGTTTGCTCTGTGACCTCTGTTTCTGGAGTAATACAAAGAGAAATTAGATAAATAGATTAAGATCTTCACATGGTGTTTCATTAGTATTAAATACTCTACTGACTGAGTTTCAGCCGATAAAAATGATAATTATGTATTAAACGTCATGAAGAATGTAGGTAGTGCTTGCCATCATCATCTTTGTCGTCATCATTACAATCATCATCATCGTCATCATCATCATCATCATCATCATCATCGTCGTCATCATCATCGTCATCGTCGTTATTATCATCGTCATCATCATCGTCATTGTCATCATTACAATCAACAATAGATATCGTCATCATCATCATCATCATCATCTAGAAAAAAGTCCTCATCACCTTAAACAATCTTGAATCAAGTGATGAATCAAAAGAATTCATCGCCTGAAAGACTGGACGTAACCAAGTTCTTGATTTCACAAACCGCTGATTGACATATGACATTTCCATGTCTTTTTCTGGTTGCCAATGGTAACCTAGCTCAGAGTGGAACAGATTACATTTAGATTTCATTTAAGATCAATAGAAACAAAATAGCATACAATCTTAAATGCAGAAACATTAACAGCACTCCAGGGAAACTTGTAAGTATCATTTGAAACCAGATTAGAAAAAATCCCACATAAACATCAATTTAGTCCAGAGATTAACCCCAGGTATCTGGATGACACTTAAATATAACACGACTCTCAGAGAATCGTTATGTGTTGTGTAAGCATTCAACTGTCGCAAACTGAAGGAAAATCTCCCCTCATATTGGTCTTGGTCATCGGGATTACCTGATCACAGCTAATCCTCTGAACCTGATCTGCTCATTAGGTGACATGGTTCATACAGACCTTGAAAAGTGCTTGAATTTCAGATCAGTGCTTGAAAAGTACTTGAATTTTCAAATTTTGTTCATAAGTTTTACTGAGAGAGCTTGATTTTTTTTATGTGGTTGCAGAATTAAGAAAAATTAAAAGAAATTTAATTTTACATAGATTTCTAAATGTAGTTTGTAGATTAATTTGTTTATAGTAACGAGACATTGTCTACTTGGCTATTTATTACAAACACAGCCTTTTGAATGCTTTACTTACACAACAGAATTAGAATGGTTTGTTCTTTTGTTATCTTAATCACAGAATTCTGATAAAAATACTCCGATTCCTTACGAGTAATTGGACAGAAAAATGTTCCTGGAAAATTGAGAAAAAGTGCTGAAAAAATGATTGGATTTTGTTATTGATGGAAGGTATTATCATCCGACATGAAAGGGAGATATCTGTAGAAATTTTGAAACAAAGGATGATAGGACATTGTTTGATCTTAAGATGTTGTGATCTGTGTTCAGGAAACAGCCACTTGACACACCAAATACACTAGAAATAATGCAGAAATTTTACTTTCTTTTTCCTGTTCTTTTTGTATATGCAGTATGTTTATATTTTATATTTTATTTTATATTTTAGTTTTCAGTATATTTGTTATAAGAACATTCATCTAAGTATTAATCTGTTAAAGTGGTCAGTTGGTAGGTTGGTAGATCAGTCCTGGTTCACAGGTTTGGTCGGTTGGTAGGTTGGCAGGCTAGTCCTGGACCTGTGGTTCACACTGGTTACTGAATGGTTGGTAAGTTGGTCCAAGATAGGCAATTAGTGTTTTTTTCCAGATAGTTGGTTGACATGGTTGCTTGGTAGATTGGAGGAGATTGGAGTGTTCATGTATCCTCGGTTGATCTGTACATAAAGTTTGACACATTTTCCCATGCCCTCATCGTTGACAAAAATAGATTGAATTCCCACCCCTATTTTCATGATCAGTTTTATATAGAGGTGTCATGCCCTGAGAAAATCAGCTTGTGGTGTAGCCTTTTATCCTGATAGTGACAAACACCTCTACAAAATCTCTGTGAACTATTTTTAACTAAAAGGAAAAGTTTAAGATAGAAGTTGAAAAGTCTTTTATTAATTTTGTGTTTAGATAGAAAGCTACCAATCTTACAGAACTACCAGTAACATTCCTCCCTACTCTCATGGTTCCCTAGGGTTCCATCACTTTACACATGATTATTTAATGTTGTGGTACTGTCTGTAGGGTCTGTAGGGTCTGTTCAGCTCCCTCTCCACACCCTCTCTCCTTCACCTTAAAGAGCCCCTAAATTTACTACCATTTTCACCTCTCTGGAATTGTCATCCTCTCCCATCCTCACTAGCCTCTCCTTTCACCCTTTACACTCCCACTGACCTCTCAATTCACCCCACTCATACTAACCATTTTTTTCATCCTCACCACACACCCTAACCTCTTCTTTCACCCTCCCTACACCCCACCAACCTCTTCTTTCACCCTCCCTACCCCCACCAACCTCTTCTTTCACCCTCCCTACCCCCACCAACCTCTCCTTACACCCTCTCCATCCCCACTAACCTCTCCTTTCACCCTCCTAACCCCCACCAACCTCTCCTTTCACCCTCTCAACCCTCACTAACCATGCCTTTCACCATCCCCACCCCCACCAAACTCTCCTTTCACCCTTCCCACCCCACCAACCTCTCCTTTCACCCTCTCAACCCCCACTAACCATGCCTTTCACCATCCCCACCCCCACCAAACTCTCCTTTCACCCTTCCCACCCCTACCAACTTCTCCTTTCACACCCTTCCCACCCCACCAACCTCTCCTTCCTCCTTCCCCACCCCCACCAACCTCTCCTTTCACCCTTCCCCACCCCCACCAACCTCTCCTTACACCCTTCCCCACCCCACCAACCTCTCCTTCCTCCTTCCCCACCCCCACCAACCTCTCCTTTCACCCTTCCCCACCCACCAACCTCTCCTTTCTCCTTCCCCACCCCCACCAACATCTCCTTTCACCCTTCCCCACCCCCACCAACATCTCCTTTCACCCTTCCCCACCCCCACCAACCTCTCCTTTCACCCTTCCCCACCCCCACCAACCTCTCCTTTCACCCTTCCCCACCCCCACCAACCTCTCCTTTCTCCTTCCCCACCCCCACCAACATCTCCTTTCACCCTTCCCCACCCCCACCAACCTCTCCTTTCACCCTTCCCCACCCCACCAACCTCTCCTTTCACCCTTCCCCACCCCCACCAACCTCTCCTTTCTCCTTCCCCACCCCACCAACATCTCCTTTCACCCTTCCCCACCCCCACCAACATCTCCTTTCATCATTCACCTTCCCCACCCCCACCAACCTCTCCTTTCACCCTTCCCCACCCCCACCAACCTCTCCTTCCTCCTTCCCCACCCCCACCAACCTCTCCTTTCACCCTTCCCCACCCCCACCAACCTCTCCTTCCTCCTTCCCCACCCCCACCAACCTCTCCTTTCACCCATCCCCACCCCACCAACCTCTCCTTCCTCCTTCCCCACCCCACCAACCTCTCCTTTCACCCTTCCCCACCCCGCCAACCTCTCCTTTCACCCTTCCCCACCCCCACCAACCTCTCCTTTCACCCTCCCGACCCCCACCAACCTCTCCTTCCTCCTTCCCCACCCCCACCAACCTCTTCTTCCTCCTTCCCCACCCCCACCAACATCTCCTTTCATTCCACCCACCCTCTACTAACCTGTCCTTCATACCTTAGACGTATATTTCACAGGAAACATAATATAGAGATGTTTGATGTTTCTGGTAAGTGAGAATGTGACGTACTTAATTAATCTGAAACATATGAACCAATAATTCATCAGTATGAGCTGACTGGACAAACTAATCACTCTGGATCATTCTGGAATATTAGAGATCTGTGAAAGGTGACTTTCATTGAGAGGTGTACTATGTTTGCATCCTCTGGAGTCGCGGTAAACAGCTTCTCATATTGCACAGCGTTAATTCTGTAAGACAGATTGTGTTAAATGCATATAACCATTATTTATGGGGAAATAAAGAAAAAATCATCGAAGGTAAATGTCAATTTTCTGATCTGTATTTACATGTAAATTGGTTTTGTATAGTAAATAGGACTATTTATGTAAGGATTTTCTGATATTTGATGTAATTATATATAGAAAAACAAGTTAATTGGATTAGATTTTATAACTATATGCAGGATTGAGGCGGCCGTCTTGGATTTTGTCATTTGAAGATTGTCATCATTGCAATGGATGGATCTTTATCAAATTACATATGAATTAAGGCCCTTTATAGTATCTTTACTGGAGGTGCTTGGCAATATGGCTGACAAAAGGCCATCTTGCTAATTATTGGTATGATTAAAAAGATAAGAAAGAAGCAAAGATCAAAATTACTTGAAACCAGGGCAAGACCAAGTCTTGTTTGAAGCTGTGGCTATATCTCTGACAAAAGCATAATGCTAATCAATTGAATGCAAGAATAAGCAGTTGTATATTTATATAATTAATTTTTCTTTGTTTTCATGGTAAATACTCAAATGTGATTGGTCGAAAAATTCTTTTCATTCTTCTATGAAAGAAATTCCGAGAATGGCGTGAAAAATGTGACGTCACAATACGACAATTGACGTTGCGTATTGATTTGAGAAAAAGAATCCCATTTAAAACCAGTAAAATTGTACATAAAACATGTTTTAAATTAGAAAATCATTTTCAAAAATTAATTATAAGTGTTGATGTCAATTATTTAAAAAAAAAAAATGACATCAATGCTTAAGTACAATACCAAAAGTTACATACTTCACACTGCTAACATCTCCAAATTGTTTTAAGCTTTTTTCTTTTAAATTTAAGTGAATAAAAAAAGACTAGCATCCCAAAGTAATTCTGTTGTGTTCTGCCCTCCATGTTTTGAATATCATGCCACCATTAATTTGTTTATTTTCTTTTCTTTTTTTCTTCATTTGTTGATGTTCTGTAACACTTGTCATTATCAGATTAGAAATAAATTAATTGATTTCTAAGATTAATAACACAAATTAATTTTGAAATTACATGCAATTATCTAAAAAAAAATAACCTTCACATAAAAAAAAATCACAAGATAATGATACAAATTGGCCTTGATTGAAAAACATGAAGATCGTATGGTGATAAAAGATGAAATCAGAGAAAATACAATTTGTTATTGGTTATGTAATCCGCATGATTGCATCTTATCGACTTATTATGCCATAATTACTAACGCTCTCGGAGATGCCAACTTTCATTGGAAGCAATCGCATGTCATTGGATCTCGACATGTTTCCGGTCGGAGTCTCCCTATCGTTGTGATTAAGTGCTGATTGAAGCTTGTTACAAGCATTTCTGTGAACAAGAATCATCTGCTTCATTGTAAATCATTACAGGATCTTCTCTGATTTGTTTTTCTTCTTTCAGAATAAATGAAGTGATCTTAAATGGATTTATTGCCCCTGAACATAGCTGTAGCATTAAGTATTGTTAGCTTAAGCTTATATGTTAAAAATTAATTAGTGCTGTTCAGAAATTGATGTTCTTTGGAATTTGTTATCAAAGAATTTTATTCGTAAATGGATTTATTACCCCTGAACATAGCTTTAGCATTGAGTATTGTTAGCTTCAATTTATATGTTAAAAATTAATTAGTGCTGTTCCCTACCAGTAAAACCGGGAAAGGGGAGAGGGGGGGGGGGGACTATAGGTTTCTTCCCTGTCAATCATGTCTATCTGTCATCCATCCACTCAGTTTTCCCGCACTTTTCTTATGCCATGCTTCAAGGTATGTTATCGAAAGTTGGTATGTAACTTCAGTAGGAGTAGCTACGTATACACATCAAGTTAGTATGTAACTTCAGTAGGAGTAGCTACGTATACACATCAAGTTCGAGTTTCAGGAGTTTTGGGTCAAGGTCACTTTCTATTTTTAGTCGCTAATTAAGTGGTAGGGACATGTGTTGCTTTAGCAATACCCAGCACGCTTGTTAATATGTTTTTTTCCTCCAATTATTTCATACCAAACACACAGAATTTGCTGAATTTTCATAAAAATGTGCAAACAGAAATGTTAATGAAACAACATGGGAGATTTCCAAAAAAATTTGTCTTTAAGGTATTTTTATGTGATATGTAATGATGAATTTGTTTATTACTGCAATCAAAATGATAATTTCTCCTACAGTACTTGTAACTTGAAGTTCCTACTGGGTTCACCTAGGTGAGGCAATGTGTTACGTACCTGATAGGTCACGACCTTGACCTACATCAAACAAAACGTTTATCCGGCTCTGTCTCTTTCACTACTAGTAACTGGAACTTCATACGTCAGGTCATGTATCAGAAATAGGTCGCTCTGACCTATATTTTGACCTTTGAGCTACATCCGGTGGTGGACTATTTTGCTAAATTGTCTTGTTAGCAGATCATATGCTTATCTTTGTGTTCATTTATTATTATTTGGTAGAATGTTATAAACCTTTTTCTTTTTTTTTCACAGAAACTAAAATATTTTGGCTGTTATCCTGAGATCTTGCACACATTTAGAGAAATAAGTAAGTAGTATTTTTTTTAGTTCCTATTTAATTAAATTTCCTCAACGATTGTATGATGTCCCACTGAAAATACATTGACATCACATCTACAATTCAATCTTGTCACATCAACATTGTATTGCATTGATGTAACGTCAATATAACATACATACAAGGGTAAACAAGGTCAAAGAAAAATAATCATGGGGACTTAAGGCTGTATGTTACCTTACTCTGACATATCAAGTTAAGGGTGTATGTTACATTCCTGTGACATGGAGACATAAGGCTGTATATTACCTTACTGTGACATGGAGACTTAAGGCTGTATATTACCTTACTGTGACATGGAGACTTAAGGCTGTATATTACCTTACTGTGACATGGAGACTTAAGGCCGTTTGTTACGTTACTGTGACATAAAGACTTAAAGATGTATGTTACATTACTGGGAGATGTTGAGTCAAGGATGTATGTTACGTTCCTGTGAGATGTTGAGTTAAGGATGTATGTTACATTACTCTGAGATGTCGAGTTAAGGATGTATGTTACATTACTGTGACATGTCGAGTTAAGGATGTATGTTACGTTCCTGTGAGATGTCGAGTTAAGGATGTATGTTACATTACTGTGACATGTCGAGTTAAGGATGTATGTTACATTACTGTGACATGTCGAGTTAAGGATGTATGTTACGTTCCTGTGACATGTCAAGTTAAGGATGTATGTTACATTACTGTGACATGTCGAGTTAAGGATGTATGTTACGTTCCTGTGACATGTTGAGTTAAGGGTGTATGTTACGTTCCTGTGACATGTCAAGTTAAGGATGTATGTTACGTTCCTGTGACATGTCAAGTTAAGGGTGTATGTTACGTTCCTGTGACATGTCAAGTTAAGGATGTATGTTACGTTCCTGTTACATGTCGAGTTAAGGATGTATGTTATGTTCCTGTGACATGTCAAGTTAAGGATGTATGTTACGTTCCTGTGACATGTTGAGTTAAGGATGTATGTTACGTTCCTGTGACATGTCAAGTTAAGGATGTATGTTACGTTCCTGTGACATGTCAAGTTAAGGATGTATGTTACATTACTGTGACATGTCGAGTTAAGGATGTATGTTACGTTCCTGTGACATGTCAAGTTAAGGATGTATGTTACATTACTGTGACATGTCGAGTTAAGGATGTATGTTACGTTACTGTGACATGTCGTGTTAAGGCTGTATGTTACGTTCCTGTGACATGTCAAGTTAAGGATGTATGTTATGTTCCTGTGATATTCAATGTCTTTTCCAAAAGATTTCTACACTCAGAAAACCATATAATATCTTTAGTGGCAAATAATTCAGACATTAATGACATGCTTGAAATCTACCTTGAAGATCAATTTTAAGTGTTTGTTAATGTATAAAACCAATAAAGACTTTGTAGAATTTAAAAGGTTATGAATTTTAAAAATCCAATAAACTGCATTTCTCATCACTTTATGCCTGTACATGATGTAAAAGTTTGCTGTTAGCTTCTGTTGATGCCACTAAAAATAACTTCATCCTGATGATGAATATGATATTCTGTATATGATGGTGATTACGATCCGAATCTCTAAGGAATCTACTACATCAAATGGATCAATATAATTAGCTAGGTAGACTTTAATAGAACACCAGGAGGTGTGAGGTGAACCAAACTCATTAACCTAATTACAAAATGACTAGAAAAAAAGACACAGCTGTCCGTATTTTGAAAGGAGCCATATTGTCCATATATATAAAACCTGACTCCTCAGAGGTGAAGTGAGTGGAGTCTGCAGCCATTAATATCTGGCTGTGCTGGGTGGCATAGGGTGGCATAGGGTGGCACAAGGTTGGGTAGTGTGACCCAAGGTCACTATGGTGGCACAAGGTCACATAGGACGGCACAGGGTGGTACAGGGTGGCATAGGGTGGCACAAGGTTGGGTAGTGTGACCCAAGGTCACTATGGTGGCATAAGGTCACATAGGACGGCACAGGGTGGTACAGGGTGGCATAGGGTGGCACAAGGCTGGGTAGTGTGGCACAAGGTCACTTGTGGTGGAACAAGGTCACATAGGATGGCATCAGGTGGCACAAGGTTGGGTAGTGTGACACAAGGTCGCTTGTGGTGGCTCAAGGTCACATAGGATGGCATAGGGTGGCATAGGGTGGTACAAGGTTGAGTAGTGTGACACAAGGTCGCTTGTGGTGGCACAAGGTCACATAGGGTGGCACAGGGTTGCTTAGTGTGAGACAAGGTTGCTTATGGTGGAGCAAGGTCACATTTGATGGCATATGATGGTATAGAGTGGCACAGGGTGGCACAATGCTGCACTAGGTGGTATTGTTATTGTATGACTGCACAGCTTAGAGTGGATAGACTTTGTGCAAAAATGAGACACAGTCTTAAGTTTATGTGTGTTGTTTATAGAATAATTAGTACATATTACTGGGCGATGGAATGGATAATATAGAGACATAAGTTGGCATGGTTACGTTCAGTGATAAATTTGTCTCGTTAAGTTCCATAATTGGGTGTGATGGTTGTTGCCTGTGTTGAGTATTCAGTTTCTGGGCAGCATTTGAGTTCAAGTTGTATGGATACCTTGTCTCCAGTGAGAGAAAATGTGATGTTACTTATAGTGACGTAATACCAGGTTTTTCTGAGATAATGCTGTGACGTCATGGAGTGGTGATCGGCATGTTCAGAGATGACGTAAGACCATTATTGTGTCCAAGACTTGTGTCGAAGACGGAGTTGTAGTGGAACAGAGGAATGATTTCTTGGTGTATGATGAATATCTTTGTTGGTGTATTTTATTAGAGGTGGTTCTAGTGGCCCTGTTCATATATATCTAATGTTGTATGTTGTCTGGTAAATGTGCATGGTCTGTGTAATAAACCCTTTGTAAACACATACACAAAACTATTGTTCTTCGGTATATATGCAAACTTCAAGGTTGCTTCATTCTCTTAATTTTCGTTTACCTGATCACCTGCTCCAAATACAATTAAATAGTATATTGGGGAATTTAAATGTGTACTCAGATTCTGTTTCTTTTGGCATCTGCTCCATATGAGACAACACAGAGACCGCCCAGTAGCACTCCGTTTCAACTTCCAATCACTCTACACACTGGAAATTATCAAAATACTACTAGATACACCAACTCTTTACCATGACACCACTAGGGAGCAATGTCCAAGGGTAACTGTTGTATCCTACTAGATACACCAACTCTTTACTGTGACACCACTAGGGAGCAATGTCCAAGGGTAACTGTTGTATCCTACTAGATACACCAACTCTTTACCATGACACCACTAGGGAATAATGTCCAAGGGTAATTGTTGTATCCTACTAGATACACCAACTCTTTACCATGACACCACTAGGGAGCAATGTCCAAGGGTAACTGTTGTATCCTACTAGATACACCAACTCTTTACCATGACACCACTCGGGAGCAATGTCCAAGGGTAATTGTTGTATCCTCAGTCATTCCTAATCATTAACTTAATTAATTCAGGTTTTATATATCATATTAATCCACAAATAAGCACCTGTCCACAAATATCCTTTCATTTTTGCAGAATCATTAATTTCAAAATCGCGAACTAAAATTTGTTCTCAAAAAGCCCTCCCCAAATTTTAATACTAAACAGGAGAAAGTAAGACTAAAAGAAAAGAAAAGAAATTAAAATAAAGAATAATATTACTATTTATATTTACTATACATATTTGCTTTGCCCAAATGAATTTATTTGACCTTTGACCAAAAAATGAAATTCTTTTTAACCCAAATTAAGCATGGTTTATTTCACATGTTGTGAAGGTGATACTGGTTAACAATGAGTTTCATCAAGGTTTAACTTTACACAGTTCACCAAAAGGTCAACACTTTAAAAGTCAGTTGTTTACTGAATGAAACCGGTAAAACTTCTATCTCAAGTGGATTTAATTGGAGAAAAAATCCATACAAACGCAAATATTTTTAAAGAGGTTAAGTGTGAAAACTGGAAAGAAATGCGGAAAAAATTAATCAAAGATGTTAGAATATAATTGTCTGAGGGCTTGTAGCTATACGCTTGATTTAGCCTAGTAATGGAAAATAATACAGAAAATTAAGATTCTCCTTTAAGCAGCGTTTTGTACCCAACGACCCCAACACATATCCTTTGTTTGTGCTGGTGAACTTATTGTAGCTATGAAATAGGTGTTACCTGTTTCAGCGCCAGCAGCTCAGCTTGATCGGCGTTGATCCGTATGTACAATTTTTCTATCCAAATTGATTTTGTTTATCTTACGTGTGAGAATTTATCAGGGCAATAGGCTTCATATGACTTTCTGCTACCAAACGCAGAATTTTACCTTTAGAAGAAAGAGGAAATCTCATTGAAGTACTACATCATTTTGTCATTGATTTCTTAAGTGTTTGTTCATGTGTGTTGATTATTGGAAAATTAAGAAACTATGGTTTCGATTTCATATATATATACATCATTCCAGGTTGATAACTGCATGCAAAGCATCAATAATTAAACACCTTCGTGTGTGCTAATTGCAGAAATTAAGAAATACACCTTCAGATGAAATAGATTTCATAAATACATAATTCTACGAAGCTAGCTGCATGCGAATTGTCAATGATTTAAGGCGCATAATATTCAGGCATGTTTATCAAAATCAATATACAAGTTAGGGGACATGTATTTACAAGTTGATCAGAAAACTATGGTGGTATTGATCAGTTGTAACTATGGTTATACCTCATACTTGTCACCAGACTCCATCTCATTAACAGAAACTCACGATTTCATCTTTAAATTTACACATTTAACTAAAAAAAAAAAATTTTGTATTATTATTTTTATGATCTAATTATTCTTCAAAAATACCAGTGTGTAATATTTTGTGTGAATGTATAAGGTTTTTCAGATGAAGTATATAAATGTTTTTTTCTAAGGCTCGAAATTTAAATTTTCAATACATGCTTTCTCCAATACAAGTTTTTCCAAGAAATTCACAAGCATATGACATCAACTTATTGTGATGTCACAAAAAGAAAGGGATCAGAGTAAAAGATTAATGGCATTTTAGGTTTCAAATCTTCATGTTCTTGTTAGCATTCCAGAGGCTCAGATATGAAAATAATCTTAGATTTGAATCAATAATCATCTTCTTTGAACTGGAAACTTACTCATTAACACATTGAGTTTCCGATTGATTAAAAAATTGTTAAATCACCGTCAGTTCTTTATATATCGGGCGATCAGGTAGATGTACTCGGATCGTGACAATGTTTCAGAATTGTACCCTGCACGATTTATTGAAAGTCATGTGGTTGCAAGTTTTATTGAATTCCATATAAGGACATACATAGATAAAGGTTTATTCACGGAATCGATTTACAAGTGTCTACGCATGTTTGAATGGGGGCTTGGGCTTGGTTAATGTACTGTGATGTAAGTAACTTGAGAACAATTTATTACCCGAAATTGACACAAACGTGACGGCTACTTCTGTATCAATACCTAGGATGACAACACAATATAATACACCTGAAGATTATTTATAGTTTCTAAAAATAGATTTCGATCTTTATCATAAGTCTGACCAAGTTAGTCATACAGGATATTGTAAGAAGGATGATTAAATCATATACATGTATTATACTTCCTGAACAAACTACGGCATGAAGTTTGTCGTTCGGTGTGTGAAGATTGGAATTTAAATAGTGGACAACGAGAGAATTATTGATTGACAAGTTCAATGATATCCTGGGTGTTTAAACAAACGAGGAGACAGAGGTATTGATGTTTCTACAGGGAATTTCCATTAACTATGACTTGTACAAATCTTCACATCCATATTCCGTAATTAAGTAGACAGGTATATTTTAATATAAAGTAGTCTTTAGTATTTAGATTTTATCAATTAACTTTGACAATTGATATTTTCTGATATGATTTTAACAATACAAAATGGAGGACAATTTATTTTAATGATGTAATAATTAACAGACTTTTCCCTGTGCTGGAAGAGAATAATTCACATGTCCCTGTGCTAGAAGATAATGATTCACTTATCCCTGTGCTAATGATGTTTTTAACCTGCTATTTTAATTCGTTATATACAACATTGATAAATATTGTTGATATTTTGTTAATAATTTTAGAATTTTATTAGAATTAATAACATTTATCAGGAATTATATACATATTATGATAATGAATGAAATACATTGTACTTGTATGTTTTTAGTCGGAATTATTTGATAAACAAGTTAATTGACATTAATTATGTTGGTGTCAGTTATTTGCAGTGACAATGTTTACATGTTTTGAATGATTTTTTTATAATCATGGTGTCCGGTACAGATTTTGTTGTACAATCAATCTGCTGTGATAGAGATATTGTTTTTGACAGGAAGTGTGTGTCTGGGAGGGACGTGGGGGGGGGGGGGGGGGGGGGGACATTCTGATGTTGACCCCCAATATTTACTTTTGACACAAGTATGATTCCTGAACCATCCATGCAAATTGAAATTTCATCAGAGAATGCATACAATTCACCCCCACCCTCCTCCTAAAAAATGTATATAAAAACGTTTGTGTGACTAATGAACCCAACATTTACAGAATTAACACAAAAGCAGTATTCTCCAATGTGAAAAAAAATCAACCATTTTCATTGATTTTGGGTATTATAGTCATTTAGAGGTCATTTAATTCATTAAAAATTCATCATTAGCTTTTGTAGTTATAATCACTCATTGAGGAATACATCTAATGAACATCCAGGTCGTATTTCAATAATATCCAGTTCAGAAAAAGAGAAACCAATTGAAAGTGTTTTTCGACATATAAATGATTTTATGATGATGATTTTGTGGATTCATTGTAACAAAGTGTTGACATTTTCAGTGGCCATGTTTAGAGACGAAACCTTTCGATAATTATGAATAATTTATTGACTATCGGAGTATCTGGCTATGAAACTTATAACACACAGTGGATTTAATATGATTATAAGATACAATGTACAATCAAGCCTCATTCCTCTGAGCCTCATTCCTCCATGCCTCATTCCTCTGAGCCTCATTCCTCCATGCCTCATCCCTCCGTACCTCATTCCTCTGAGCCTCATTCCTCTGAGCCTCATTCCTCCATACCTCATTCCTCCATACCTCATTCCTCTAAGCCTCATTCCTCTGAGCCTCATTCCTCCATGCCTCATTTTTTCATGCCTCATTCCTCCTTCAATCTGAACATTTTTCAGGCAGCATTTTTTTTCCCGACAGTGGTTTAGGGGACAGATTTAGCCCTTTTCTATAAAAGAAATGTTACAGGAATTCGGCTATCTGCCATACATTGTCAGTTTACCAACATAGAGCTTTATTTTGCCTCTTATGGGGCCACGGTGGCCGAGTGGTTAAGATGTCCGACACTAGCACTCCACCTCTGGGTCGTGAATTTGAAACCCATGTGGGGCAATTGCCTGGTACTGACCGTAGGCCGGTGGTTTATATAGGTATTACTATGTCGGTGGCGGCGGTGGCGGCGGCGGCGTTCGCATAATGGTTTCCATACAATAACTTGATTTCCCTTTGGCCAATCAAACTCAAACTTCATACAGTGCTTCCTTACCAAAAGTGCTTGCTTGGGATTGTTTTTCAGGTTCAAAGGTCAAAGGTCAAGGTCACTGTTATTATTAATAGAAAATTGGTTTCCTTGCAATAACTCGAGTTCCCTTCAGCCAATCAAACTCAAACTTCATACAGTGCTTCCTTACCAAAAGTGCTTGCTTGGGATTGTTTTTCAGGTTCAAAGGTCAAAGGTCCTTGCTACTATAAATAGAAAATAGGTTTGCTTGCGATAATTTGAGATCCATTGGGCCAATCAAACTCAAACTTGATGCATTGCTTTCTTATAGGAAGTGCTTGCTTGTTTTAAAATTCAAATCCTAGCTTGCTGTGCAGGCGACACATCCACTTCCGTGGAATTCTTCTTCTCCGGGTACTACGGCTTCAATCCTACACCTCCAAAACCTGGCATGTCCTTAAATGACCCTGGTTGTTAATAGGACGTAGAACAAAATAAACCAAACCAAATTAACTCCAAAACATCTGAATGTCTCCTGTTACACGTTCTAATAGAAAAGTCTTACAAACTTTCTGGTAAAGTTTTTTGCTTAATTCTTGTATATGGTATATATTATTCAAGGACATCACATCGTCATGGCAACCTTTTAAGCACTTAAATTTCTAGTACATTTACAACAGGATGTTGTTCTCTGCCCTATTTTAACATGTATCTGTGATCTGTACTAAAGTTAATGATGCGTATCTATTGCAGCAAATTGCAGTTAATATTGAGATAGCTTTGAGGTTTAAACCATGCAAACTGACGAAGTGAAGTAGAAATTCGATTTTAGCTCTAGGCCTTTATCCACTTCTGTAACATGGAGAAACGAATTTGAAGGCCAACTGTAAATATATGTTTCTGATGCTGCCGATACTATTTTATAGAATTACATCAATTTCCTATCAATATTGACCAAAAATGAAATATTTTTCTCCAATATTTGAAAGAAAAGTGAAATACAGGTATACTGCTTTGCTAGAGTTTTATTTGATAAATTAGGGGCCGCAGTGGCCGAGTGGTTAAGGTGTCCCGACACTTTATCACTAGCCCTCAACCTCTGGGTTGCGAGTTCGAAACCTACGTGGGGCAGTTGCCAGGTACTGACCGTAGGCCGGTGGTTTTTCTCCGGGTACTCCAACTTTCCTCCACCTCCAAAACCTGGCACGTCCTTAAATGACCCTGGCTGTTAATAGGATGTTTAAACAACAACAAACAAACAAGAAATTTGAGAAATTTAAAGAAATAGAATACAGGTAATATTTGACGGAAAACGCGGAAATTTTATGGTATGGCCTTATATGCCTTTATTGGCGTCAGTGTCGAGCCATTAGAAATCAGTACAGGTTTTTATTCAAATTTAGCCAATGGAAGAGAACTCTTTGATATGTTTCACCTGGGAGTTGATGACCGTGTTGTGAATCCTGAATTCTTTACTTATAGATGTCATTGATACTGGTAGTTAGTACATATCTGGTTTCTTTAACAAGATCGAGATGTCAGTATCATCAACCAAGCTGAATGAGTCTTAGGGGATGCTGTATTCGAGATGGTTTAGACCAAAAACATCCGAACAATTAAACCCACTACTGGCTCAGAACTCATTAATGTACTGGTACTAATAAAAAAAAATACTACTAGACTTTATGAGGGTCTTTTTAAAGAGACGTAATTTGATTATGCTCACTGCTAGATTGTTAACAGCTGATGAGCAAGCTCGTATCTGTAGACTGAATTTGTTAGCCAATCAAATCATTTGTCACTGTATGTGCACATAGTCCATCTGTGTGTCGTCAGTGGTACTGCAACTAAGCATGGTGAAGTGTTAAGAGATGCCAGTGTTCCTTGTAGTATAGTGAGAAAAGTGGTTGCCAAATACCAGGAAAATTTGTCCTTTATAGACAGGTATCGGGTGTAAAGTTGTCCTTTATAGACAGGTATCTGGTGTAAAGTTGTCCTTTATAGACAGGTATCCGGTGTAAAATTGTCTTTTATAGACAGGTATCTGATGTAAAGGTGTCCTTTATAGACAGGCATATGATGTAAAGGTGTCCTGTATAGACAGGTATCTGTTGAAATTGTCCTTTATAGACAGGTATCGGGTGTAAAATTGTCCTTTATAGACAGGTATCTGGTGAAATTGTCCATTATAGACAGGTACTGGTGAAATTGTCCTTTATAGACAGGTATCGGGTGTAAAGGTGTCCTTTATAGACAGATATCGGGTGTAAAGTTGTCCTTTATAGACAGGTATCCGTGTAAAGGTGTTCTTAATAGACAGGTATCCGTGTAAAGGTGTCCTTTATAGACAGGTGTCCGTGTAAAGGTGTCCTTTATAGACAGGTATCTGGTATAAAATTGTCCTATATAGATAGGTATCTGGTCTCTATAGACAGGAATCTGATGTAAAGTTGTCCTTTATAGACAGGTATCTGGTGTAAAGGTGTCCTTTATAGACAGGTATCAGGTGTAAAGGTTGTCCTTTATAGACAGGTATCCGGTGTAAAGGTGTCCTTTATAGACAGGTATCCGTGTAAAGGTGTCCTTTATAGACAGGTATCTAGTATAAAATTATAGACAAATCTACAAGTTCTCTGTGGGTATCACACTAGATAACATTGTATTGGAACGCAAATCCAAAATATTAGCCAATGAAAACTTTTGGAATTATAATACTTCTCTGTGATTACAATGCTATGTTTGTTCAAAATTGCTGTTTTCCATTTCTGACTGACAGGACTGTATTTTGTTAGAGACAGGTGGAGATTTACATATATAGAGTCACCATTGTACAGATGGTGGATATATATATGGAACACAGAATTGGAAGAACCGAGAAGTAGCTTCTTACAAACCAGGGAAGCTGTTTAGAATGAAAACAGTTATGTCCCTATAATGATAGAATAGTTTAAATGTGTCTGAATTACCTATTAACAATTTGTATGAGTGCAGGCCGAAATTGCAGCAGCCTTAATTGCAGCATATAACCATTTATAAGCTATGAAAGATAGGGTCTTTGAGGCAATATCTCCATGCCAAGTTTCTTGTTCAATGTATCACTCAGCAGTCTATTATCAGTTTCAAATGATGTGCTTTAGAAGTGATTCTCAAACAGAAAGAAGACTCATTTGTATAAATATATCTCCTTTGATGTCAAACCTAAATAGATCATATTTTTTTGGGTTGTTAGGATATCCCAAAATAAATTTTGGTAAACTATTGGGTGCTTATAATTATTTTTTTTCTTTATTTTATTTTTTTTTTCTCTATGAGATACAAAACAGATATATCCATTAATTATCAGCTTTAATAACATAAGGTTAAGTTTTAAAGAAATTGGTTCAATTCCTCAATCAGACATGGAATGGTATGAGGTGGACCTGCCCAACAATGTTGGTTTTCTATGGATACTTTAGATTAGGGTGTGGGTTCCTGCCACAGGTAGACCCCTTGTACCTTTTGGATCCATCAGGACCAGTTATAGTTTCCATGATATAAAAAGCTATTTACCTATACAAACAGTTTTGTGCCAATTTCTTTCTATACTGTTTTTTCTTTTTAATTAAAAAAAAAAAATCAAGGTTGAATCATCATTTTACTTTATTACTATAAACATCTCTCAACCTGTTCTCTGGGTTATGATCCGAGGAAGAAAAACAGCTTGCCTTTTATCTTTGAACATGAGAAAGTAAAAGGAAGAAACATCTCCGATGGGGATCTGCATTATGGAACATTAGATAGAGAAACTCTAAAAACCTGTAAACCGTTCCTCTCAGTAAACCATTCCTGTGGCATCTTAATCTCCTGGCTGAGAAGGACATTATATCAACAGTGTGTATGTCTGTGGTTTGTATATATGTACAACAGATAGTTCCTAGTGTGTTGAAATTGTACCCTGCGACTGCCGACAAGTTCTTTATGCATGTAACACAGGTACTGTGGAGAATACTACATTAACAGCCGATAAAAAACTCAGTGAGGCGTAGTTCAGTGATAAACAAGACTAATTATGCATAGATTCATTGTAAGAAAACTTGAAGAAGAGGTTGGTTGAATTAGCTGGTAGGTATGCCCATTTGTATTTTCCCAAATAATTGTGAAATTATCCTGTTAAAGAGAGCTGTGCTCTTGAAAGATCATGGAATAATTCAATAAGGTTTGGCAAAAAATCAAATGATGATATAATTTTTGACACATTGAGTAGAATTACCACATTTTATATGCTATATAAACCCAAGACAGTGGCTTAAACCAAGGATATTTATCACCACTGTAAAACCAAGGGCACTAACTCTTGTTATATAATACTGTATACATTTGTAAGAGGAAAGAGAGAAAATGTAGCAGCCAGACTGGGGTTCGAACCCGGGACCCTCCAAAGTCTAGACGGACACTCTACCTACTGAGCTACCTGCAGCTGGTCGCTGATGATTGACCCAGTCCAGTTCCCCTACATTCCTCCCTCCTTTTTTTCAAGTCTTCGTCCCCGAAGACCACAAGTTCAATATCCCCTTCCTAAGCATATTCCCAATGCTTTAAACAAGGGTAGGCAAGCTCTGCAATTATGTAACAGGAGAAGGAGAAAATGTAGTGGCCAGACCGGGGTTCGAACCCGGGAACCTCCGAACTCTAGATGGACACTCTACCAACTGAGCTACATTGTCGCTGATGCTCGACCCAATCCAGTTCTGCCACACAGTAAAAGTAACCAATGAAAATGGGGGGGGGGGGGGGGGGGTTACTTTCAAATTTAGTGTAAATTTTATACATGAACCATACAAATGAAATGAGACACCTGCACATCTCTATGCAATAAAAAAAAAACGAAGGAAAATTGCTTTTTAAGCAAAATGTAACTGTACCATATCTAAAACACTGGTATTGTTTAGTGATAGAGTAGAAGAAATAAGTGTATATGGATAAAAAGTTGTGATAGAGATCTGGACAGTCCCTGAAGAGTTCCATGGGTGATAACAGGTCAGAAGTGATCATTTTGATGTCTGAGTACACAGAAATAGCCCTAGAGGAAACTCTGCAGGAGCCCTGGCCACTTATTTAGCCTCTACCAAACAGAAGTCAATTTCGTGGTTTGCAACATACATATATGTAAATATTTGAGTCTAGACTCTGGATTTTGCTGTAATATTTGCAATACAAACAAAAAACCCAACCCCCTTCCTTCCATTTGGAAAACTGAGTTATATATTAGCAATAAGATTCATCTTTATTTTGAAAGTGATGGTCACCTGAAAATATTTCTGTAAAAAAACATATTTTTTTGTGATATCTACAGAGAGCGGATTTGTATATTTACGGTGATGATATAAAAACATGGAGAAATTACCAAAATTGGCATTAAGACTGATATTGGTGCGAGTAGAATGTTGATGATGGTATATATATATATATGTGATATGAATCATTTACCTGTTTTCTTTGGCATGTTTCCGATGACATTGTACACATATAGCCTTACGTTTTGTTTATCGTTGCCTCTGAGAACAATATGGAATTACCATTACAGTTAACAGTATCTAACTATGAGCATCCCATGCTTTTCATCTAACCACTGTTTAGCGGTTCTAGACACACAGCATCAAGCTTAGTCAATTCACAGCTTTGTAATATGATAGAATGCCAGTGTGTGTAATTAACACATGCCAGGTATTATGCTGCCTGTATAGTGTGTCAACAATCATTTGCTTATTACATTGAAAATTGCGCAGTAATTTGTTATTCTGGTTACCGGTAATTAGCTACTTGTGGGGGGAGTTTTGTGATGAATCTGTTGTCATATGGAACTTGTGAATTTTTTATATATTTTTTTTTCTGTCTGTTTTCTGCTTCACCATGAAATTCCTATCTATACCTGAGCTAGCTGACATAGACATTTCGTATATTTTCCCAAGATCCTTGTTATATAAGGTCTCAAAGTCGGATAGCAAATCCTCTTCACTTCCTGGTCCTTCAAAAAATCTTGATCACAGAAATGTTTTGTAATTACCAAATTAGCCCAAGTGAGAATAAAAGGTGAAATAGATATGTTTTCGTTGTGTATGAAGTTGACTGTTGGGATGTTGTGTGACGGTGTAATCGCTCTCATGATGGTATTGTCGCCGTAAACATCACACGCTAGTGAAGTATGTATGACTCGGAACTTGGCTTGTTATCGGTCATCTAGGGACATAGAATCCGATGATTGGTCAGAACTAATTATCAACACCGGTCATTCTAGCTATCATCTAGATGACCAATTCCCCGATTGCCACATGATTTCCTGTTAATATGTGATCACAGATCATCCACACTGGAATAGAGTCACAGGAGGACATTACAAAGGTCATGACCTCATGATGGTCACAGTATGGGGTTCTAATAGATCGTCCCCTGTCTATCAGTCTATCTGTCCATCTGTCCATCATTCTTTCTGTCTATCAAGTTATCCCTTCGTTAGTAATTATTTCATTGTCACACATGAATAGAATTGAGTCTCATACTCGAGGATAAACAGAGTTATGGCCCTATATTCTTTATTACCTACAACATCTGATATATATTCCTGCAATAATAATAGATACAAAAGATAGCTATTGATACAGATGTTCTGTCATTCCATATGTCTCATCAGTTATTTTAGGTGTCAAAAGTGTGTGAATCCAAAAGAATATCCAAATGGTCATGAACAAATGTTGAAATACACACACAGTTTGTGTGGAGGTGGAATACTTAACTTCTGACACCACAGTTTGTGTGGAGGTGGAATACATCATTTCTGACACCAGAGTTTTTGTGGAGGTGGAAAACTTCACTTCTGACACCAGAGTTTGTGCGGAGGTGGAATACTTCACTTCTGACACCACAGATTGTGTGGAGGTGGAATACTTCACTTCTGACACCAGAGTTTGTGTGAAGGTGGAATACCTCACTTCTGACACCAGAGTTTGTGTGGAGGTGGAATAATTCACATCTGACACCAGAGTTTGTGTGGAGGTGGAATACTTCACTTCTGACACCAGAGTTTGTGTGGAGGTGGAAATACTTCACTTCTGACACCAGAGCTTGTGTGGAGGTGGAATACTTCACTTCTGACACCACAGTTTGTGTGGAGGTGGAATACCTCACTTCTGACACCACAGTTGTGTGGAGGTGGAATACCTCTGACACCAGAGTTTGGTGAGGTGGAATACTTCACTTCTGACACCAGAGTTTGTGTGGAGGTGGAATACTTCACTTCTGACACCACAGTTTGTGTGGAGGTGGAATACTTCACTTCTGACACCAGAGTTGTGTGGAGGTGGAAACTTCACTTTCTGACACTAAGTTTGTGTGGAGGTGGAAATACTTCACTTCTGACACCAGAGCTTTGTGTGGAGGTGGAATACTTCACTTCTGACACCTACAGTTGTGTGGAGGTGGAATACTTCACTTCTGACACCAGCAGTTTGTGTGGAGGTGGAAAAACTTCACTTCTGACACTAGAGTTTGTGTGGGAGGTGGAAATACTTCACTTCTGAACACCAGAGTTTGTGTGGAGGTGGAATACTTCACTTCTGACACTAGAGTTTGTGTGGAGGTGGAATACTTCACTTCTGACACCAGAGTTTGTGTGGAGGTGGAATACTTCACTTCTGACACCACAGTTTGTGTGGAGGTGGAATACTTCACTTCTGACACCACAGTTTGTGTGGAGGGTGGAATACTTCACTTCTAACACCACGAGTTGTGTGGAGGTAGGAATACTTCACTTCTGACACCAGAGTTTGTGTGGAGGTGGAATACTTTCACTTCTGACACCAGAGTTTGTGTGGAGGTGGAATACCTCACTTCTGGAAAACCAGAGTTTGTGTGGAGGTAGAATACCTCACGTCTGACACCAGAGTTTGTGTGGAGGTGGAAATACTTCACTTCTGACACCAGAGCTTGTGTGGAGGGTAGAATACTTCACTTCTGACACCAGAGTTTGTGTGGAGGTGGAATACTTCACTTCTGACACCAGAGCTTTGTGTGGAGGTATAATACTTCACTTCTGAACACCAGAGTTTGTGTGGAGGTGAATACGTCACTTCTGACACCACAGTTTGTGTGGAGGTGAAAAACTTTCATTTCTGACACCAGAGTTTGTGTGGAGGGTAGAATACTTCACTTCTGACACCAGAGGTTTGTGTGGAGGTGGAATACTTCACTTTGACACACCAGAGTTTGTGGTGGAAGTGGAATACTTCACGTTCTGACACACAGTTGTGTGGAGTGGATAACTTCACTTCTGACACCAGAAGTTTGTGTGGAGGTGGAATACTTCACTTCTGACACCAGAGTTTGTGTGGAGGTGGAATACTTCACTTCTGACACCAGAGTTTGTGTGGAGGTGGAATACTTCACTTCTGACACCACAGTTTGTGTGGAGGTGGAATACTTCACTTCTGACACCAGAGTTTGTGTGGAGGTGGAATACTTCACTTCTGACACCAGAGTTTGTGTGGAGGTGGAATACTTCACTTCTGACACCACAATTTGTGTGTAAGTGGAATACCTCACTTCTAACACCACAGTTTGTGTGGAGGTGGAATACTTCACTTCTGACACCAGAGTTTGTGTGGAGGTGGAAAACTTCATTTCTAACACCAGAGTTTGTGTGGAAGTGGAATACCTCACTTCTGAAACCACAGTTTGTGTGAAGGGAGAAAACTATAGATTATTCATTGTTATACTGAAGATAACCTAACCCATCGGTTTCCCTTCATTTTCATGTTTTCAATTTAATATAAACTATTTTTGTGGGGTTTTTTGTGGGTTTTTTTCAAAATAATCAAAGAGCATACATGATATCATATTGTGAACTCTATCTATTCATAAAATGTTGATAGGTGTTGATATGATTTGAACAGAGAAATCTACCTCCTGATAAGGTTCTAGGAAGAGAAAATCTATGGTCGATATCGGGATTTTAAATTCTGGGCCCTGATAAGGTAATCCAATTTTCAAAGTTTATATATGGTGGTTTTCCTGTATCTGATAGTGAAATTTTACTTTGATCTAGTACATGAAATTTAATGTCAGAGTTCCTTTCATTAATTCAATTGTATTTTAATTAGTTTCATAAATATTGTTAAACAAAAGTCCAGTTTTACATGTGTTGCAGATATGAAGGTCAGTCCGGAGTTTAGTGCTAGCCATTAACTGACCACTGGTCAGTGTATCAAACTGACCACTGGTTTGTGTATCATGTATCATATGTAGACATATGGCACTTAGACAGCAGTTTTATATAAACAAATAACTATAGCTAATACACAGAGGAGGTTCCTCCCCAACATACAGGCTACTGGAGTTATCAGATTCGGCTGTACTGCCATAAACCAACCATGGTCTATATAGTCAAATCAAAGGATTAAATCGCCAATCCTGTCACTCGGATATCAGATAATATATTAACAATATTCACTCATATCTTAAACATGCTCAGCAGGATAAACTTTATCCTCCTAAACAAATCAAATTTTAAATTTTTCTAAATAGAGTTTGTATACATTATTCCATTAAATATTTCTATCCTGTCAAAAATTTCCCCCATCCGTTTCTCTATATAAAGACATGTGTGATTGGGCTCTCAGGAGGAGGGTCAACAACTGGGAGGAAACAAAGGAGAGAACAAGAAAAAGACTGTCAATGGAAATAATAATCCAATGATAGGGCAGTGTGTCCGCCTGTACAGGTCTCACACATCTAATTCAGCCAATCAGCTGGTGTTTCACCTGAACCAAGTCCCTGAAGAAAATGTGTTTCTTGGGTTTGTAGCTATTTCCTGAGTAAATGACAAATGAAATGGGTACTTTCTATATACAGGAACAAAGAGTAGGGTCTTGAGATTTTAAAAATCAAAAATATACACTCCTGGTATAAATAAAAAGATGTAGGATTCCAGGTGTAAAATGGCGGGAATTCCCCAGGTGGGGGTTCCCCTGTCCACTGTAAATATCAGGATTACTGTCTTCCAAATACTGGTGAGCTCTTATATGCTATTAAACCTATCCAATAACATCATTTCTCTGGTAGAGAAATCTTCAAATTTTAATTTGATATAAATTTCATAGTATTTGAACTTCAAATGAGCGATTGAGGGGATTGAGTCATTGGTAATAACATATAGTGAAATAATTAGTTGTGTGAGACCTACATAAAAGTGATATCCAAACCCATCCAGAGAATTTATCATGGACATGACAGCAGTCATGAAACCTCATGAGAGACTTTGAAACATCCTTTTGCACCTTAAGGACAAAACACCAAAAGAGGAAGTTAGGAATTAGATCGGTTACAAGAGCTGCAACATTTTAAATATATCTGAGAGGCCGGAAGAAGATTTGGGGTCTATCTTTGGGAACACCAGAAAGGCGTAGAAGGTGGGAATTACAAGATCCAAAAGGAGACGGTGTCCCAGGTTAATAAATCGTCAATCACAGATCATGTCTCACCACAAAATCATGTTTTCGACTGGGAAAATTCAAAAGCCATTGCCAGAGAGAACATCATCTTTAAGTAAAAGATGAAGGAAGCCATCTGGATACACCTCAGTGGGCCAGTTTTAAAGCATGATGAGGGGGCCCATAGACTCTCTCACATAAATGAGAAGGTTACAAGCAAAGTGTAGCCGAATTGGCTTCTGCGTATAGTAGCTGAATTGACTTCTCAAGAGCAGATGAATCGTCTTGTATACAGTTTGTGATATCAGTTTACAGAGATTATAGTGTAGAAAAAAAAAGACCTGTCAATCTTATTAAAGTCTCATACACTTAAACCTCATGTACATTGCCATGTCTGGTCACCGAAACTTCATGCTCAAATCCTACAATGGTTGTGAAAGTCCATTTAGTTTCATACTAACCAACCTGAAGAACATATATCATAATTGACCCAAAATTTTACTATAAGAAATATTTCTGTCTAGTGTCTATTTTTAGATTATGATATATGTGTAAAGATTTTGTGATACCAGATGTTCACCAATTAGTTAGCTTCACACATTAAAAATTCATAATTTGAATTTAATTAATAATTGATGAAGAAGAAAACAAAAAAAATGATTTTTTTTTTAATAAGACAAGATGAAACAATGTTCAAGATATGTGTGAAATATTATAGAAGTTTTGATTTATTCTGAGGATTTGACAGGAGAGAAATATTTGTTGAATTAATATGTAGAAGTTGACGTATTCAGAAGAATTTAAAATATGATCTAGTTCAGGAGGATACAACTTGTCCTGCTGAGCATATTTTAGATTAAATTTGAGTAAATATTGTTGTAAATTTATCTCTTAGGCATGGCCCTACATTTATCAACCTTCTGAGAGGAGGATGTAAGGTTTTATCAACCCTGCCACCAGGCACAGACTTAGATGAATGGAGGGCTGATGTACCATAGATTTGAGAATTTTTTACATAAATTCTGGTTAGTGGTATACTTTTTGTAGATGGGGAAGAATGCCATAGCTTTGATATATATTTCAACTGTTGTATTTTTAAGTTACAGAAATAATTCGAGAGATGACTTGTATACATTTATGTCATTTAGATAGACATGTGTGCATGTAGATTACAATATATAAGTTAGGTAATATATCAGTGAATTGAATATTTTATTACATTTTATATCTTTTTAATATTTCTGTATCTTGGACTCCATTTTTTCTATGAATGTGTTTTCCTTGAATTATCAGGACATTTTAAGCATTACGCATTAAAGAAAATGCAAGTGTGAGGAACGGTAACTCTGGTTAGAAATTATGTGATTGTACACATGCTAGTGTAAATATTCAGAGTACTAGCATTAACTGAAGGGAATTCCCTTTAATTTAGTGATACAGCACCTTCCTAAGAGCAAGAGTTTACCGTAGAATGAGCCCCAGTGTGGGTTTGATGTTTTACGTTACTCCTTCCTGTTGCAAATTTGGTGCCGTGACCAGGAAAGTTCATTGGCACAAGGTTCTTACATAACTGTACATATGTCTTAGAACAGTTGATAAAGACCCGACTTAACTGTTGAACATCACATTAAATGTTGATGTATTTGTTACTATTAAAATATAGCCTGACAACGTAAAAACATGATATCCCAGAATTCCATTGTTCCTGGCAGATTTTCACGTCATGTGATCCATGTCAGCAGCAAAGGAATCACTGAATATGAAGACTGATTTCGATTCTGACACTAGTATCAACAATAAGCCTGGAAATGTTCCAAATGACAGGAAATTGGCAGCTTTTCCAATACTGGCTCAGAGTTTGATGCTGGTGGACCTGCAGTTCCACAAATATTGGCTCATAAGGTTGTGATATTGGTGGAGCAGCTTCCCCATGTTAATGATAGATAAAGCTTGATGACAAGCCTATTTGTGTTGATGATATACATGTATTCTGATATGTACCGTAATTATTCTCAAATAAGCCCTCTCCCCAAGTACAAAATGTTTTATACCAGTACAAAATGTTTTATACAAGTACAAAATGTTTTATACAAAGTTTAAGGAGGAGTACATAGATGGTGTGTGAAGATGTTACAAAGTGCTCTGTTTAACATGTACATGTATCATTGTATTGAATGAAAATATAAGTTACAAAAAAAAAGTTTAAGAGGTTTTTTTTTGCGAACCACATTTTGGTTACTGTTTTAATTTATTCTTTTTTATCCTGATATTTAAGAGTTATTAGTGGATAAATATGGATCTTCCCTTCAGCCAATCAACTTGTGCACACAACATTATTTGACTCGAAATTTCAGGTATACATTTTTCTTTTTTTTTTAAAAGATTGTATTGATACAATTTTAAGTTATAGATCTTGGGTACATAATACATGATTTGTAAATACATTCTCTGTGTGGAGAAATTGAAATGAATCCATTTTGTTTTTCGGTAATAGACATCAATGTAACCTTATAACATGCTAATCATGTTACAAATATTTTGTATATTTCAGGAAACAAGCAGGAAAATGCCAAAGTGTATTTATAGACAAACCTCCATGTACTGATCAGGCTGTGAAGTGTGTCATTCAACAACATCATAAGTCCACCTTTTCGTACCTGTGTATGTACCTGTAGACAGGTAAAATTGGATTATAAGCATCGTATTCTCACTGTGAAACTTTCGGATTTATCCCGTGATATCAGGCTGTGCGATTCCTGTACTGTTCATTCTGTGAAACAATGACAATACAACATTAACTGGGATATCAGTAACAACATTTTTATCACTCGTTTGGGATTTATTAAATCCATTTTACAGGTAAGTCATTTTTCACATTTTACTTATCAAGCATTTGAAGTATTTTTATACTCTTTTCAATTAAATATATGCATACTTATTCAGATGTTACACACTATAATGAAAATGTACAGATATATAATTGTTTCACTTTTTTTTTTTTTGTGCCATTAAGTTTTCACAGAAGTATTATGATATATGGTGTTGTCCATTAATCATGAAAAAAAAATTTTGCTTAGATTTCATTCCAAATCTTTCAGATTTGGTAAGAGTTCTAACCATTATAATTGCAACCTTTTTTTTTTATTTTTAGAACCAGTTATTACCCTTTGCTCTTTGAGCATTTTGAAATCTTTCCCGTATCTCTCTCAGTTTTTGACAGTCAATGTCATTCAAAAGGGTTAAAATTTACTTTTATTTTTGATTTTTTTTTGTCAGTGGAGGAGATAGTCCTTGTATCAATGTCTTTGTGGAGGTCAGGGGTCAACATACATGTGTTAGGACTCAATCAGCGTCCTTGGTACAAAATACTGTTTTATCACAGAGTAATCACTTCCTGTCATTCTGTGCCGAGACACATCTCTCAAAGTATTTGTGTTTCCGACAGATAACAGTTATAATTATGTGTCAGTATCATAAAGATTTAATATTTATTTTAATTTTTGATCAGGTAGCCATTTTCTTTGATAGCGTTAATGTATGGTATAACATTGGCCCTAATGGCCTGTAAATGTGTTTAAAATTGCATAATTGATCTAGCGACAGTCTGCGTGTACAGATGTTTGTTTTGGTGTATTCATGGCATGATGAACACAACTGATTCGAGTTTCGCAAAATATGTAAATTTGAAGCAACTTTACAGCATAAAAATTAACACGAATATTGTTTATTAATTGATACTATCTGCTCACATTCGGGCAACAAATGTCGTGGATAGTGAAATCGTGTGGTGTGTCATGCATGGGAAAGTAATTCTATTTGAGCATTGATAGGATTTTTTTTTACCTTCGTACTAGTATGAAAGAAAAACCAAAATGCAAATTACAAACTGCAATTACACACGCATTCATTCAGTTTGCAATATTGGTTTGTTTTTCATACCAGCATGAAACGAAAAAATATTTCTATCATTTCTTATTATTAATTGCTTAATTACAACGGAAAAACACATTGTTTCCAATTCAATAATTTAATTAGAGATTATTTTTTGACAAATCACTACATTAAAATATCCCTTCCGTGGCCTCTTTTGTGACGCATGTGATGTCACAGACAGAAGTTTGCGCCACTTTCATCAGTCTCGGGGGGGGAAATTTACGCATGAGGGGGCCTTGCCACTTTCGAAACAAAAATGTGCAGTTTTGAAATGAGGAAGGACACAGCAATGTTGAGGATGTAAGCTCTATCTTATTGCTAGATGTTGAGGATGTAAGCTCTATCTTATTGCTAGATGTTGAGGATGTAAGCTCTATCTTATTGCTAGATGCCGATGAATGAATAGCCAATGATGAAATATCCGAAGTCCCACACGTAGAGCGACGTATCTATGTGGCAAGTCTCGTTTAAGTTGTCAGTCATGACCAGTTGTGAAATAAAACGGGGATGCCGCCGTACAAAGTAAGGGTACCACTGGAAAGCGTACTTGCCAGGCATTAATTTGTTTACATTTTGTTTATATTTTGTTGTCATAAAAGTTAGACGCATACCTCAAACATGTAAGCAGACGACATTTTGTTTTGATGGCGTACGTACAATGCAAGCCTAATTCCGTCCGCAGTTCAACATGTGTGAAAATATATTATTAATCTTATGACGACAAACCTGTTACTAGCTCACTTGTTTATTTTTCTTCTATATGTTGTAAGATGCAACCAATGTATTCAAATATTTTAGGTTGTTGCAGTTCGCTTTTGTTGACAACATTGAAGTACAGTTCGCCATACACACTGTACATGTGTGTGCAGAGTACTTAAGGTAAACAGGAATCTCATTTATAAAAAAGAAATTGTTCCGCTAGGTGGCATGTTGCCTTTGACTCCTCCAATCATTATCAAGTGGGCGGTGCTTTTTTTTTATGCCCCCGTCATAAAATGAAGGGGCATATGCATATAGTGTTACCCATGTACGTCCTGTGTCATCGTTTCTTGCCCTGTCACATCCCGTTGAGATGCAATGTAACTATATATAGCAAATCTTAGAAACTGCTTGGTTTTTTGTTTGAGTTTTCGGCCCATCAGCAGCTTGGGTCTTTTAGGGCCAGGAACTGCTTATACAATCCTCACTAAACTGTGTTTCGGGGTGTCGAAGTGGCAGAGGCGGCATTTATGTCTTTCAGACATTTTCTAGTGGCTTTTTTTTCTCCCATATAAATATAAATAGATATAGGGCAACAAATAAACCAAAAACCCTTGAGTGAAAGAATTGAAGAAGTCTGCTTCACTGAGCTGCAATAGTCATGGGCGGGCTTATTGTCAGACATGGGCTTATTATCAGATAAATATGGTAAGAAACTTTCCAGTCATGCTGTGAATTTATCTGAATTGTAGATACTGATAAGTCTATTGGCTGTTATGAAGACATAAACGCAATGGCCAATTGTCTGGTGTGGAAAGGTCTCACACGACTAATTATTTCACTTTATGTTATAACCGATGACTCCATCCCCTCAATCGCTCATTTGAAATTCAAATGTTGTGAAATTTATATCAAATTATGAAATTTGAAGATTTCCCTACCTGAAAAATGATGTCGTTGGATAGGTTTAATGGCATATAAGAGCACACCTGTACTTGGAAGACTGTGCAGTAACCCTGATATTTACAGTGGACAGGGGAACCCCCACCTGGAGAATTCCTGCCTTTTTACACCTGGATTCCTACATCTTTCTATTTATACCAGGAGTGTATATTTTTTATTTTCAAAATCTCAAGACCCTACTCTTTGTTCTTGTATATAGAAAGTACCCATTTCATGTGTCATTTACTCAGGAAATAGCTACAAACCTAAGAAACACATTTTCTTCTGGGACTTGGTTCAAGCGAAACACCAGCTGATTGGCTGAATTAGTAGTGTGAGACCTAGCTAGCTAAACCTATAGGTTGGTAATAGTCTATGCCATTGTAAAGTGGCAAATATTTGTTAATTGCTGGCTTGTGAATTGTCTTAGTTCTATATTTATTAACTGGCCTGGGACTGGTTTTGTGGTACTACAGCTGATCATGATCGTCTCTGAGATCAGAAGGACACAGCGTCCCCTTGTTATCACTATACAGCCTCCCCACCTAGTTATGTGAATGGCTTCTCAGCATGTGCAGCAGACAGTTGGCTCAACTTAAAGTTGGCAGATCTAGAGTCTTCTGTTTTTAGAGATTCACCAACTGTTCTACATTTTTCTGTATGAACTACACCTGCATGGTAATAACACCTCATTTAAACTCTTGGATTATAGCAAGGCAAAAATTTCCATCTACAAAAAAATCCAAATAATGATATTTTCCAGTCAGTCCATCCATCTGTTGTTTAAAATTACCTCCCCTAATTAGTTATGTAAATTACTTGCTTGGATTATTTATTTTTTTTCGATTTCAAAATATTTTATTGTCAACTAACACAACAAGTATAATAACATGGTGTTTTTTTTTTATTTATATAGAATATCATAAAGATTTGGTGTTGGCAAAAGGGATTGGACAACAGGCTCAGCCTATATTAGTCCTTTCCTATAGATTTCCAGTTTAATGAACATATGATTTTTATGTTTATTTTGTTTAAAGCGTACGTCAATTAACAGCCAGGGTCATTAAGGACGTGCCAAGTTTGGAGGTGGAGGAAAGCCGGGTAGGAGTACCCGGAGAAAAACCACCGGCCTATGGTCAGTACCTGGCAACTGCCCCACGTAGGTTTTGAACTCGCAACCCAGAGGTGGAGGGCTAGTGATAAAGTGTCAGGACACCTTAACCACGCGGCCACCGCGGCCCCGAAATTACTTGCTTCTGAAATGTCTGCCAATATCAGAGTTAAATCAAATAAAGCAATGGGTATTCAATTCAGATTCAGATATGTTACATATGATACATGTAGTATATACATAAAATACAATCATAGGTTCATTAAAACATTAAAATGCTTAAATACCCAGCCATTTTTGGCTTGCTATGAGACACTATTACTAGTACCTGTAAAATCTTCTTATGAGAATCAATTTAATGAATATTTGTTAAAAAACTAGGTCTATGATGATGCCTATATTTAAAACATGAATTTTGCAACATCTTTTAGTAAATTATCTTCTCTCATAAGAAATATCAGCTTATCTTCACCATTTAAAGAGTTAAAATAAAAAGTTTTGATATATAGGTCAAGAAATTAAAATGCATTGACATGAGGGTGTGTTCCCTGAACGCCTACATATTTAGAACAATAGGCAGAGACATCAAAGGGAGGGTAATTATAGTCTGTTTCATACATGTTCTGTATTTACCTAGATATTGTACCTGTAGAAATCATTTGACAACTAAAGAAAACCAAAACACAATTAAAATTAAGCATATCAATTTTAAAAATTCTATAATATAGTATTAATCACATTGATATAGATAAGTTATACAAAAAGTAAGAACATTAGAATTCTAAAAGTTAATATATCTTTTCATAATTTGAAAACAACATTATCAGAATCTTTATTATAAATTGAGAACTACAATTATACACGTTAATGTAAATTTACACATTTTGATAGGAATAACATCATTAGAATCTTAATTATATAGAGCACTAGAAATGTACATGTATGCTAATTTAAAGATACACAGTTTGAAATATCACTATTATAATCATAGAATATTACATGTTAATATAATATCACATATTTTGGTAGGACTATTAGAATCTTACATTATGTTTATATCTTATAATGTTATACAACGGACCAAAGTGAAATCAATGAATATACACAGAAAACTGTAACAGGCATGCAAATACATGTATACATGTACACAGTTGGAACAAATCTACAAATTTATTATCAGAGTGTAGTAAAATACAAATACGATAAAGCACTGTCCATGTTACATCAGTACAACCTTGTCCATGTTACATCAGTACAACCTTGTCCATGTTACATCAGTACAACCTTGTCCATGTTACATCAGTACAACCTTGTCCATGTTACATCAGTACAACCTTGTCCATGTTACATCAGTACAACCTTGTCCATGTTACATCAGTACAACCTTGTCCATGTTACATCAGTACAACCTTGTCCATGTTACATCAGTACAACCTTGTCCATGTTACATCAGTACAACCTAAGTGAAGAAATTCGGAGGCTGCGTCGGTGTAGGATATTATATGGTTCTCCAGTCTCTGTTTCTGAAGGACAAGGCGATCGAGTGTCAATGTTTCTGTATTTCCTGGGTCGGGGTCCAGCGCAACGTTGAAGTCTAGTTATCTCATTAGTAGCCTGTATGTCCTTGAATGTCCGTATAATTGTGAAGATGTTAGGATGTGTATGGTGTACAATCTTTTTGAGTTTCCCGTGCCAGGCTTCTAAGTGGTTGGTCGTCCTTCAGGTCCGTCGTGGTCGTAGTGGTTCCCAACTGTTTCCACCTCTATCCACTGGTCAACAACGTAGTCTGTGAATGGCGTAACGTCAATGTGTAGGTCAGCTTCCTGGATGTCCTCTTACGTCTTCTACTTTGTGTAGTGGTACAAGTGGCAATACAGCTGCGCGGCGAACCAGTCTCCTATAGTGTCGTCGTTGCATGGGGTGAAATGGAAAAGCATCCCTTGATGTTGGTCCCCGGGAAGACGGTGAAGAGTCTGTCCCGATGTTGATGGTGTACATCTGTCTCATAACCTATTCCTAATAAAGTTAAAGTCTAACTGAGTATTAGCCAAAGATGGTAATAACGGTATGAATACAAACAGTGGAATGATAAGTCCTGATGATAATTTTGAAGTTGATATAGATACATACATGTACATGTAGCTTCGGTTTTAATATCCAAGTGTCACGCCATCCGTAGCATGGGTTACATTAACACAGCTCATCATTTTTACTGATCTCAGTAAAGTGAGCGGTTTTTACTTAACAACATCATTACCTTCAGTTATCAGATATCAGGTATCAGAGAGGCGTTCAAATGAGAAAAAAGAACATTTTGATTATAACTTGTATTAAGGCAAAAAAGCAAAGTATTTGATATAATTTTTAGTTTGATGAAATTGATAGAATTATCAAAAGGTATTTTATGATATCAATTTCATTGAATTATTAATAAATATTAATTTCAACGAATTATTTATAAATACTAATTTGATAATTATTGATATTTAATAATTTGATCATTATTAAATTGTTTAAATAAGTATTGACAATTATCATGTGCATAGTTAATTCTAATTTATTGTATTTTTGTGCAGTATATTCATTGAATATTGACATTTGATTTTGATGAGAAATTCAATGAAAATTACAGGTAACATACACAGGTAAAACACAGGTAACAAAAGTGACTTCACCAGAACAGACTATAATTACTGTACAAACATAGCCAGTAGGGTGTTATTTCAAAATGTAGGCGTTCAGGGAATCAGCCGACATGAGTACTGCAATGGTATAAGCTCTGTCATGGTGGAACCGCTTGTTTTTACAACAATTATAATTACATGTGATTGACAGCTTAATTACCGTACAGGTGAACTTTAGATGTCCCTTCCAGGCATCCCTATAAATACACCTGGCTCGTTATAGTCCAATTGTAACATTTATAATTACCTATAATTATCACCTTCTGGATAATTTCAGCTCATCTGAATCAAAACAATACTTTGAGTAAAGTGGTCAACATTTATTTTGTCACATAAGTCAGTTTTCACCTGAATGTACACATGTACAGTATACATGTTGATGTATGCATGTGTGTCTATTTCATGATTCATACATATAGAGTTTATTGTGAACCAGATGATTATATAACGGAGGAAATTTAATTGGCTATTCGTGTAAGTAGACTTTTTATATACTTTTTTTTTCATGCATATTCTATACACATTTTCAAAATTCTTAAATTAATAATATAATTTAAAATAAAATTTTTATTGTAAACTATATTATTAATAATCGATCAATGCAGCCTGATAAAATTGAGGAAGTAACATGTATGTATGTAAGGAATAAACTTTTTATATAAAATAATTTGAATCTTTATTAATTATGAAAATTTAAAAAAAAGTTATCATGTATAAATATATTGCTGAAATGAACATCTACAGAAATGTTATCAAAAACATAGTTTGCATGGTGTTATATTATTTATATGTAAATGTAATGGATATACCGGTATAGATTTTTAATAGATTTTCATTGTGTACAAAATACATTTAATCAATATTTACACTTCAAACAAAGGTTTATTTTCAGAACACATTGTTTTATTTGAGGATATTTTTTTATGCTTTTTATCTTGCCTTTTACATATTACTCAAGATAAACAGATTTACTGGGAAGTATGTCAAACAGAAATTCCTCAATTTGGTCATTTTCATATTTTTTTTATCTTAAATTCTGCTTTCAAGATAAAAGATATCGACATATTTCTTATGAGTTTGATTATATTAAGATTGTTGTAGGACACAAATTAACCCTGATTCTGATTTCTATTCACAGATTAAACATCAGATTTAAAGTTGCTATCTTATACAAATGTGTTTTATGTTCAGAACTAAGATTCTTATTTGTAATCATATTTATATATGTTTTTATAAAAACAGCAAAAATTACTGTCATCAATTTCTGAATGTTTTCCCCACAATCCTCACAAATTCATGCACAGTTGGAAAATAATCTGTATGCTGTAACTTCATGCAATGTGTGAAATATTCTAAGTCCAAAATAAATTAAAAACAAGAAATATCTTTAAAAAAGATAAACGGCATAGTTTTAATGCTGGTGGTTAAAATGTAAAACTGCTGGTGAAATAAATTAACGATCTAATGCGTTTCAGCACGAATAACAAAATTATATAAGTTTGAATCATTTTTGGTGGTAAAAAGACTGCATTTGAATCAGGGATATAATTTTATCGATGTGTCATTTGAAAAGATACATCCGCTTATTCAGCTTGCATTCAATCTTAACTTTGTTTCGTTTTTGACTGCATATCTGCATTTTGCATTTACTGCTACATTGACCAATTACATACTTCATCTTGACCAGTAACGCCACCTGTCGCGTCATATCCGGGGCCAAAAGAATATTATACGGCTATGCCGAAAAAGTATGTTGGCGCTGAAAAAAGTCCAAGAAAAGTAAAACAATATTTTTCACAATTTTTCAAAAAAATTCTAAACCTGCAGATTAAGCACAAACAAGTACTCTGGAAAATGTCTAAGTGCAGAAAAGTACAAAAAAGCTGACTTTTTTTACACTTTTTCAAAACATTTGGAATTATTATGTAATAAAAGCATACTTTTGTGTACTTTATTTTGGTATGGGTATATCCAACCAATATCAATTGGAATGTCTGGTAATAAACCCATGTCTGGTAATAAACCCATGTCTGGTAATAAGCTCATGTCTGGTAATAAGCCCACGTCTGGTAATAAGCCCACATCTGGTCATAAGCCCATGTCTGTTGATAAGCCAACCAACCCATGTCTATTGCACTCTAGATCTAGAAATCCAAAATATTGTCAACTCGGTTCCCTACTTTGAGCCAAAATTGATGTATTGGCCCCCAGGCTTATTACAAGATAAAAACACTATATATTACTGTGCTAAGCTTTGTGAGATATAATCTGTTTATAGCAGAGATATATAGTAACACTGTTTTAAATGCAATTTCATCATCAAATTTCTTTTCCGATAGCTGTAAATCTATCAAGGCTCTGTGGTTGACAAGGCATTACAGAAATGAGCCAATGTGTTCCTGAATTACAGAGACGTTTATAACAAAAATTTATGTCAAATGATTAAATAAACATTACCAAAGAGGGCAATATAAGTGGATATTGTTGATATAGTTAACTAGGTAATTACACTGTTTTTCCCTCGTCCAAGTATAATTTAACAGAATTAGCTTCAAGATTCTGACTATTATATGTTTAAAACGTAACAGCGGTGTGGTGTTTGATGCCAATAGCCTTCACAGAAATTTGAGTGCAGATACTGGTGTTATAATAAGTATTAAAATGGATCATATTGTGTGATCACAGGACGAATTGATACCTCGATGACTATAGGTGACAGGGTGGTGGGGTACACTAACCTTACACCCAGGGGTTATAGGTGACAGGGTGGTGGGGTACACTAACCTTACACCCAGGGGTTATAGGTGACAGGGTGGTGGGGTACACTAACCTTACACCCAGGGGTTATAGGTGACAGGGTGGTGGAGTACACTAACCTTACACCCAGGGGTTATAGGTGACAGGGTGGTGGAGTACACTAACCTTACACCCAGGGGTTATAGGTGACAGGGTGGTGGGGTACACTAACCTTACACCCAGGGGTTATAGGTGACAGGGTGGTGGGGTACACTAACCTTACACCCAGGGGTTATAGGTGACAGGGTGGTGGGGTACACTAACCTTACACCCAGGGGTTATAGGTGACAGGGTGGTGGGGTACACTATAACCTTACACCCAGGGGTTATAGGTGACAGGGTAGTGGAGTACACTAACCTTACACCCAGGGGCTATAGCTATAGGTGGACAGAAAGATGAAAGTATATACCACATTTGCTTTCACAGAAAGATGAAAATATATATAAATCTATCAAAAATTCCTGATAATATTTATAATGCATGTGCCTTCACAGAAAGATGAAAATATAAATCTATCTAAAATTCTTGATGGATGGAAATATAAATCTGGCTATCAAAATTTCCTGATATATACCACACTTGCCTTCACGGGAAGATGATGATGAATTAGGATGCAAGTGTAAATCTTTCTTGAAACCACTGTACTATTTATTACAGGATTTTTTTATATGTTTCACAACTGCAGAATCCATCACATATATATTGAGTCCTATTACTTTCCTCGCCATAAGTTCCCCTGCACCTGATGGTGTGTTTTAATTATATTATCCAGCATGGCAAGTGCTGTTTGTGTAATTCAAACAGCGAGGTTCTTGGAGGTCTTCCCAATTTCTGTAAACTCCTCCATGTAGGTGGCAGTGGGGTTCAGCTCCTGGGACGGGGAAATCCGTTTGAATCAAATCACCTGTCATGGTGTTCTGTTAATTGGGCGGATAATTTGTTCATCCTAGGAACAGCTCTTGAAATTATATCCTCAGACTTAAATATATGATCTGTATCTGGTCGTAAAATAGAATTAAATTAGAAAAGGTTTAAATCTTAAAGAAGTTGGATAGCTTGGATTTTGGATATTAATCATAATATGAGTTTCATTTTAAATGCCATTTTCCTCACAGGTATGTATGAATCAAAGAAACTGTTTATCAGTTATATATGGAGAGATAAAAAAATAGAATATTTTATGTAAGAGTAAAACATATTCTACATAAACTTTACCAGATATAATCATCCATTGTAATTTGATCAAACAAATAATTCTTCTAAACAACTTTCAGAACTATTAAGATATGATTCATTGCTCTTATATCCTATTATTTAGCATTGTACTTTACCCAGCATTATTTACCCAACATTGTTTACCAAGTATTGTTTACCAAACATTGTTTACCAATGTACCAAATATTAAATTTTGTGCCTGTGAAGTTTAATGTTCTTTTCCAATTTCTTCAAACTTTTTTTTAAGTCAAAATAGTTAAATATCCTAAAACTTTTATTTAGATGATATTTACGGTAAGTTTATTACACTTTGTAGTTTATCACAGTTATGTCATTATAATGTGAAAATATCGAAATTAGACTCCTGATTAAAATGAAAATTTTCCAAAAAATGATATTAGCCTACAGCAGTTAATAAAGGTTGAAATCCCATAAAACATGAAATTTTATAGGAAATGTGTGATGTAATGTAGATTAATGTTAGATATAGTTTTTAGGCATTCCTGTTTTAGAATTTATCTCTTTTGCTATCATCCTTTAATAAAGTACCTGTCTGATAATGTTTCACCTACCGTTAAGTTTCTATAGATATTTTAATCAAACATGTATTCACCACCAGTGACTCATATTGAATGGTAAAAGATTTGTGAGAAAATAATTATCCCCGCCAATCCTCCTGGTACTTCTGTGAAGGTACGTAAATTAATTTGTTGTCCTGATTGCTAAAGTTGCAGGGACATCTCCGCTCCTTCTACATGTCGATGTTTTACTGTAAACAAAAGCTAATAATTAGGTCATGGTCCGAATAATGAGAGGCAGTACGTTATTTTACTATTGATCTAGTTAATGAAATTTCAGTGGGATCACACTTTAAAAGTGTCCCTCTGGTTACCTTAACACCTGTGCCATCATATGATAAATAAATCTGAGAACACTAAAATTACCTTTCCACTAGTGCTTATCGAATTCAGGGGTTTTATCTGAATTTCTGGTGTAACAGACATCCAGAAAGAATTTCTACCAAATGAAGACTCTCTGGTGAAATACTCTCAAAAGAAGTTCTACCAATTGATTTTCTGGTGAAAAATCTGAAGAGTTTCTATAGCTACCAAATGAAGAAATAGTGAAAGACTTTTAAAAGGAGTTCTGTTGATACATTTGACAATTGTATTTATGATTGATTGACACAAATTTATTGTTTCTCACAATTGGAAGTGGTTGGTATAAAGGATTGAATATAAAGATATGTATGTACAACGATGCCAAGGTTATCAGGCATCATGGTTTGTATATATAAGACGATGCCAAGGTTATCAGACACCATGATTTGTCTGTATATATAAAGTGATGCCAAGGTTATCAGACACCATGGTTTGTCTGTATATATAAAGTGATGCCAAGGTTGTCAGACACCATGGTTTGTCTGTATATATAAAGTGATGCCGACACTATCAGACACCATGGTTTGTCTGTATATATAAAGCGATGCCAAGGTTATCAGACACCATGGTTTGTCTGTATATATAAAGCGATGCCGACACTATCAGACACCATGGTTTGTCTGTATATATAAAGTGATGCCGACACTATCAGACACCATGGTTTGTCTGTATATATAAAGTGATGCCGACACTATCAGACACCATGGTTTGTCTGTATATATAAAGCGATGCCAAGGTTATCAGACACCATGGTTTGTCTGTATATATAAAGCGATGCCGACACTATCAGTCACCATGGTTTGTCTGTATATATAAAGTGATGCCAAGGTTATCAGACACCATGGTTTGTCTGTATATATAAAGCGATGCCGACACTATCAGACACCATGGTTTGCCTGTATATATAAAGCGATGCCAAGGTTATCAGACACCATGATTTGTCTGTATATATAAAGCGATGCCAAGGTTATCAGACACCATGATTTGTCTGTATATATAAAGCGATGCCAAGGTTATCAGACACCACGGTTTGTCTGTATATATAAAGTGATGCTAAGGTTATCAGACAGCATGGTTTGTCTGTATATATAAAGTGATGCCGACACTATCAGACACCATGGTTTGTCTGTATATATAAAGTGATGCCAAGGTTATCAGACACCATGGTTTGTCTGTATATATAAAGCGATGCCAAGGTTATCAGACACCATGATTTGTCTGTATATATAAAGCGATGCCGACACTATCAGACACCATGATTTGTCTGTATATATAAAGCGATGCCAAGGTTATCAGACACCATGATTTGTCTGTATATATAAAGTGATGCCGACACTATCAGACACCATGGTTTGTCGAATGTCTGCCAAACACATTAGTCAGGCTTTGTATAAACATTTCACATCATCAGCTAAACATCTGCAGATATCAGTCTCTATATACTTTCTCACCTCCAACACAGAAGAGTTTATATGCACTTTTGTTATATCATCCACAGTCCCTCTTGTTCTAAGGTTTTGCACGTGAAATATCTTTATCACAAGAACAAATCGTGAATGCATTGGGGATGTTTATAAGTAAGTCACATGCCATAGTGCACTGGCTTGATAAGCCGCCCCACCCCTATAACTCCCTTCAAATAAAAAAAATATTAAGGCAACTCTAGCTATCATAACAACCATACATTTTCTCCTATTTCTCTTTCTAAAACTTAAATGTATACAATGATAGTTTCAAGATTAGAATCTGAAAAATAATTTCACATTTTGATAATAGGTAAACATTATATGCTCATATTTCTGTTTATCAGGCGCTTATTGTGAAACTTTCTGTACGTACCTCTGTCACAGCTGAAGTCTCAAGACATGCATTTTTTCCTGGTTATGCAAATGTTTATCAGGTTTACCTTTTGATGAGGTAAATTTCAAACACTTACATGACTCAGATTTCAATTCACCGGAAAATCTGTTTAGATCGAGTTACGCATCATCATTTAAATTACAGGCAATTGAAATGATCTTGTAAACATTTGAATGACTCAGAATACCTAACAACAAAATGAATTGGAAGATTTATTGTGTTCCTCTGCCAAGAAATGCTTTAAACTTGTTAAGGGTCAAAAGATGATGCAAGCATTCTGATGATTTTGCTGTAGGAGACCCTACGTGAGTTTCCAGTTTCATGAAATAAGTGTAAAATATTTTAATGTAATGAGCTTCAGGTGAGCATAAAGGGACATTTCTTCATTTAAATAAAGTATACGTCGCCAAAATGAAACTTAATGAGAAATATATATTTTTCCCAAGTAGTAAAAGATCTAATCTGTACATTACTACAGCAGTTTTATTCTCAAGAAAAACCAAAGTGCTTCAAGTATTAAATCCTCAAAAATTCTCAGTTCGACCTGGAGTATCACTAATTACCGCAAAGACAGACTGTATTTGTGTACAAAACGTCATTGTTCTGTACATTTTGGCATTACTTTCATTACTGGTAGACACAAAAACTCATATAATCCTCATTCCCGCATAGATTTTATCAATAAAAATTTTGCAAGTTTCTGATTTCCGAACAAAGGAATGTCCCTTTAAGTAGATTTTTATAAAAAGATCTTTTAGTGAGTTTCATAATGACTTGAATTCGTGATATATGAATTTCACTTCCTTGAAAGGCTTTGTAAAATGCTGAAAATGATTCTTTTATGGTGACATCACCAAATCGTTAAAGTGATGTTGTTATTAAGTGTTGATAACATCATTTTAAGGAATTATTTACTTAAAGGGAATAAAAAATATAATGGCGCCCTATAGTTATGCAATAAATATTTCATACTTTCCGTCTAATAAAGTTTTCTTCATGCTATGTACTCTTTAAAGGACTGCATTATGATGTGTTTAGCCAGTGACGCAATAGAAAATACACATTACAAATATTCAGCTGTATACATGAACACTGAATGCTGCCTCTGTCTTAAAGTTTGGTATGTATATAAATTATATTTTCATGACTCGAACCAAGTTTTCAAATGTATATCTTATATATACACACAAAACTTAAACATTTACCTGAGTCGGACCAAGGTTTCAAATGTCTATATTATATTACGTGAAGCTTAAACATTTACATGACTCGGACCAAGGTTTCGAATGTATATATTATATTTCTGAAGCTTAAGCATTTACAAGACTCGGACCAAGGTTTCAAATGTATATATTACATACGTCAAACTTAAACATTAATATTTACCTGAGTCGGACCAAGGTTTCAAATGTATATATTACATACGTCAATAAACATTTACATGACTTGGACCAAGGTTTCAAGAGAAAATCTACCGAGATTCTCTGATGATATGTTATCAAGAGGATTCAGTGTGCCTTTTAAAACCCTGATTGATAGAATGATATTATGAAGCAAATAATCTTTCGGGACCTTTGAGATTTAAATGAATTCTTAATTGCAATATACAGTTTCATGTGAGTCAAATATATATGCTGTGTTTACCAAATGATGAAAACACTGTTTTTGCTAGAAAATATTAACCCATTTTGCAAATGTTGGATGTCATTCAAAATTTTTTCCAGTTTTCTTATAAAAGATCTCACCCTTGAAATAGAACTACAGAAATGTTTTCTGTTTGAATGATAATTAAGCTGCATGTGTTTGGTCTTAAGTTTTCCAAATGTTGATATTTCTGTTCCAACTTGTTTCCAAAAAATCCTATGCATTTGATGAATGATGTGTTTCTATAAAAATAACCACTTATCAATGTCACAGTGCTGAAAACCAAATTCTTTGCTCTATTTTGAAAACTTGGCTATTACCTATTACTTTAAAGAATTTCTTAATTGACTTTTCGAAATATTTAAAGCATTCTCCTAACACACTATCAATTTCGGTTTTTATAATCTTTTTTGCTTTTTGACACCTACTAAAGCATTCAATCCCCAAAGCAGTTTTGCTTTCATCGCTTACAAAAGTAATGGCAGCATTCTGATTTCATTCATGGCTGGTCTGAGATAAGAATTTTTTTTTTATATTGGTATGAAAGATTTCTAGTCCTTGGAATGTCTCATTGTCTTTAAGCTTGCTTTGACTCGCCAAAACAACAAAAGAAACAATTCTTGAATGAGCCAAGATCTGTTAGGTGGTAAAGTATCTATTTGAGTAATGGTGTTGTAGTTGTAGCCAAAATTGTATGCTTTTTGTCCAAAAATAAGATGACTTCAACATTGACCAATCCCATCACCCCTGAACAATCTGTGATCTCTGTATTGTAGCTTTCTTTAAATAAACCCCTCTATTAGTTCAAAACATTTGTACCGCATTTATCCTCAAATTAGCCCTGTCTCCCAGTGTAAATGTTTAATGCCGTATTTATCCTCAAATTAACCCCCTCCCCTAGATTGAAAGTTTTGTATGAAAGTTTGGGAAGAACTTATTTTTTAGCTACTTTTTGTTCACTATTTCAAAATTGTTAATTCTGAGAGAAAAATGAAAAAAAAAATATTCTGGACAGGGGCTAATTTGTGATACATATTTACAAAATGTGAATTCAGACAACAAATTATTGTTATAGCGTAAACAATTTGTTGGTGTATCTGATGAGGATTATTAACAAAAGGACCTGTTCAAGGTCATATCTGGTCATATCGTTGAAGGCCTGGTGATAGTATTGTGGTTGGATCAGATATTTTAAAGGCTTTCTTCGCCCATGTAATGAAATATGTAGGAAAACTATCAAATTTCACACACAAATCCTACTTTCAGCTTGGCTAGGAAAATATTTGCCGAGTCTGCAAGCTTTAAATGGCACAAACAGTGATATTGCATATATTGAAAGAGAGGTGACAGTAACACAGTTATGTAATGTAGTGAATTGTGTGCCAAGACTAGGAACTTTATTTTTATCTCAACAATAGCTTTATTAATTATTATTATCTGCCTGTTGGACATTATGCTATTAAATCAACCAATTACACCATTAAAATAGCCAAATTACACACTTTGATCCACCAGTTACACCATTTAATTTGCTAAATTATACAGTTATACCAGTAAACTAGCCATTTATACCATAAAATTAGCCAGTAATACCACTAAATTAACCAGTTACACCAGTAAATTAGCCAGCTCACAGTTACACCAGTAAATTAGCCAGCTACACCAGTAAATTAGCCAGCTACACCAGTAAATTAGCCAGCTCACAGTTACACCAGTAAATTAGCCAGCTCACAGTTACACCAGTAAATTAGCCAGCTCACAGTTACACCAGTAAATTAGCCAGCTCACAGTTACACCAGTAAATTAGCCAGCTCACAGTTACACCAGTAAATTAGCCAGCTACACCAGTATATTAGCCAGCTCACAGTTACACCAGTAAATTAGCCAGCTCACAGTTACACCAGTAAATTAGCCAGCTACACCAGTATATTAGCCAGTTATACCAATAGATAGCTGGTTACACCTGTAAATTAGCCAGCTACACCAGTATATTAGCCAGTTACACCAATGAATTAGCCATTTATACCAGTAAATTAGCCATTTTCATCAGTAAATTAGCCATTTACATCGGTAAATTAGCAAGTTACACCAATGAATTAGCCATTTACACCAGTAAATTAGCCAGCTACACCAGTAAATTAGCCAGTTACACCAAAAGATATAGCCGGGTACACCAGTAAATGTACACAACCTATTAGATAACAAATGCCACCTTTGCCATTAAAGCCATTCAGTAAATCTTTGGTGGAACTGACAAACATTGCTAACTATGTGAACCACACCTTGTTGAAGGATTCCATGTGGTAACTACATATCTTTAACAGCTATTGAGTCTCCTCACATCTGATGTACAGCTGGGTACAGTCTTCAGACTTACATCAGTAGAATTGTATTGTCCATGTGAAGGCTCAGAAGACAGTATCTTTTTAATTTGCTATCTTTGAATTGCTTCGATATCAAAACAATTTTTTTTTCAAAAGGTGGCAAATGTTTAATGTGTTAGCTAGATTTTCTAATCTTAAAAAAATTACAATTCAACAGGATGGAATTTCATTTGGAGGGAATTTAACTGTTAATTCTACGAGTAAATAAAGGGGTACTCGAAGTAATGAGATTTTCATGATCAGTTTGAAACGAAATTTTTATAGCAGTTCATATAGACTGCTGTCTTCTGTATAATTTGCTCGGTTAATCTCTTCAAACCAGCAATGAATGTTCTTTATCTATTCTGAGGGATTTTCGGTTCTAAATTGTACTTACGAGACCCATGCTTCGAAAACGATGTAGTAATTCCATGTTATATAGGAAAATGTCAAAGTTGAGGATGTGAAATTTGCCAACCCTGGTTTATAATAATAACCGTTTTTGTTTTGTTACATCTATAGGTTTATGACCTGGGAAGGGCAAGATCTGTAACCATAGCGACCACAGAATTACAAAATGGCCAAGGTTGGTTTTATACGAGTGAAACTTCTAGAAGTGGAGAAGGGTGCCAAAATGGAATCCAATGCAGGCGACCTGTTTGACCCTTATGTGGCGATCAACGTGAAGGAGTCAGTCAGCACGCCAGGTTAGTATACCTTAAACAGAACTCTGGAAATTGTATATGAGTGTCAGTCTCCCTTAAAAAGGACGCCAGTCCATCTTAGAATTATGCCCCAGCATATATCTATGTGTAACTGGGTAGACTAGTGTACCATGGAAGTACAGGTGGTAATGCTGAGACCTATTGATGTGAATCAGTGACACTTACGCAAACTAACAATATGGCTGGACTTACAATACCTTAAAAATTAACTTAATATATTAGGCTACAACACTGGGAAGAAAGTCAAGTACAGTCTGTATCTGACAACAGACTTTAGATTGCTTTACTTGTTGAAGGATTTCAATCCTGGTGCAACTTGAGTCCCACTTGACAGACGGAATGAAAATGATCTATTTATAATGAGTTTTCATATCTGTATCATATGTATAGGTATCGATGGTTTAGATATATAAATTAAATGTCCAGCCATTGCAGTGTCCAAAAGATCTTTTATTGAGCTACATACAAATGACATTCACATTGTATATTAAAGCCAACAACAGGACTACATATTAATTTTGAGCTCACAAAGTGAGCTTATGCAATGATGCAGGGTCTGTTGGGGGAAGGGCTATCAAGTTTGTTCAAATGAATGACCTTGACCTATATTCAAGGCCACAGCTATCAAGTTTGTTCATATAAATGACCTTGACCTATATTCAAGGCTACAGAGGTCAAATATGCTACAACAACCTCTCAATAACCCAGATCCCCAGACACCTGATATTGGGCTTGCAGCATGCTGATGACTTCAAACTATTTTTCTCAATGTCCAGGAGGTCCAGTGACCAGATATTGGGCCTATAGCATGCTGGTGGGAAGGGCTATGAAGTCTTTTAAATGACAGACCTTGACCTAAATTCAAAGTCAAAAAAAGTAAAATATGCTAGTCTTCAAACTTATTCTGCTCGACAACCAAAAGGCCCATATACCTGATATGGGGCCAGCACTATGCTGTCATGAAGTGTTACAAAGTTTGTTGAAATGAATGACCTTCACCTACTATCAAGGTCACAGAAGTCAAATGTACTCAAATCTTCTAATTTCAATATCCAAGAAGCCCAGAGATAAAATATTGAGCCTGTAGCATGATGGAGTGAAGGGCTACCAAGTTCGTTAAAACGATTGACCTTGATTGATATGTAGGGTTACAGGAAGTAAATTTGTTTAATTAAAACAATCATACAAGTTCTTAAAACTAAAAAGGATTATCGTGATGATATTTAGCTGGTGATATTCTGGAATAAATGTCTTCCAACCTTTGGTATTGGTATTCAACTGGATGACCTTAATATATTTTCAATGTCATTGAAGTTAAAAATCTTTAAACAATTTCTTAATAACCAAAAATCCAAGGAGTGTCCCATAGAATATGTCTGTTGCTAACTGCATTCATACAGTATATGTGTACTACCGTATAATAATGATGTCATCAATGTATGTTGTCATGTATCGGGGTTCTTGTTAAAAGCCTGTTGCCGACGAAAACCACAGGCTATTTCTGTGTCTACAAGCGACAATTCAAAACACTAATTTTTAAGAGAATTTGCATTTCCATAATATATTGACACTCAGTTGGAAGACACTAGGTCAGGGAGTTGGAGGATATTTGATGGGGACATAGGTTCAGGGAGTTGGAGGATATTTGGTGGGGGACACTGGTTCAGAGAGTTGGAGGATATTTGGTGGGGACAGTGGTTCAGGGAGTTGGAGGATATTTGGTGGGGACACTGGTTCAGGGAGTTGGAGGATATTTGGTGGGGACACTGGTTCAGAGAGTTGGAGGGTATTTGGTGGGGACACTGGTTCAGGGAGTTGGAGGGTATTTGGTGGGGGACACAGGTTCAGAGAGTTGGAGGATATTTGGTGGGGACACTGGTTCAGGGAGTTGGAGGATATTTGGTGGGGACACTGGTTCAGGGAGTTGGAGGATATTTGGTGGGGGACACAGGTTCAGAGTGTTGGAGGATATTTGGTGGGGACACCGGTTCAGGGAGTTGGAGGATATTTGGTGGGGACACTGGTTCAGGGAGTTGGAGGATATGTGGTGGGGACACTGGTTCAGAGAGTTGGAGGTTATTTGGTGGGGGACACAGGTTCAGAGAGTTGGAGGATATTTGGTGGGGACACTGGTTCAGGGAGTTGGAGGATATTTGGTGGGGACACTGGTTCAGGGAGTTGGAGGATATTTGGTGGGGACACTGGTTCAGTGAGTTGGAGGATTTTTGATCGGGGACACTAGGTCAGTGAGTTGGAGGATATTTGGTGGTGGACACTGGTTCAGTCAGTTGGAGGATATTTGGTGTGGGACACTGGTTCAGAGTTGGAGGATATTTGGTGGGGACACAGGTTCAGGGAGTTGGAGGATATTTGGTGGTGGACACTGGTTCAGGGAGTTGGAGGATATTTGGTGAGGGACACTGGTTCAGAGTTGGAGGATATTTGGTGGGGACACTGGTTCAGGGAGTTGGAGGATATTTGGTGGGGGACACAGGTTCAGGGAGTTGGAGGATATTTGGTGGGGACACTGGTTCAGGGAGTTGGAGGATATTTGGTAGGGACACTGGTTCAGGGAGTTGGAGGATATTTGGTGTGGGACACTGGTTCAGGGAGTTGGAGGATATTTGGTGGAGGACACAGGTTCAGCGAGTTGGAGGATATTTGGTGGGGACACAGGTTCAGAGAGTTGGAGGATATTTGGTGGGGACACTGGTTCAGGGAGTTGGAGGATATTTGGTGGGGACACTGGTTCAGAGAGTTGGAGGATATTTGGTGGGGACACTGGTTCAGGGAGTTGGAGGATATTTGGTGGGGACACTGGTTCAGAGTTGGAGGATATTTGGTGGGGACACTGGTTCAGTGAGTTGGAGGATATTTGGTGGGGACACTGGTTCAGGGAGTTGGAGGATATTTGGTGGGGGACACTGGTTCAGAGTTGGAGGATATTTGGTGGGGACACAGGTTCAGAGAGTTGGAGGATATTTGGTGGGGACACTGGTTCAGGGAGTTGGAGGATATTTGGTGGGGACACTGGTTCAGAGAGTTGGAGGATATTTGGTGGGGGACACAGGTTCAGGGAGTTGGGGGATATTTGGTGGGGACACAGGTTTAGAGTTGGAGGATATTTGGTGGGGACACTGGTTCAGGGAGTTGGAGGGTATTTGGTGGGGACACTGGTTTAGAGTTGGAGGATATTTGGTGGGGACACTGGTTCAGGGAGTTGGAGGGTATTTGGTGGGGACACTGGTTCAGAGTTGGAGGATATTTGGTGGGGACACAGGTTTAGAGTTGGAGGATATTTGGTGGGGACACTGGTTCAGGGAGTTGGAGGGTATTTGGTGGGGACACAGGTTTAGAGTTGGAGGATATTTGGTGGGGACACTGGTTCAGAGTTGGAGGATATTTGGTGGGGACACTGGTTCAGAGTTGGAGGATATTTGGTGGGGACACAGGTTTAGAGTTGGAGGATATTTGGTGGGGACACTGGTTCAGAGTTGGATGATATTTGGTGGGGACACTGGTTTAGAGTTGGAGGATATTTGGTGGGGACACTGGTTCAGGGAGTTGGAGGATATTTGGTGGGGACACAGGTTTAGAGTTGGAGGATATTTGGTGGGGACACTGGTTCAGAGTTGGAGGATATTTGGTGGGGACACTGGTTCAGAGTTGGAGGATATTTGGTGGGGAACACTGGTTCAGGGAGTTGGAGGATATTTGGTTGGGGACACAGGTTCAGAGTTGGAGGATATTTGGTGGGGACACTGGTTCAGGGAGTTGGAGGATATTGGTGAGGGACACTGGTTCAGGGAGTTGGAGGATATTTGATCGGGGACACTAGGTCAGGGAAGTTGGAGGATATTCAGTGGGGGACACTGGTTCAGAGAGTTAGAGGATATTTGATGGGGGACACAGGTTCAGGAAACTCTTGGAGATAACGGTGTTATATAAGTGTAACAGAAACAATAGGATTGGGTTCTGATTTCTTCTGTTACATAACTAATCACTAAAGCATTAGACACTGAGTAGAGTACATGAGACATGTTATATTTTCTAACAAGAACATGGACACGATGATGAATCCCTTCTGGTTTTGGTTGTGGTGGGTCCTGCCCTCCCTGTGGGGAACAAATAAAGACAGCGAAAGCCAGAAGATATTTCTGGAGACCATATCAGACTATATAACATCTAAATTATTCATGTGATTGACAATATCGAGACATTATTATGACTGGTCGGAATGTCTGGTTGGTGATGGGTCAGGGCACGGTGTACAAAAAGTCAATCAGTCAGTTTGTATATAGACACCACGTACGGGGACTCTTCCCCAACCAGACATTGGCAATCGGGCAGAGAATGTTTATTAAACGGAGTCCGTCTCAGTCTGGAAAATCAGTTTTATTAGGAAATTATAATAATGATGATTGTATGATATTGATAAATGTATTAACTATTTGGGGGAAAAAAGAAGTTACAAAAAAAAAATTGTAATTATCAAATAATTGCATTTATTGTCATAAGAAACAGAAGTATTTTATATTACGAAATAAGTTTTCAATATACAGTATATTAAAATTAAAAAAAAAAAAAATTCAAGTCAGTACACTGTATCTTAACATATCATTTGTATATGTATTGAAATTACAATAAAAAAAGGAATGTCATTTATAGTCCAGTTAGTGACATAACCATTGTACCATTGGCTAACTATGATCAGACATTTTTAATGAGGATTACATGATAATATAAATTTATAGGAACATATACTTTGATTACTCTAAAGTTGGTTGGTGTCATAAAGCACAATACAGCATGCTGGCATCGTCACAAATTCACTTATACTTGAATTAGGTAATTATCGGCTCTTAGCTGATTTTGGTAAGTTTTTCTCATAAAAACCAATTGATAGTGATATTTTAAAGTTAGCCTTTAAAATATCAGTTTTCCGGTGTGCTTAAAATCTAAGATATCAATATTTTAATTCAAGGTCGTGGAATACAGCTTGTACAAAAGAAGAGGACAATTTATCCTGAGTGGAACACATGCTTCGATGCCCATTTATACGATGGTCGTGTCATCAACATGATTGTCATGGAAAGACCCAATCGGCTCCTAGCTGAAGTTACAGTCCCCTCAAAGGCTTTAGCTGATAAATGCAATGATGGAAACATAGCCACAGTTTGGGTAAATATTTGTCACAAGACCATTATCAATTGTCGCCTTTGTTTTATACACAACCATCAAAAATTTTTATCTTGATTTTCAATTCTGACATATCTCTTTAAAACCTGTTAGATTTTATATTATCATAACTTGCAGTGGTACTTTTGTAAGTTTTGATGATTTCTATAAAGAGTTATTGCCCTTTATTTTGTTAGATTTTATTATTTCTTTATAGAGTTATAAAGAATTTCAAACTGTGAAAAAGCCTGCTTTGATTATTATAACAGATATTTATCAATTATAGACCATTGACGAGGTCAATATGGTGTTTTATATCGACCTGGTATAAAAAGATATTGACCGGGACTGAAGTTACTAATACCTTGATTAGTATCGCTGTCATCCCTTCAGTTGTAGAGTATATGTATATACATTGTATGTATATTTTGCTGTATTTTATAGAAATGCCATAAATCATGTAGCTGACCTTCGATACTGTTTAGAGATTTCAAGTCATCCCAATGATAAATGGGTCTCTCTTAACAATAAAACACAATAAATTGTTTCTGGTCAAGACCAATATGAGAAACACTCCATTGTCCTCTCTAATAAATTATGGCCACTGACCGCTACCCAGCACAGTCTGTCTGACCGTAGTCTGGACAATGATAGACTGAAGTCTTGACCCTTTTGTGAGCCTTCAGAATAAATTGAACAGCAGCATTCTCATCCCAAACAAAAAATCAGTATTGCCCAGAAAATAACTCTTTCAGTTGATCACTAAAATTGCTGTGTGAGCTTGTAAGGGCCTTTTCTTTCAACCTATAAATATATTGATATTTCTTAATCAATTCTTTGTTATGGTCTTAATTGGCTTTTGAAATATGCATGGGTTCACTACTAAGTTTGAGGAAAAATTTCTGCACAACAAAATTTAAAAAAAATTTTTTACTAAAAAGTCAAGTTTATTAATACATTACCAGAATTAGTGAGGACTGATCATGATTTAATGAAAATCGACCGAATCACCATGGAAACTTTAAGTTTTAAAATTTAAAAAAGAAATGACATGATGGAAAAAAATTTTGTCCTGATAAAATACTAGAAAACATCTTTTCGTGATGATAATTTCATATATAAGGCAGTGGTTTTTGCTCTCTGCATTACAAAATATCAAATCAGTATTAAAAATGATAAGTGATTTTCAGCATCTTTTTAGTTTCCGATCAGATGGATTTATGTATAGTATGCTGAATATATAACTCATGAATCTATTTCTCAAAGAAGTTTTCAAACCCACTATGTCAGTTGCCGTAACTACAAATGTGTTTTGTCATTGCGGGTTCGTACAATGAGATCAACAGGGCGTGTTTCGTATTTATTCCAGACAGAATTCTTTGATGCAAGTGTTTATAATTAATCAGGACTTATCTGTAATTAAGACTATCAGATCGTTTGCTGCACATCAACATGTTAGTCTGGGACAGCAAAAAGATTGATCCAAATACAATCACTATCGTCAAAATGCTTTATACAGCAGACGGTATTTCAGTGTCTGTTGAGCTAAACTGTCTCTGAAAAGTAGACTAAAGAAATCTTTAAATTGAGTGACATTTCTGTGATCTTGTACATGAACAACTCTGTCCAGTGTTGATGAGCAGACCAGTTGTATCATCTACAATTAAACCACATGTAGAATCTACTGTCAATTAAGATAAACGATTCCCAGAAATCTTCACACGAATACCTGGCAAATGTTGTGTTTTGATCTGTCTAAATATCGCAGTGTCGTGCTGTCTATCATACCTCAGTGATGTAGATCCAGTATCAAGCCATACTTGAATCACAAGCCTGAATCCAATCACCTCGAGTTGATATACCGAAACCAGTTATAATTCCGTTATTGATTCTAAGTTACATGGTACGGACTGGTTTTGCGACTTAACTTGGGAGTGGCCATTGTCTTGGAGAGAGAACCATCCTTATTGGGTTAATGTCGTTGCTCGATGCTTTACATCCGATGATAAAAACACTCCCAAAATTGGCTCGTACAGAATCATTGTGTACGCAAATTGTTACCCTAATTCAATTGGATGTTGATGCGGAAGGAAAAATCAAGCCTATGTGAAGATTGCTTCTTAGCATTTGACATCAACACAAGAAATCTCAATTTCTTTACGATACTTTTTTTGGCATATGTTTATTAGTGCAGGCCTAATAAACTTTCATCCCACATGGTTTTTCTTGGTTGTCCTCTTCGGTTGCTTATTAATAATGGATTTACTACGGCAAAACTATATAGATTTTGCACATTATACTGTCACAAATTTGTCTAACCATCGGTGTAAAATATTTTCTTTTTAATGTAATTTCATGAATATTTGTCAACCGAGCTCAGATTTTAAACACAGGGTATATATCTCACCATAATGACTTTTTGACATCACAATAATATTCTCAAAAAGTATGAACAGTTCGTAACAGGTAATCAGTTTCAATTAAATTTCAATTAAATTTCAATTAATTTTTTGTTTTTTTTTATTTGAAATTTTTTTTTTAATGGAAACCGCTATATTCCTCAAATATTTTTCACCATCTGAGCAGTTACTTAATGGCTTTATGAGTCTTGCTTGCTGACATCACAAACACAATGTGTCAATTTTATTTACTATTATTATTCAATAACTTCCTGTGTAATCCATGAGGTTTTCTACTCTTGTTGATCATCCTGTCTAATTTCATAATTGTTTATTTACAGTTGGAATTAAAGCCATCAGGCCGACTACAAATACAAGTGAGATATTTCTCCGAAAACGAAGGTAAATTCTAAACTACATCAGCACAGAACCACATTTTTTGTCAGTTTGAGTTTAATTAACTTTGAAATATCTATAAATATGTATAAGTGAAAGAAATCCTATTTCTTAGTAGTAGTACTATGAATTTCTGTACTGTATGTTTCCGTGAGATTTGTAAAAGAGACGAAGAATTCAGAGAAAACAGAATGAGAACCCTTTTTCGCCAGTTAATAGATAATTTCAATTGATAATTGATTTGGTAATTGTATTTGAAAACGGTTTTTGTCGCTTGTGGCAGCTGTGAGGGTAAGCTTTTACCAACACAATTTCATTTAACTGCTGAAGTCGAGGGTTTAACTGTTTGAAAAAATAATCAAGAATTAATCTTTTTATCTTATCAAACTGAAAGGAAAAGTTCAGCCAGTTTTGTCTTTCACAAGAAAAACCTCAAATTTCCGGATATCAGTTATCAAGTTATATACAAAAAATTATCAGCAACATTAAATTTTTGGTACAGTATGACATTTCATGCACGGAAAAAAGATATGATTTATCAAATATCAGGAACTGACATGACAGAATATTTGTCCTGCATATTTCATGAACTACCACTGATCAAAATTTGTATTCCGCTGGTATATCAGGTATAAATTGATCAGTACATGTATCGCGTCCTGACCTTTGCTATTTCGAATTTATCCTATGACTGTTAAAGAAATTACGACAATCGTGTGTGTTAGTGGTTCACAGACAATTCCCAGTGGTCCACGGTGATCGTCATTCAATGAGAAGCATCGCCACCTAGTGGTGACTTGGGAGTTGATCCGAGCAAGCATTCCTTTATTGAGGTGTTCATTGGGAATCTAACTACAAATTAGGCTTGATAAAAAAAAATCACACAACCAGATGAGAAATTTCCGGAGTCATGTGACCTGTCTACATAGTGCTGTTGATCTGACATTTATATACATTTCAGTAATATTTGCGAAATATGTGTGGATTATCTTGGATGTTATGACAAGTCTGTACCCATCTATCATGGTTTTGTGCAGTGCTAATGCAATGTAAAATGTGCTCTTGGTAAATTGTATGAGAACCATTTTAATCTTGCAAACATATCCATGATTACAGGTAAATCAAAGAAAGCGGAATTTGACTAAATTTAACATTTATCAAAGTTCAAATTCAGATTACCAATATTTTTAAAAATTCTATGCATTATTTCCATGTAGAAATGTATTTGGCTCTGCATTAAACTTTTTTTTACTCTCAAGATTTAGTGAAACATTGTTGCAGGCAAGGTGCTTTGATCACATTTTTCAAAGATTTTTGTAAGGATACTTAATTTCATTAATTGGAAAACAGAAATCATTAAAAAAATTTGCACATTTGAGATGAGACGGTTTAAATAAACATGAACATATTGTTGATTTAGATTTCATTTTCTTTACAGAACAAGTTCCGGCTTTAGCGGAGCCGGATAAGGTCAGCACAGGAGGCGCGATCACACGTCGGCGTGGGGCCATTAAGCAACAGAAAGTTCATGAGGTCAAAGGGCATCAGTTCATTGCAAAATTCTTCCGTCAACCCACCTACTGTTCGTTCTGTAACGAGTTCCTATGGTGAGTCTAATCAACTGTTTATTCTGTAATAAGTTGAGTTCCTAAAGTAACTAAGCTGAATAAGGAACTTTGCTTATTGTATATATCTGCAAATAAGCCCCTGACCACAAATAAGCCCGTTCTTCATTTTTGCAGAATCAGCAGTTTTAAAATAGTAAGTTAAAATAGGTTCAGAATTAAACCCTCCCCAAACTTTGACAGTAAACTTTTACATTAGGAAAAGGGCTTGTTTGAGTATGACTATGGTACTAAGCTTGAACACGCTTGGGATGGGGGCTTATTTGAGGTTAATTACAGTAATATATCAAATGAGGAACAGAAATGGCTTCTCCTTGATTTCATCATTAGGTTGGATTATAGGCACATGAAGATGAACGTTTCTGATGATCAGAATTTAATTTTTAAGTTGAGTGATAAATTTAAGGCACAATTATTTGTCTGCCACTGTTACAGAATTTATATTCTAGAATATCTTTACCACTAACCATTGCTGTCTTCACTCACATTAAAATGGTTAATTCTGATTTGGTTCTGTTACTAGGATGTCAGCACAAGTCTGACCAGTAGCTGACCATTTAGAATCTCAGTTGAGTTGCCAATCACATTAACAAAACTGACCAGTAACTGACCATTTAGAATAGTCGGTTGAGTTGCCGATCGCTTGAACATGATAGACAGAAATGCCTGCAGTTAAACGAGAGAGGATAAAATATTTATATGTCTTTGTCAGGTTGTTAGGTGATGTTATCGTCAATCTGTCACCCAGTGGGATCATGTCTGACCTTAGATTTGACCTTGGGGCTTTTCTGAAGGTCAGGCCAATGCAGGCACATGTCTGGCTTTAGATTTGAACTTAAGGACTTTTCTCAAGGCCAGGCCAAAATAGACTTATGTCTTGCCTTAGATTTGACCTTGAGACTTTTCTCAAGGTCAGGTAAAAACAGATTCATGTCTTGCCCTAGATTTGACCTTGAGGATTTTCTCAAGGTCATGCCAAAGCAGGATCATATCTGGCCTTATACTTGTACTGTTAATGAACATAGTTGACAATGCTAAATATTATTATATCATATGAATCATAAGTCTTTTTCTTCCAAAAAAATTGGCAAGATTTATTTTGGAGTGAAATATTTTGTCAGATAAATAACAGTTAGTTTGACTTGTAGTTATTGATCATCAAGAAAATCTACTTTAAAGAATATCAATAAAAATAAAACAATAATATTTACCAGTATTAAAATTGTCCACTTTTAGTTTCCAATCTTGTTCAATACTAAAAGCCAAAAGCATAATCTTTAATCTAATAAAAGAAATCTGAAAGATATTAAAATTCTTTTGGAAAAACTTCCATCCTCTTACAGCTGCAATGAGAAATTTTACTGCTGGAGTAGCGTTGAACTCGATTTATTTGTAAGCCTCCATTTAACTGCATTACCGATAATTACCTCTCGGGAAATAACAAAAGAGGAAACTTTAAGTCTGTCACCAAGAAACGTGAAACAGCAAATCTTCAAAAAATAAAGTGATTCAAAAGAATTGAAAACTAGCAATAAAACAGTGTTCCGATTCAGACACGAATATTGATGGTGTCAGATTGTGTAGGCGCTAAAGTGTAGTGTGTTAACGTGTATGCCATTTAAATCGTAACATTTTATGATTGATCCAATTTTATAGAAACTCCACACTGTTACGCCCATAGAAAACAATGCCAACATGGAAAATAAAATTAGATTTCAAATATTATTTAGATTAAAACAATGGTGAAGTGTTAATTTGAAATCTCGTTAGAACATTGGTAGATTTCCTGTACTGGTTCATCGCATGCTTGCGAGGAAATATATATATATGCTCTGTTTTTGATGTTTTGGTCTATTTCCTGTACCAGCTGTTGCTTGAGCTGTCAGAGAACTGTCAGAAGACCATGGTGTTCGTAATATTGATATTGGATAACAAATCATTTAAACCAGTCCAACGCATATTAAATCAACCAAAAATATTAAATCTTTGTATTTATTGGATCGTATAGATCAAACACACACACAAGTATATTGTGTTTCAATAATTTTGAAAAATCTCTGGAATAGAAACGCGGTGATGTAAAATCGTTAATCAAATCAAGCGTAGACTAGTGGGGGACAGTATTGTCAGATCAATCTATCAAGCTGTAATTTGATTGGCCCATGTCCAGTGACGTTAGCGATATTCCCATCAGTGATTGATCCCGTAAATGAAATTGATTTGTCTCTTACTGATGGTTTTCATTAAAGGGTATGAACAAAGTAGATATGGTAATTCATCTGGGGAAGCCTGGGTCTATCTTTATACAGAAAACAGTTCAACATAGAAAACAGTTCTACACAGAAAACAGTTCTACACCGAAAACAGTTCAACGTAGAAAACAGTTCTACACAGAAAACAGTTTTACTCAAAAAATAGTTCTACACAGAAAACAGTTCTACACAGACAACAGTTCTACATAGACAACACTTCTACACAGACAACACTTCTACACAGACAACAGTTCTACACAGACAACAGTTCTACACAGACAACAGTTCTACACAGACAACACTTCTACACAGACAACACTTCTACACAGACAACACTTCTACACAGACAACAGTTCTACACAGACAACACTTCTACACAGACAACAGTTCTACACAGACAACACTTCTACACAGACAACACTTCTACACAGACAACACTTCTACACAGACAACACTTCTACACAGACAACACTTCTACACAGACAACAGTTCTACACAGACAACACTTCTACACGGACAACAGTTCTACACGGACAACAGTTCTACACAGACAACACTTCTACACAGACAACAGTTCTACACGGACAACAGTTCTACACGGACAACACTTCTACACAGACAACACTTCTACACAGACAACACTTCTACACAGACAACAGTTCTACACAGACAACAGTTCTACACAGACAACACTTCTACACAGACAACACTTCTACACAGACAACAGTTCTACACAGACAACAGTTCTACACAGACAACAGTTCTACACAGACAACAGTTCTACACAGACAACAGTTCTACACAGACAACACTTCTACACAGACAACACTTCTACACAGACAACAGTTCTACACAGACAACAGTTCTACACAGACAACAGTTCTACACAGACAACACTTCTACACAGACAACACTTCTACACAGACAACACTTCTACACAGACAACACTTCTACACAGACAACAGTTCTACACAGACAACAGTTCTACACAGACACATTCTACACAGACAACAGTTCTACATAGACAACAGTTCTACACAGACAACACTTCTACACAGACAACAGTTCTACACAGAAAACAGTTCTACACAGAAAACAGTTTCACACAAACCTTGATGCTTAAGGATTCAAAGCTCTCAATACTCGATATTAAAGTAGATTTCACCATAGCTGCTATATATGGTGATCATATTTTCTGAGAGTCGACTAATCACACATTTAGTTATAATTGGTTCCAAAGTCTCAGACATGTAAATCACAGAAAAACATGTTTTATCGTTAATATATGTATTATATTGTGAATTTTATATGGATTTATTTCCTTAATCTTCGTTGGATTTAAGTGGCGTCTCAAGCTATCGTGTAACTTAATTGTATTTGAATCAATATGTTATAAAAATCAAATATTTTGTCTGAAATATACAGAATATATCTGATTTTTTTTGTCTGCATTGAAATATAAACATGAGAATAAAAAACAAAACAAAAAATCTGACATGAAAATCCCATTAAAAGATTTTGAGAAAGTCTATTACACTTAGCAAACAATGCACATATTTCTGGTCTTAAACATCAACATTATGTTGTCATGATTTATAGATTGTTTAACTTAAACTGTTTGTATCTTTTACAGGGGTTTGAACAAACAAGGATATCAGTGCAAAAGTAAGTATGACCTAATCTTTAGATTCATTATAATCTTTATCAGAATATATTGCTTTTATATATATTATAGTCTTTATCAGATTGCATTGCTTTTAAATTTATTATAGTCTTTATCAGAATTCTTCAACAACCTGATATTTGTTTTCATATCTGCCAATACTCACTTTATAGGAGGAAACATCCTTTTTTGACCTTCATATTAAATATAAAATATCAAATATTGATATTTTAAGAAAAAAAATCAGAAGTGCTTTTTGAAAATATATCAGAAGAATGAAAAAGAATATTTAATGTACATTGATAAGGATGGATAAATATAGGTAGCAATATGATTTTTGTTCACAAATAAGCCCCCCCCCCCCCCAACTTAGTGGGCTGATTTGAAGATAAATATGGCACTATATGTTTACACTAAGGAGGGGGCTTATTTTGAGGATGAAACTTTTGCACTAGGGTAGGGGGTTTTTGAGGATAAATATGGTACTTAACCTTACACTAGGGGAGGGGGCTTATATGATGATAAATATAGTAACATATTTCATCTATTGTGTCTTTCAGTGTGTAATTGTGCAGTCCACAAAAAATGTCATGACAAAATTCTTGGACAGTGTCCAGGAAGTGCCAAGGACAGTCGGGAAACAAAGGTCAGTATATTGTGTCAAGGTCATAAAGACAAGGTCATAGTAGAAATCCAAAGGTCATCCTCATAATGATTTTCATTTTATTTAATACAAAACAAAAATTAGTTTCTAAGATATTTTCAGTTTTGAACAATTGAAAAATAACCTGACAGTTATTGTGTGATTTTTTTTTCAAATTGCATGAGATGTGAAATAAATTATTTAGTAGTTCTCTGCTTGGCTTTTGCAGAAAAAACCTCTAAATTTTGACGTGACAACTTGTTGTACATCGATTAATGAAATATAAATGATGTCATCATAGATACAGTGTCACTAAGACGCGTAATTGATATCATAATTTTTTTCTTTTTTTTGACAGATGATGTCCGAGAGATTCAATATCAACGTACCACACAAGTTCAAGGTCAATAACTACATGTCCCCTACTTTCTGTGATCACTGCGGAACTCTTCTGTACGGACTATTCCGACAAGGTCTCAAATGTCAAGGTGAGTAGGTTGATGGTCAAGGTTGGAGGTGGAGTACTTGAGGTCATTTCATGATTTTAAATATCTCTCAGATCATTCAATTATTCTATTTGTGAGCTTAAATGTATTCTGAGTATGAACAATTGTCTTTGCAATTAGAAAACTTATTGTGATGATTTCATTGTGAATGGAATTAAATTTGTGTCAATTTAACAAAAAATCAAAGAAAGGCAGACATGTCTGGAAATTTCAAGTAACAATCCAATCTTTTACATTCATCATTGAGAATATTTTTTTCATACATTTGAAAGTTTATATTGTCTTTTTGTTTTATTAGTTTGTGGGGTCAACTGTCACAAGAAGTGTGAGAAATTCATGCCAAATTTATGTGGTATCAATCAAAAACTACTGGCAGAAGCTCTGGGAGAAGTGAGGAAAACACCAGGTGCCGTAAAATTACCCAATAGCAACTCTACTACAAATGTAAGTTCTGATTGGTGCTCACACATCATGTGACATTTACCATGGAGACAGAATTTTGTTGTATATTCAAATGGTTGAAGACATCTCAACTATACTTGATCAACTGTGTACTTCATATAATCTTGAGCAGCTTTATTTAAATCTTGTCTTTGCTTTACTATGGTAACAACATATGATACTATGGATTTCCATGGAAACGGTTTATCAAAATTGCCTGTTACCATGGCCTTTGTGGCAAAAGTATGATAAATAACTTCACTTATCTACAAGCAGGCACCCTTTACTGTATATTATGGACTAATGCTTGTCACTGCAAAAAAATAATAAATTCTTCAAATTATATATATTATCAAAAAATGTAAGCAAGAATTCTTATTAAGCATAACCCTCAGACATAGACAAACTAAATATAATGAATATTGACTTTCAATGCAGTATTAATTGTATATTGTATTTTTTTTAAACATTCAAACTGAAGGATGTGTGTTAACTTACCCTGACATGGAGACTTAAGGATGTATGCTACCTTACTATGACATGGAGACTTAAGGCTGTATGCTACCTTACTGTTACATAGCGACTTAAGGCTGTATGCTACCTTTCTGTTGCAAGGAGACTTAAGGACGTATGCTACATTATTGTGATATGTAGACATAATGTTGTATGTGACCTTTTTGTGACATTTTGAAATATTGTATGCTAATCAGACAATTTTTCAGTGGGAGATAACTCTGACATAAATATTACAGGTGTAATCATGTAAAAATATGCGTCTTTAATCCCCATTTGACACTAATAGTAGCCAGTCAATATTATGATATATTGGGCTAAATTTCAAATCAAATCCATATATATTGACAATAATTAATGAAATATTCAATTTTGGAAAAAAGAAACAAAAACTGTTACATATTCTAATAATTTGGTAATTTAGCCCAGTGTTGCAATAAAATTGATACTACTCCATTAATTTTTCCTCTTTATGATTAGATAATTCTTAAGCTATTGACTGTTATATAAATATGCTATACCTAGGTACCTAAATCTGCGAAAGGGACAAACAGAGACAAAAAAAAGGTATTGAAATGAGGTCCTTTAAATGTGGATCCTCATGGTGTTTTCTCTGTAGTGCACTCATTCAACTCTGCCAATTTACCAAAGCTTGTCTATCCTTCTACACCTCACACCCCTCTATAATGGAATAGTCCAGGCAATTTGAAAAAATGTCAGACAAGATAATTCAGTTTTCTTTTGTCATTGCATATTTTTACTGAAATTTATTAATTTTGCTAAAAAATAGTAGGATTTTTTTATCAAAGATATTTAATTGTTAAATCAAATAGAATTATACTTTTAATATAATTTGTGCCAAGTGAAAATGATTTTATTGGAAGAAAAAACAATTGATATCATTGAACAGATTGCTTAAAAGCAGATCAAAATTTTTCAAAATAAAATAAAATTTTGTATTTTATTTCCAGCTTTCAATGTTGTCATTATGAAATACCACATGTCTCATTGATGCACTTTATTTTTAGAATTTATGTGAATTTGATTTTAAATTCTTATTTTGAATGCTATATACATAATTAATTAACACTGAGGACAGCAGTAAAGATCTTCTCTGAACAGACTAAAGCTTTATGAGCTAATTAATGTACTAACTAATTAACAATTGAAACTGTCATTGTCGTCTATTTGGTAAATAGTTTGTAAGGATGAGGTAATTGAATTTAGAATAAAAAATGTGTGTAGATTTTGAGAAACACAACTCATCCACCGTACCGCGATTTAGCTTGCAATGTTCACATATTCCCATCGTCCACTTATATAAAAGCTATGTCTTACTTTTCCTACCCATGAATATTTATTTTTTTTTTTTTTTTTTCCAAAAAGAAAAAAAAAAGTTCATTTCAAAAGAATGATGGAATCAAAATTGAAACAGATTAAAATACTTTTTTTTAATGCAATAAGAAAAATTTGATTGTACTTTTCCGGGTGAAAAAGTGAGACAGCTTTTGTACACCACACAGTGAAAATAGTAAAATTTTCATGTTTTTTTGGGGTTTTTTTTATAGTTCACCAATATCACTTAAATATATATATTAATGTCATGATGTCCTATCGTCATAACATATTATCACCAGTTCTATACAACTACGTAATTTTGCCCTTTTGATTATCAAGAATCTATACCGTTTTTTACTTAATTAAAGTAGGCCCACAAATGAATCTGTAACATGTACAGAGATGTCAAATGTATGATAATTTAAAGAAAAGGCTGTTTTGATGTTTATTTCCTTAGATCTATTTATTTCTGCTGCGTGGATTGTCTTGTATACAATTATGGAATAATCATCGATGAATTTAGCTTTTTGTTGAAAAAAAATTAAAATTCTTAATATTGATTTTTAATTATGGGTGCAGTTTTTTTTCAAATTTGTATGGTGTGTTTTCTTGCTTTATATTATGTGCTTAATGTACTCTGTAAGAGTTAAAGATATCAAGATATCGTAATTTGCAGAAAACATGTCTATTCTTAGAGTAACTCTTCCTACAGAGTTGTCCTTCTTGACCAAACATCCCATAATTGACCCAGGTCCATTAAAAACTGAAAAAAATATCTTCCAGTTGTTAGCTGCCACGATTAATAAATAAACAAAGAAAAATATGTTCAAGTCCATTTCCTGCAAGCATTTTAGAGACCTGGAATGTAAATATTTATAGAATGCAGCCATCAAATCCTACACATGTTCTCAAGTTGTCAAACTCTAAGCTTCGTCTCTGATTAACCATAAAAAAGATTCTCAAATAATCCAAGCAAAGTTAAGGTTGTGCAGTAAAATCGGAATGTCAGTTTTGTGGAAAGCAATTATTAAAGGCCAGTAGGCCTGAGATAAGTTGGGGATACAGCTAGGATCAACACAAAAAGAGATTTGAATTTCGGTTCTTTGATCCACATTTTGGGTGCAAAACTTGATATTTTGGCAATTAAGAAAGTATGAAAATTGATTTTTTTTAAATCTTGTTCAGCACTTAAGGATAAAAAAGATTGTCATTTAAAAAGTTTTTCAAGTTGTCAACCATTTTGTGTTTGTGAATTTTTGTGAATTTTTATGAATTTTTGTGAATTTTTTGTGAATTTTTGTGAATTTTGACATTTTATCAAGTCGAAACAAAGGTCAATGAGAAATGTAATTTTATATTTCTTTGCTTTATAATTATCTTAATTCACACATACTCTTCCACATAAATAACGAAATACATTCTTGCCTAACTAGTAAGTTGTTGTATCTTAGACACAGCATATAAACCTGGCTGTAACTGAGCATGTGTCTGCAGACCACACTGATATGGTCAAACAGGAAATCCTGTTAGAATATCTACTGTAAAATTGTGCCCTTCTCGACTCATGCTGGATTTATATACCTGATATTAACACCTGCTAGAAACAAGGAATGATTGCCCAATCCAAAACCTGCTCCTCAACACAAAACAAATATCTCCCTATTTAAAATATACACCTGATGAATCTAGAAAATAGCCTGCATCTTTAAGAGGACAAAAATCCATCTCATTAAAAAAAAAATTATGAATCTTAATTAATTTTTCAGTGGTTGTTTTTTTATGTTATATATATACAAATTGGTGTTATATTTATAAAATTAAAATTAAATAAAATATCGGATGGTATATTTTACCATGAACAGTAATTTGGATGTACATTTAAATTTTGTATATGAATGTGTTTTGTACTTAATGTTGAAGAGTATTACTTAAACTTTGCCATTTACAGCATTGAAATAAAATGTTAGCCAAAAATTTTTGAACAGAATATTTATCTGGATTTAACAACATGGCTAAAATTGTCAAAATATTGTGACATTAATTGAACATGTAATTGTCATAATGATAAAGTTTGACAGGTTTAATATAAAGAGTACCACAGCAAGCTTTTCATTAACACTGACTCGGTATACAAGCTTTCCATTGACAATGATTATGTATAAAACCTTTCCATTGACACTGATTTTGTGTACAAGCTTTCTAGTGACACAGATTATTTTATATTTATTTAAATATGTTTATTTCTGTTTTTTCCCGTGACAGTTAATTCAAGAAGACAGCTCCGATGAAGATAGTCCCAGCTATGAGAAAATATGGGACAAGAGTGGGGGGCCACCATTGGACCCGCCCCCCAGGGCTGGCACCCCCAAGAGAAAGTTCACCCCAGGAGAATTCACTTTCCTCAAAGTTCTTGGCAAAGGCAGTTTTGGAAAGGTAATGGAAATCATCTATATACTGTACCTCTTTTGTAGAATAACTTTCCCTATATACCCAGATGGTTCTTCAAATGACATGGACATTAAAGACATTGAATCTTGCCGAATTTACAGAAATATTCCTTGTTGTCCAGGATACATTTCTTGTAGAAATAATGCAAAATACATTTCTAAAAGAAAAGAAATGAATAATTAAATTTTTTTGGTTGTTGTAGTTAATTTCCTTTTGGAAACATTCCAAAAAATCTGAATGTATAATTGTATATCTTTTGATATATAAGCAAAATTATATCTAGCAAAAAAAAAAAAAAGTTTAAAAGTTTTTAACAGTAATCAATTGTCATTAAGCATATTTCATACTTGTTGTATCACTTGGTAGCTGGTTTCTAGCAAAAAAAAACAAAAACAAAACAAAATTCTGTTTCTATTCAAAATTTGTCGGGATTATAAAAAGCACTGTCATTTCAATTCATGATGGCAAGGATTGCACATAATTTCTTTACAAGCTAGAGAACAAAAAACTACTTGGTGTAAATATATAACTACTAACACGTTTGCTTAGACCAGCCCAAAAGGATTTTGATGACTTGACATTTTCATAACGTCTCTGAAAATGATTGTGTCATAATCATTACTAGAAAAATTTTCCTAGACCAGCTGAAATGATTTTGATGACTTGACATTTTCTTAACGTCTCTGAGAATGATTATGTCGCAATCATTACTAGGAAAACTTCAATGGGATCTCAATCGAGAGGAGAGGGGCGTGATTAACATTAAGAGAGAGATCAGAGACTCTTTCGATTTGCCAGTCTCTCTTAATGAAGAAGCTACTACAGATAGCCCATTATCGAGATTGGAACAATTAGTGAAGCATGACTGATGGACCTCAAATTGTAATTAGACAAATATTCTGACGGTCTCTCGATTCTAGTGAAAGTTTAATTTGAATGTTCACAGAATTCTTTGATTCTGAATTATTCTGCAAGAGACATTCTAAATTACACTTTGGAATTTTGGTTTAATTTAAGCAACAAAAAGCTTACATTTATTTTATGGATAACAGTTGTATGATGTCCCTAACATGACTGACGAGTCCTAGAAGGACAAAACAGCTGTATGATGTCACTAACATCACTGACGAGTCCTAGAAGGACAAAACAGCTGTATGATGTCCCTAACATCACTGACGAGTCCTAGAAGGACAAAACAGCTGTATGATATCCCTAACATCATTGACGAGTCCTAGAAGGACAAAACAGCTGTATGATGTCCCTAACATCACTGACGAGTCCTAGAAGGACAAAACAGCTGTATGATGTCACTAACATCACTGACGAGTCCTAGAAGGACAAAACAGCTGTATGATGTCACTAACATCACTGACGAGTCCTAGAAGGACAAAACAGCTGTATGATATCCCTAACATCATTGACGAGTCCTAGAAGGACAAAACAGCTGTGTGATGTCCCTAACATTATTGACAAGTCTTCGAAGGACAAAACAGCTGTATGATGTCACTAACATCACTGACGAGTCCTAGAAGGACAAAACAGCTGTGTGATGTCCCTAACATCACTGACGAGTCCTAGAAGGACAAAACAGCTGTATGATGTCACTAACATCACTGACGAGTCCTAGAAGGACAAAACAGCTGTATGATATCCCTAACATCACTGACAAGTCCTAGAAGGACAAAACAGCTGTTGATGTCCCTAACATCACTGACGAGTCCTAGAAGGACAAGACAGCTGTATGATGTCCCTAACATTATTGACAAGTCTTCGAAGGACAAAACAGCTGTATGATGTCCCTAACATCACTGACGAGTCCTAGAAGGACCAACAGCTGTATGATGTCCCTAACATTATTGACAAGTCTTCGAAGGACAAAACAGCTGTATGATATCCCTAACATCACTGACGAGTCCTAGAAGGACCAACAGCTGTATGATGTCCCTAACATTATTGACAAGTTCTAGAAGGACAAAACAGATGTATGATATCCCTAATATCACTGACGAGTCCTACAAGGACGAAACAGCTGTATGATGTTCCTAACATCACTGACGAGTCCTAGAAGGACAAAAAGCTGTATGATGTCCTTATAACATCACTGACAAGTCCAACAAGGACGAAATAGCTGTATGATGTCACTAACATCACTGAAGAGTCCTAGAAGGACCAAACAGCTGTATGATGTCCCTTACATCATTAACCAGTCCTAGAGGGACAAAACAGCTGTATGGTGTCCCTTACATCATTGACCAGTCCTAGAGGGACAAAACAGCTGTATGATGTCCCTTACATCATTGACCAGTCCTAGAAGGACCAAACAGCTGTATGATGTCCCTTACATCATTGACAAGGCCTACAATGACAAAACAACTGTATGATGTCCCGTACATCATTAACCAGTCCTAGAAGGACAAAACAGCTGTATGGTGTCCCTAACATCATTGACAAGGCCTACAATGACAAAACAACTGTATGATGCAGTTCAATTCATTTTTGGCACAACTCTGTCCAACTCTCAACTTGTGCTAATATATTGTCTTTTGTCTATAATTTTATCATGGTGTAAATGTATATTGATGTTGATTTGTAATTTAGGTATATCATGTTTTGAAAGTTTCAATGCATTTCTTGTTTAAGTAGAATTGATAAAACGATGAATTTATGAGCAAAATTGTTCATTGTCTAACAGGTGATGTTAGCCGAGCTGAAAGGCCAGAAGAAATACTTCGCAATCAAGGTTCTAAAGAAGGACGTGGTTTTGGAGGATGATGACGTGGAATGTACCCTGATAGAGAAAAGAGTCCTGGCTCTTGGTTGTAATCACCCCTACCTCACCCATCTACATAGCACCTTCCAAACGGCAGTAAGTAATCACCCCTACCTCATCCATCTACATAGCACCTTCCAAACGGCAGTAAGTAATCACCCCTACCTCACCCATCTACATAGCACCTTCCAAACCACAGTAAGTAATCACCCCTACCTCACCATCTACATAGCACCTTCCAAACTGCAGTAAGTAATCACCCCTACCTCGCCCATCTACATAGCACCTTCCAAACCACAGTAAGTAATCACCCATACCTCACCCATCTACATAGCACCTTCCAAACTGCAGTAAGTAATCACCCCTACCTCGCCCATCTACATAGCACCTTCCAAACTGCAGTAAGTAATCACCCCTACCTCCCCCATCTACATAGCACCTTCCAATCTGCAATAAGTAATCACCCCTACCTCGCCCATCTACATAGCACCTTCCAAACTGCAGTAAGTAATCACCCCTACCTCACCATCTACATAGCACCTTCCAAACTGCAGTAAGTAATCACCCCTACCTCGCCCATCTACATAGCACCTTCCAAACCACAGTAAGTAATCACCCCTACCTCGCCCATCTACATAGCACCTTCCAAACTGCAGTAAGTAATCACCCCTACCTCCCCCATCTACATAGCACCTTCCAATCTGCAATAAGTAATCACCCCTACCTCGCCCATCTACATAGCACCTTCCAAACTGCAGTAAGTAATCACCCCTACCTCCCCCATCTACATAGCACCTTCCAATCTGCAATAAGTAATCACCCCTGCCTCGCCCATCTACATAGCACCTTCCAAACTGCAGTAAGTAATCACCCCTACCTCACCATCTACATAGCACCTTCCAAACTGCAGTAAGTAATCACCCCTACCTCGCCCATCTACATAGCACCTTCCAAACCACAGTAAGTAATCACCCCTACCTCGCCCATCTACATAGCACCTTCCAAACCACAGTAAGTAATCACCCCTACCTCGCCCATCTACATAGCACCTTCCAATCCACAGTAAGTAATCACCCCTACCTCACCCATCTACATAGCACCTTCCAAACCACAGATAGTAATCACCCCTGCCTCACCATCTACATAGCATCTTCCAAATGGCAGTAAATAATTACCCCTTCATCACATCCATTAGCATTGACCTGGATTTACCAAATTTCGCAAGCCAGGTTAATTTCGAGGTGATTAGGTGTCCCATATAAAAACTAGGTCACTGTGACCCGATGTATTATGACCTCAGGCCCAAATCGTAGAGATACAGGCATTTCCCCTACACTATATCATGGAAATATTCCATATTTGTCATGTGTAGCAGGCCGGGTTTTAATTGTAAATACTGTACATAGTTGTTTGGTCGCCTTCTAGCTTCCGGACAGGGGGAATTTCCCTTTAGCTCAGTTGGTAGAGTGGCGGACCAGTAAGCCGAGGGTCGCAGGTTCGATCCTGGCTGGCTGCACACTACTACTCCTAGAACTTTTACATTGGTGCCGCAGACTACCTAAAGTGAAAGCAAGAGGCTTCCTTGGAGATAGAACCTGGGTTGGTGTGTTCGGGGGCGAACACGTTTGAGGGAGGGAGTAGTGTAGCAGGCCGGGTTTTAATTGTAAATGCTGTACATAGTTGTATGGTCGCCTTCTAGCTTCCGGCTAGGGGGAATTTACCTTTAGCACACAGCTGGCTGCACACTACTTCTCCTTGAACTTTTACAGTATGCATGTCCGTCTTATCTGATGTAAAGCGGCACAAAGATAACTGATAGAGACCACAAATTCCTTCAAAACACTTCCTTGGTCATAATCTGTTTCACATAAGTAAAACTAGTACACTTCCTTGTTTATTGGTCTTTATAATCTGTTTCATATAAGTAAAACTAGTACACTACCTTGTTTATTGGTCTTTATAATCTGTTTCATATAAGTAAAACTAGTACATTTCCTTGTTCATTGGTCTTTATAATCTGTTTCATATAAGTAAAACCAGGACACTTCCTTTTCAAACAATACACAAGGAAATATCACCAGGGTCATGTTATACAAACTTAAATTTCTTTATGTTTCCCAATACAAGAGTCCTCTTTGCTTAGACTACCATATTTATTCAGCAGTAACCTCATGCCTGCTTGACAGCCCAATCATTTCTATGTTGCATTTTACATAACCTCAGGTGAAGATCTGAGGTGCATGGTTTGATACTTGCTACCCCTGTCGGTTTGTGTTTCTTGGGAAGCTGGGTGATGGGCAGTCTGTGATGTCATGGTGTGTCCTTGGGCAAGACACTTAACCCTCAATGCTTTGGATGGCATGCATCAGGCCTTCCGTATATTGTTCAGTGAGGTAGTCACCAACTACTACAAGGAGAGCTCATCTGAAAATGACCCTGGCTTTTGCTGGGGCGATAAACTTAGAAAAAAAAACACACACACACAGCTAGATAGATATGATTCAAGTATTAGATTTTACAAACAAAAACCACTCTGGCAATGATGATTTAAAAACAATTTAATATTAAAAGTTTGAAATATTGTCCAATATGATCAAATTATTGACAATCATGCTGGATGCTTGTCCTGGTGTATACATTATAATCAGGAATTTAATGGAAGATGATTGGGATTATATTCATACTGGCAAAAGATAATTTAAGAAAATAATTAATATTCACTTGGTGCTGATATAGAAAATGAATTTTGGCATTTATGTCTGAGGTCTGACCTTTATGGAGAGTTGTGTGTTGATGGGTTCTTGTCAATGAACCTGCATGGAACTTAATGTCTGTTTATGTCCAAGCAATCTTTATCTTTTGATAGATTTTAGATAATATCATGTTTTATTACCCAGAGGTATAATTGTACCTTCCAGGAGTAAAGATACACACATGGATGGCGTTATTATATAGCAGATGACCAATGGAATCGGAAATGAGGTTTTCTGCGAGCTAAAATTGTCTGTTAACAGAATTGCTATAGATCACAGCCGATTTAGAACTCTCTTGTGTTTGCGAGAGCTATTTGCTTCTTTGAAGGACTTTAGGATTTGTCAGAAATAAATGCAATGTTTATAGAATTGTGGTATGATACCTAAGATTTAAAAATGTGTTTGATCTTTACAGTCTGCATAGTTTCAATTTATTATAGGTAAAATAGACTGATATTATTCTAATTTCACCTAAAAGTTAATTGTTCAGGACAATGTGTTCATGTCCCTGCTACATATTTGAAACGGCTTTAGGTGGTTGCCTTTTCTGTCTATCCATCTTTAACCATTTGTCTGTATATATATATATATATATCCACCCATCCATGTCTATCCATCCATCCATCTGTCCATTCATCTGCCTCATATCTGTCCATCCATCAGTCTGTCCATCCATCTCCATCCATCTAACCGATATCTGTCCATCTATTTTTCCATCCATCTGTCCATCCATCTACCTCATATCTGTCCATCCATCTCCATCCATCTAACCGATATCTGTCCATCTATTTTTCCATCCATCTATCCATCCATCTACCTCATATCTGTCAATCCATCTCCATCCATCTAACCGATACCTGTTCATCCATCTGTCCATCTTCCTGATATCTGTCCATCCATCAGTCTGTCCAGTTTGATTATGTTGCACTAGTTATAGAATAATAGCTGGCCCTATATGTCTGACGATGATTTACATATGATGGCTGGTAAAAAGCTGTTACCAATAACTAATCACCCCTCTAGCTCTGTTGTCTGTTAACACTGAACAAATTTTTGGGAAATGGATATTAAATGACTTTTCAGTGGGGATCTATCAAATTAAATTTTAATGAGTTTTCACAATATCTCTCGTTATTAGGACATCAAAATTTTAGAAATAATGTTCTGGAATAAATCTACAAAAATCACTGCAACTAGGTGATGTTTTTTTACGATGATTTTATGCAGTAACGACAAGTACATAAGTTACCATAAAAGGAATCTCATGAAACCAGGTGAGCGATACAGGTCTTCTGGGCCTCTTGTTTTAGAAATGGTGTTCTGGACTCCACTGAAAAATAAATTTACAAAAATTACTGGAACAGAGTGATTTTAAGATGATTTGGTGCAGTCATGTGCTTGTCTAACCTGTCATTGTGCTGATCATATTTTACATTAAAATTTAAAAAGTTTGTCACCTGTATCTATAGCTTTACATTGTATTTCTGTCTCTCCAGAGCCATCTGTTTTTTGTGATGGAGTACCTAAATGGCGGAGACTTGATGTTCCATATACAAGTGTCCGGAAAGTTTGATATCCCTAGAGCTCAGTAAGTATAGTACATGTACCAAAAATTCTGTAAAAAAAAATTTATATACCGTATTTATTCACAAATAAGCCCTTTCTTTAATTTTACAGAATCTTAATTTGATAACGGTAGTAAAAATATTGTAAAAAAATAAGCCCTCCCCAAATTTTAGAATTGCAACTTAGCAATAGCTAAGGGGGCTGATATTTAGGAGTTTATAGAGGTTTTCTGACTTAGCTAATGGGATACAGAAGAATATGGAGTATTTTTTGGATAATTGCTCCAACCTGTATTTAAAATCTTACATAGGATATAATTAATACCAAAATAACTTTCTTTGCATAGTTGATATAACTGATTCAGATTTTTTTGATTTTTTTTTTTTTTCAGATTTTATGCAGCAGAAATTGTGAGCGGACTTCAATATTTGCATTCACAGGGCATAGTGTACAGGTGGGTAAACTTGTTCCGCGATAATAAAAAATCTGTAGATAACAACAACCATCAGAGAGATTACATATATTGTAATGTACAACCTCATAAATATTGATTTATTGTAATGGTGTCATGCTGGGACGAAGAGCCATCTAGTTTACGCAAAACATGTACATGTTTACATTGATCAACACAAAAGACTTCAGTTGTCAAAAAATGAATCATTTGATATGTAAATTGTTCAAGTAAGTTCCAATAAAAATAAATCTGCCAGAGAGAAACTGCTGGTTCAACATTTCAGCTGAGTTTTAAGTGGTTTTTTTTATTGTATATGACCTGTTTATCGGATTATAAGCTCAGAGACATGGGGACATTTGACTTTTTGTATCCTTTTTCAGACTAAAAAGAATGGGTTTTCATCAGAAATAAATTAGGATTTCCTTTTCTTTATCTATTTCAGAGATTTGAAACTAGATAATGTTATGTTAGATCGCGATGGCCACATCAAAATTGCTGACTTTGGTATGTGTAAAGAGGCCATCTTCAACGATAACAAGGCCACAACCTTCTGCGGTACACCAGATTACATCGCTCCTGAGGTAAATCGCACGCAAAAGAATTTCACCAACCAAAACTGTCAGCGTTAAGCATTTGAAAGAATTTTAATTCCTAATAGGAATGGATATCTTAATGAATGACTAAATTCTCATCAGTAATTCGAAATTGTGACAATAAAATTTATTAAAGAGCTTAGAACTTGGTGACCTTTTCAAACATCTTTTCAACCTTGATGTTGAAGGCTACAGCCAGACGTTTGATTGCTGTGGGTTGGCGACACTATATATCTCAGTGTCATTGTGTTTTAATTGGATGAGTCTTTTCAAAAAAGTTTATTGAGATAGACTGCATATTAGGTGATGGAAAGAGAAAGTATTTCTAAAAATATATCTTGAATTTAAACACTGATAGAGTTTCTCTGAAGATGATTTAAAGGACTTTCAGAGACATCATAGACTACAATTATAATAAAAACACTTTGAAACCACTTTCATTATGATTAAAACTTTTAAAAGCAGGCCAGGGACTGCCTGTCTGTGACCATTAACATGAATTAGTTTCGTCATTCTTCCCTTTTTCTGCATAATTGAACTCAAGGACGAACCACCAAGGCCTAAACAATTTCATTTGTTTACTGATTCAGTAAATTTAAAATGAAAACAGCAGGTAGATTTTGGGAGTAAAATTGTAGTTTAAACATCTTACCAGTATTGAAAAAAATAGTATATTGATAAACAGCTTTTATTTCAATTTCAATTGATTTTTATTTACAATTAAATTTCTGTGTTCGTTCTTCCTGAATGTTTTGTTTTGTATTGTTTAACATGCAATTAACACATTTTTAAGGATAGATATAAGCTGAAATAAAATTTGAATCTAACGTTTTCAAATACATAATCTAAGATATTATAATTGATGTGAAATTATGAAGAAAATTTCATGTACAAATTTTACAGATTCTGAAAGGGTGGCGTTACAACTCATCAGTTGATTGGTGGTCCTTCGGAGTTCTGCTGTACGAGATGATGATCGGACAGTCTCCCTTCCATGGCGACGATGAAGATGATCTCTTCCACTCAATTCTCCATGATACGCCACACTATCCAAGATGGCTGCCAAAGGAAGCAGCACAAATCCTTAGTCTGGTATGTGAAAGTCATTACTTTGAGACATTAAAGATTTTATGTGTTTAGACATACTGTCAAGTTTTGAGTGTAAATGTCAAATCTTCTTTGAATTAGAAAATTCTTTTCAAAGAAGTTCTGCGTTGGTGATGACATAGTGATTGGCAGAAAAATATATTTATACATTTAATTGAAAATCATAGGCATTAAAGTAATATCGAGAAGTTACACTTGAACTCTGACCTTAAGTTATAATTTTATTCTTAAACAAAGAAATATCCACATTTTTGCAGATTCTTGTGAAGAATGTCTACTTCTTGTCAATTTTGTCTAATAAGAAGCCAGACAAGTAATAAAATGTAGATAACTAAGTCTGGCAGAGTTATCTCCCTTCTGCTGTCTGCATTCTTTGCTGAAAAATGTTCAAGGATGGGTTTGCTCAAATTTTGTTTCCTGAGCAAATATCTAATAATTTTTAGCTCACCTGGACTGAAGGTCCGGTGAGCTTATGTCATGGTGCAGCGTCCGTTGTCCGTCAGAATCATCCTTGGGGGAAGGGGAACAGATTTGCATAAATGGTGACTCTGACCCCCTAGGGGCCAAAGGGGCTGGGCCCCATAGGGGAAATAGAGGTAATTCCTTTAAATTGCTACTCGTCATAAAGTTATGAACGGATTTGAACCCAATTTAGTCAGAAACATCCTTGGGGGAAGGGGAACAGATTTTGTATAAATGGTGACTCTGACCCCCAAGGGGCCAAAGGGGTGGGGCTCAATAAATATAATTCCTTTAAATCGCGAAATAGAAGCAATTCCTTTAAATTGTTACTAGTCATAAAGTTATGAATGGATATTCTAAAAACAATTCTTGAGGTCTTTCAGACCCTTAGAGAGTCTGGACTTCTTTATTTCTTTAAAACGAATTGAACATGAACATTATTTTGACATTTGGTCTAATCCAACTAGGTGAGCGATACAGGCCCCATGGGCCTCTTGTTCTTTTTCTCGAATTGTCCCGGAGTTATGAGCTTTTCATTAATACCAAATTGGTAAAGTAGTTCACAGAATAAGTAATTAAAAAAAGATTTCTTACTCCGATTCCTTTTCACAAAAAATAAGTCATAAGGAAAGTTCAATGGACCCAAACTATTATGTTACATTCAGTCAAGCATACTTAGAAGCAAAGTGAGGTGCATTTCTATTTTTCTTTCTTTTGACAGCTGTTCATCAGGCAACCTAATGAGCGAATGGGCATGTCCGGTTGTACATCTGGGCCAATCAAATCACAGCCATTCTTCAGAAACATCGATTGGGAACGCATGGAAGGCAGACAGGTGGAACCACCATTCAAACCGAAGATTGTAAGTTTGCAGAAAATTAAAAAGAATGAAATTATCAAATTTTCATTGAAGACAAACAATTTTGAATCAGTCTTTTTTTAAGGATCCTGATGTTTATCATTAAGATATTTATTTAATGGTGCATTCTTTATTTTTACTTCATATGATATAAATTATACACTAAACACAATTTCAATCAAATTTTACTTCTATATATTTTCAATTTATGATTAAACAAAGCATACATACCTGTTTTTCATAATTTCAACATCTAAGTGTTTGCCTAGATATGAAAATAAATTTAGATTTGAATATAAAAGACCATCGATACCTGGTCAAAAAAGTTGTGAGTATATACCGGTAGTTTAAATCTATTACTGATAAAATTCTTTACTTTTCAGAAAAGCGATAGTGACTTCTCCAACTTTGACTCGGACTTTACCACCGAGAAGCCGAATCTGACTCCGCCGGACAAGGATCTGCTTAAGACAATGGACCAACGTGTGTTTAACGGTTTTAGCTTTACAAGCAATGCAGCATTGTGAGGATGTTAGCCTTTAGGATATGTTATCAATAATAGATCGGAATTAATCACGGACATTTAAATGTATCACAGAATTTCTGACGAGCTAATGATACAATCTGATTCTGTGGCAGCAGCTTGAATGATAATCTTGAGATTTTTGTGGGAGCTAGGAGCCAAGATACGAGATTTGTGGTGCAATGTGGCTTGATTTAAACTATCTTCATTTGTCGATCCAGAAGGATTTGATCGATGACCTATGAGAACTGTAGCTTTATGAAAAAATTAGTAGAATTTTTTCAGTTGTTTTGAGATTTGATGAAGGATAACAATATCTGTTGTGCTGTGATCCATGGACGAGATACCATTGTTTGGTATTAGTGAAGTTAACTTACTGCTGTAGGTGTGCAAACTGCAGCAATTTGAAATTGACCCAAGACCACGGGTTACTAAGAAAATGTGTTGCCGGGCAACTTGAAATAAACATCTGTAAATTTGACTTCTTCAACTTACGTAATTTAAAACTGACCCAAGACCATGGGTAACTAAGAAAATGTGTTGCCGGGCAACTTGAAATAAACATCTGTAAATGTGACATCTGGAGACTCCAACTTAAGCAATTTATAATTGACCCAAGATTCTTAGTTGCTAAGAAAATGTGTTGCCGGGCAACTTGAAATAAACATCTCTAAATGTGACAACTTGGGACTCAAACTAGAGCAATTTAAAATTGACCTTAAAAAACACCTCAAGATCCTTCATTACTAGAAGAGGTGTTGCTCCCGGCAACATGAAATAAACATCTCTAAACACCACACCTGGAGATTCTTGCTGAAGAGATGTGTCGCTATGACAACTAAAAGGGAACCAGGCCTTGAGAAAATTCAGTTGCCTGACAGTTAAAAGGACAGTGGTCGTCTAACTTTATAACACAAGTAGAACTGTGTGGACAAATATATATATACATACATGTATACCTACGTAGGATCCGATCCCTTAGCTTGTGTTTGAACCAGGGCAATGGAGGTCAGACAGAAAATTCTTAACACCTGTCAGGTCTGCCTTTAGACAGTGATGAGAACTCCCGACTGTGAAGCTTGTTTTTCGTAGAATGTTGGCGGACATGCATATATATGTTAGAACCATTTAGCGACCAACAACCACAACAATCAATTTCTCCTCATATATTACAACTCCTGTATACCAACAGATTTGTTTTGTTATTGAATATATATATATATATATATGTATATTTTAGACTACAATAACGTAATGCATTTCCTTGATTTGTGTCAAGAGTTTTGCCAACCAAGACCCCTTGTTATACGATGTAATATGTGATATAACAATTCCTACAAATTGTGTATACTTAAATGGTATATATATACTCTCAGTTAAATCATATTTTAAGCTATTTGTTATCATTTTTGAATTGATCTTTATTCTAGATGTGTGATGTGTGTATGAGAGATATTTTTTAACTTTTTATAATGCGTGTTAAAAGTTCATATTGTTTTATCTTACATTTTAATTTTTTTTTTTTATATATATATATACCGGTATATATATCATATTAACAAGATCATTGCTACCAATTCAACATATGTATGGATGTTCAATTTTTATATGTTCATGGCTGATCGTTATTTAAATTTTCACACTTCTTAAAACATATGCTTTTTCTCAATTCCTGAAGCATGAATCTGAAATTACCAAAAATCATTTAAACAAATATTTACTTAATCAAAGCATAATGTTAAGATATAAATGTATTAAAAAGGAAGACAAAATTGCCTACTCTACAAATCCTATAGCATTATGTTGGTGAACACCAATTATTTATTTGTTACTTTGTAGAAATTTTGACTTGAGGTATAGCCCTGTAAGCTGATTGGCTGGTCCAATCTCTATGCTGATTGGCTGGTCAAATCATATTACTGATTGGCTGATCCCACCTTTGTGCTGATTGGTTCCTTCAATTCTCTTGCTGATTGTGAATTGCTTCATCAAATCCTTTTTTTTGTGCTGCTTCGGCTTGCTTTAGAAATAATATATTACTGGGAAAGCACAGAAGTTTGACATTTAAAGAAGTAGCTTAAATTTGTGATATATTTTAAAAATGAAAAAATGTTTTTTTTATTCATAACAATTAAGATTTTAAAAATGTTTTGTCTTTGTTATGTGGAAGAAAAATTATTACAATAGTGACGTTTTAATGAGAAATAGACACAGACAGTGTAGACAATTGGTATTACTACTGACTACCAAGAACATCCTATAATTTTTCAATCTTTTTTGTTGTTATGCTAGAGAAAGCCATATCCATAGCGCTCCATGTTTTTACTTTAAATACACCTTATAGTTGTTTTATTTGATTGACAGTTATACTTTAATGTTAATTAAATTTCTGTGATGTACCTTTACAGTTGTATCAGAGATGACATTTTGTACCTTTGTGCAATAATTAATCAGTTCTCTTTATGTTACCTGTATTGTATCGAAGGAATTTCATCACATAATGGTTTATTAAGACATCAAAATCATAAAGACTACCATACTGTATTCTAGATCTAACAGGGTCATTATATATAGGCCAAGCTAAATTTTATTTGTTTCTTGTAACTTACTACCAGGGTCCTTTCTAGGCCAGACTAAGATAACTGTTTCTTGTAACCTTGGTACCATGACAACCAATGCCAGGCCAAACGTGACAACCAATGCCAGGTCAAACAAAGATAATTGTTTCTTGTAACCTACTACCAGGGTCCTTTCTAGGCCAGACTAAGAAATTGTTTCTTGTAACCTTTGGTACAGTGACAACCAATGCCAGGCCAAACAAAGATAATTGTTTCTTGTAACTTACTACCAGGGTCCTTTCTAGGTCGGACTAAGATAATTGTTTCATGTAACCTGTACTTACAGTGGCAACCAATTCAAGGCCAGACTAAGATAATTGCTCCTTGTTACCTATAACTACCAGGTTCAGTTCTAGCTATATGCTAGGCTAAATGTAATTGTTTTCTGTAACATGTGTAACAACTAGGATCCATTCTAGGCCAGATATATGTTTTCCTGGTAACAGGTGCAAGATTTGATAAGTGGATGTAAACATAGGATCAATTCTGTCACTATAATTATGGAAAATGATTAGAAAGGGCATCACCTTTTTGGAAAGTGCATAAAATTGGTCACAATACATAAATGTATGTAGTTGTTCATTACAAACTTTACTTACTTTGAAAGATTTATATAATATATATGTATATTATTGACACTTGTTGACATGGAATGAGGTGTATACACTTTAGGTATAAGAAATCTATTGGTTGGGCTGATGGCCAAAAAGCATATACCTTTTTATATACCATCAGGAAGTCAAAACAGCAGCCAGTTTCATGAGTAGTAAATGTGTTTCGAACTGTGCAATGTGACCACCCATAGATTTTAAGGTAGAGAAAAAAAAACGGAAATCGACCACCCATAGATTTTCAGGTAGAGAATAAATCAGTAGTTGATCACCCATAGATTTTAAGGTAGAGAAAAAAAAACGGAAATCAACCACCCATAGATTTTCAGGTCAAGAATAAATCAGTAGTTGATCACCCATAGATTTTAAGGTAGAGAAAAAAATCAGAAATTGACTGCCCATAGATTTTCAAGTAGAGAAAAAAATCGTAAATCGACCACCCATAGATTTTCAGGTCAAGAAAATAGTCGGTAGTTGATCACCCATTGATTTAAAGGTAGAGAAAAAAAACAGAAATTAACACCCATAGATAGAAAAAATCAGATTTGTTAAAAAATATACTTTGGTATAAGATAAAGTGTCATTTTACACGATAGTTTTAATATTGATTAAGAGTTTAACATTGTAGTTGAAGATTGTCAGGGTTTTTTTAACAATTGTTAATTCTTCTATTAACTTGGTATGAAATAGTCGTCAAAGACTTTGACATACCTGATAGTAATACTTGTACATATTCCATTTCTGCATCCAAGCAATGCACATTGTATACTTGTAAATTAATCATGCTGCCCGCTCAACATTGCATAAATTGTGCTCATTTAAGAAATCCAAACATACAAATGTACTGACAAGTACTACCAATATATATCCTTAAGTTCTACCTACAATTTTTATACGTCAATCCATTTAGTACATATTTGAGATATGTATTCCTACACCTGAATAATGAGATGCTTTAATATTAGAGAATGATTTGTTTTATATGTTGAAAACCTATTGTATATATGAATAAAAATGGAAGTCTAATTGTTATATAAATAACTAATTCGGGTGTTGTGTTTTGTGTCTTTCATTTTTGACCTTTTGACATCTATCTTTCATTTTTGACCTTTTGACATCTATAGGTCAAAGGTCATTTTGGACTTTTTCCTCAGATACCACCTCAAACTGCGAGTTCTTTTCTTCTTTTGCTATGCTACCAGACCACACATGGACATATTCAATGGGTGAAGACAAGGAAGAGTAGGCAAATCAAAGGGCAGAACCCTTGGATTTTGGTTATATCAGTTCATACAGATATGAAATGTCCTTGTCTGGAAATGTCTTGAAATTCTGCTTCATGCCTTGAAAGTCGTGGACTTTGGGATAAATACCTTGAAAATCTTAAATTAATTTCTTTGTTGTTGAAATTATGCAAAGTCTGAAGAAGATGATTACACTTACATGAAATACAAAATAAAAAAACTCCTCTGAACTAATATCCAGAGTGTCACAAAGAATCATATTATCAGTTTTCAAGATGACTTTCTGCAAAGAGAGAATACCACGAGGGCTGATTGATAAGTTGTGAGCCTCATGATCATATTGAAGGATTTGAATTTTTCTGGACATATTGTATTATTTTTCAACATAATCCCCTTCAGTATCTATACACTTTCGCCAGCAGTGTTTAAGGGCCTCAATGCCACTTTTATAGAGCTCCTTTTCTTGGCTGTTCAGAAAGTCATCCATTGCATGTTAGTGTTAGGGTAAGGGTTATGGTGCCTGAAATAGCTGTTTTCAGCTTTGGAAATAGATGAAAGTCTGATGGAGAGAGATCAGGTGAATAAGGCGGATGCTCAATCAATTTAAAGCCACAATTGTGAATGGCAGCCATGGCAATGACAGAATCTTTCATCCTAACCCTAACTGATTTTGTCCATTTAGCAAAAGTCGCTTATCTTGCTTACTTTAGAGTGCTACTTCGTCGATATAAACTTATCAAATGAGACCAGTCCTTGGGTACACGGCCCTATATAGTCAGAGAATAGTAGGACGTAAAAAGAACATCCTTGAGTACCTCCTTCAATACGAGGCTCACAACATATCAATCATCCCTCGTAGATGCTAATCTATGACCCAAGTTAAACAGACTATTGGCCTGATGGATGTTTCTTTGTTTTGGAATATTTATGATTGGATAACATGTATTATGGCAGAGAGAGAGAAAGTGTACACAAGAGAGGACAAATACACACTTATCACCTATAACACAACGTCCATTTAAATTGCATTATGAAAATACTTTTAAAGTCTTCACAAATTATCTTCATTCACAGTCAAAATTCCACAAAATAATATACAGGCCTTTTTTTTTTTATTATATTGCACTAATATCACAATAAATAATGTTCAGACTACATTTAGAATTGGTGTTGGAAGCTTAATCTATGCAATCATCACTTGTAATAGTTAATGTGGATGTAAAGAAATATTTGCTAACATTTACATTGATACACGATACAGTAAAATCATAAATTTTTGCGGGAATTTTTTTTCATCAATTTTGTGGATAATCGGAATCAATGAGCACATATGTTAAAAACAGTCAAAATTCAACATGAATGTTTAATATTTGCGGTTTTCAAGGGTACTATCCATGAAGTCAAGTGCCCAAAGGTCATGAAATTTGAGCCCCATAAAAATAAATGATTTTACGATATACAAGAATACATCAGTAATGATGAGGCATTGGAAATAACACTTGTACAACGCAATATCGTTCAGAAGGATTTTTTTAACTATAACTATGGATAAATACTTATTTTGTTCAGAAATCTAAACCGGTTCCCTCCATTACTTCTCTACTCTCCACCAGGACTGTGCTCTGCGGTGTAGAGGTTACTGAAGAGGGTACCAGTCAAATCTAGATCTTGATCAATGCTGGTCTTGTCACATCATTCAATGCTGGGGCTTGTTCGTTTATGCCGACAAATCAGTTCATTGGTTTTTCAATGTAATATTTCAAACATATATCTTGACAGGCCTTGGGAGTCTTTGTCAAGACTTGTCTGAAAGCAATATAAAATCACCAGGTCCGTCTTTATTTCATAAACGAACACCGGTTGAATTGTCAAACCATTTGGACTACAAAAACAAAAACAGCCTTGATCTTGTCATCTGATTCAATGCTGCTCTTGTCATCTGGATCAATTCTAATACTAATGATAAACTATAAGCCAATAAGTTGTCATTGGTCCATGACAGTTCCAGCCTCACTGATTGGTCCATCTGTTTGATCACACACTTAGATATATAAGTCAATGGTTTTGTATAAAATCTCTTCTGATTGGACGAGCACATTATTACGACTAATTACTTCATCAAGACATGTCCATGAAACTATCATCATCATCACTGAAGTCAAGGATCTGAAAATGAAAAAAAAAAAATGGTAAAAATATTTACAAACATTAATCGTATTTCAGTAGAAATTCTAACAAATCCAATATCATTGACCTGTACTAAGCTTAGTGCCTGCGTCCTGTTGTGAGATTGTTTTTGTTTAACGTCCTATTAACAGCCAGGGTCATTTAAGGACATGCCAGGTTTTGGAGGTGGAGGAAAGCCGGAGTACCCTGGAGAAAAACCACCGGCCTACTGTCAGTACCTGACAACTGCCCCATGTAGGTTTTGAACTTGCAACCCAGAGGTGGAGGGCTAGTGATAAAGTGTCGGGACACCTTAACCACTCGGCCACTACGGCCCCGCTGTTGTGATATCCAGGTGTTTAACCAGAATGGGATTCACCTACCTCTGTATTGAGCGTCTCTTCATGCATCTTTGTGAGACCGGTAAGATCCTCCAGGTAACTGCTTGGCTCGTTAAATACCTGGAGGAGAAATTCTATACCATCCTTCCTGTATGCATTCACAACCTGCAAAAATAATTTTCAATTTGAAATTATAACTAATTATGATTTGCTTCAAAAAAAAAAAATATAATAATAATGCTTTGCCAACTTCATATATTGAAATGAAACTGTAAATCAGTATGACTGACATACTACATGTAGCTGTTTTAATGACAACTTAAGATACACAAATACTATCGAAATAAATTTCATTTGATAGTTGATATTCTGGTTATTCATACAAAAATGATGTAGGAAACTGGTCTCATTACCAGAACATCTAGTTCCTTGCTCCTTGAGAAGTCTTGTATAGATGTACATGGCAGTTAGTGATTTATCATAGATTAAATTTATTCAAACTCTTACACTGGGGCCAGATAAATTTCCAAAATATCAAGTTACTTGATAAGGTCAACATAAACATATTCATCTATTGAAAGTTCAAAAATTAGCAAAAATCAAGATTAGAAGTTTTATATAATCCAAACTTAAAACATAATCCAAATGTCAGAAACAAAAGATTGACGTTCTATTATGATTTGTCGAGTTTTCCTTAGACACTGACCATATCGGAGCAGGCGGTACACTTATCAAACGCTCTACAAGCTGGTAGGACCTGCTGATATCTCGACAGGAAACAGCGGATCTGGGAAAACAAAACACAAAACATAAACATTCTATCTTCTACAACGCAATCACATCAGTATGTAAATTATATAGAGGTAACTTTTATGACTGAAACTTTATTTCAGTCTTAATGTCTGGAAACCTTGCAATGTTTTTGGTTAATTACTGGTTTACCACCTACATGACTCCACCTATTGCTAAGTTTCGTCTCACTGAATATAGTCAGTGTTCTGTCAGTGTTACGAACTTAGTTACTGGGTTACCACCTACATGTTTCCACCTATAGCTAGGTTTCATCTCAATGACTATAGTCAGTGTTCTGTTGACTTTAGTTAGTTACTGGTTTGCCACCTACATGACTCCACCTATTGTCGGAATTAACTTCTTTGCCACACCTTTTGCATCAAAACTGAAGCAAGGGCCATAACTCTGGTTATTACATCTAAACAAGGGCCATAACTCTGGTTATTACACCTAAACTAAGGGCCATAACTCTGGTTATTACACCTGAACTAAGGGCTATAACTCTGGTTATAACACCTAAACTAAGGGCCATAACTCTGGTTATTACCACCTGAACTAAGGGCCATAACTCTAGTTATTACACTTGAACTAAGGGCCATAACTCTGGTTATTACACAACCAGACGCAGCATACATAAGGACACTGATACCAGCGAAGGGTTTAATAAAGAGAAAACTACCAATATACCTGGTAATTACCCAGTGTAACATTTCAATATCTGATATGAGAAAACATATTAATAGAATGCATCTTTATCAATTTTTTCCAAATTATTGCTACACTAATAATCCAACATTTTGATATATCATCCTACCTGGTGAGGTACCAATCCTAATGAACAGGACAGATCTTTGGTTAGATGGTCGTCTTTAGCACTTGTGTCTGCCTCAGCTTTCCCACTGTAAAATATCAATACATGATCATGAACAGGTCATATTGTGGCAGTACCAGCCATACAACCACCATATATTTTCTAACTGTAATGACTACTGGATGCTAGCTAATATAGACACCTGTATAAACAGGATATTTATATTTTGTACCAGGAGTACATAGTAATTATCTACAGACTATTTGACAGTCACACTCACCCCTTGGGATGCTGTACGTAGACCTACATACTAATTACCTATCTGACAGTCACACTCACCCCTTGGGATGCTGTACGTGGACCTACATACTAATTATCTATCTGACTGTCACACTCACTCCTTGGGATGCTGTACGTAGACCTACATACTAATTACCGATCTGACAGTCACACTCACCCCTTAGGATGCTGTACGTAGACCTACATACTAATTACCTATCTGACAGTCACACTCACTCCTCGGGACGCTGTACGTGGACCTACATACTAATTACCTATCTGACAGTCACACTCACTCCTCGGGACGCTGTACGTGGACCTACATACTAATTACCTATCTGACAGTCACACTCACTCCTCGGGACGCTGTACGTAGACCTACATACTAATTACCTATCTGACAGTCACACTCACTCCTTGGGAAGCTGTACGTGGACCTACATACTAATTATCTATCTGACAGTCACACTCACTCCTTGGGACGCTGTACGTGGACCTACATACTAATTATCTATCTGACAGTCACAATCACTCCTTGGGATGCTGTACGTAGACCTACATACTAATTACCTATCTGACAGTCACACTCACTCCTTGGGATGCTGTACGTGGACCTACATACTAATTACCTATCTGACAGTCACACTCACTCCTTAGGACGCTGTACATAGACCTACATACTACAGTGGAACTTCGTTAACTCGAACTCGGATAACTCGAATACCCCGCTTAACTCGAAGTACCTCGCCGGTCCCGGCCGAATTCTCTCTTTATCTTAGTAAAAAAAACTCGGATAATTCGAATTCGGATAACTCGAAAAACTCGGATAATACGAAGTAAAAATTTGGTCCCAACAATAAAAATCCTACTTGAAATGTTCGAATAACTCGAAGTATAATTTTCGTCGATCGGTGGCAAACGCCGACATTTTTTTAAGAGCTAAGTTCCGTTTGTAATACTGAACATATCGGCACTACTAACCTACATGCTATTATAAGTGTTTCATAAATTCATAAAAGAAATTGTCGGTTAAATCTTATAACAACAAGTCTTGGTGATAAAAAGTACTGCTTTACTTACATCAGGTAATTTCCGAAGGCGGTGGCCGATATCAGTACACACGATAGTCAACAACTCATCTACCCGTTCGCTCAAGCGGAACTAATCTCTGACACACCGGTAGATCTACCCGGCTGATGTTTTTACAGGTGTAGAAATGACACAGTCACCGGCGCCTATTAAATCTTTAAACTGCTGAAATAATAGCGTAATTACTGCCGAGGTGTTCAGAGTACAACTGTAACGGTCAGTGCTGTCTATTAAATCGGATAAAACGCCAACTCAGTTACAGTAACATTTTATACGCACATGCGCAGCCCAACTTCCGGTGCTAATACACATGGAAATGGCGTGGTTATCAATAAAAAGTAAGTAGGCCGATCAAACAGTATTTTATATATGTCCAATAAAAGGTAATGGTTCTGTTACGTTTTGTATGCAATCTGTGTAAAACTTAAACGGTTATTTGTTTTGACATTAATAACTTGTTATTTTGTCGAATTCCGTTTTATCGTTTACCTTTTGCAAACATGACTTGCACATCAGATCGTTATTGAAGTGACTAAGTGAAAGAAACTTTATCGTGACTGTATATCGGCAAAACTACACCAAATTACAAGTGACATAACTAAACATTACATATATATTTACATGTATTGACCCGTCTTTACACTTAACTGATGAGCAACAGAGCGGAGTTATAATGATTATATAATGTTGACAAATATTGACCAAACTTTTCACCAAAAACGATAACTCGCTTAATTCGAACACTCGGATAACTCGAAGTTTTTTCGTGGTCCCGTCGACTTCGAGTTAACGAAGTTCCACTGTAATTATCTATCTGACTGTCACACTCACTCCTTGGGATGCTGTACGTAGACCTACATACTAATTACCTATCTGACAGTCACACTCACTCCTTGGGATGCTGTACGTAGACCTACATACTAATTACCTATCTGACAGTCACACTCACCCCTTGGGATGCTGTACGTGGACCTACATACTAATTATCTATCTGACAGTCACACTCACTCTTTGGGATGTTGTACGTGGACCTACATACTAATTACCTATCTGACAGTCACACTCACCCCTTGGGATGCTGTACGTAGACCTACATACTAATTACCTATCTGACTGTCACACTCACACCCCTTGGGACGCTGTACGTAGACCTACATACTAATTATCTATCTGACAGTCACACTCACCCCTTGGGATGCTGTACTAAGGACACAAGCAGCTCCACAGCCAAAGCACTCGCTAAGAAAGACATCCCAGGACGTGAAACAGTACATTGCTGGTCCAGAGTTCTATCTCTCGTCGACTGAAAATGTTCAACAAGAAAAATGTAAAATAAGGTTTCAATATCCAAAGCTGATTTAAAACAATCATCAAAATCTTTAACACTTCATGGACACATCAATTCATGGACTAACAGTACAAACAAAATCAAGAAATATACACTTCATGAAAATTAATGATTTCATTGTTCCAGTTGCATATGAGCAAATTTGATGAGGTTATAACCAAAGTATAATCAAATTTTACAGAAAATCAAAGTTTACTTCAACACAGATTGGCCAAATCAACTTCTCTGCAAATAGGTGATTTGACTTCTGCACCAAGTAGCCAAATTGTCGATTTCACTGTAGAGTAGTTCAATTGCCTTATATGTTAACAACTTCAGTTAAAGGGGCGTTCCTTCATTCAGACATCAGAAACATATACAATTTCTATTGATGAAATCTATGTCTGAACAATGATTATGAGTGTCTGTGCCTACATGTAATAAAATTAATCCCGAAATGTACAAGAAAAAGGCGTATTGTACACAAATATGATATGTCTTTGTGGTAATTAGTGATATTTCGGGTCAAATTAAGAATTTTCAGGACTTAATACTCAAAGACCTTTGGTTTATCTTGAGAGTAAACTGCCTTATAAATGTAAAGATTATAACTTTTACTACTTGGAAAAAATATGTATTTTCCAGTAAATTTAATTTTGACGACCTAAACTTAATTTATTCAAATGAAGGAACCCCCCTTTAATATAGATTACAGTGTATACGGAATAGACCTGTCAATTTGATTACAATCTCATACCCTTAACGCTCCATGTACATTTACAAAGACAAAATGTCTTCATGTCAATTGAAGTCAAGTTCTTGACATGAATTGACTATTTTGCAATTTTCGGGTCAATTTGACCTGAAAATTTTCACTTGAAAATTGACCAGAAAATGACCTGAATTTGACCTGAAAAAAATTCATGTTAAATTCAGGTCATCTTCAGATCAATTTCAGGCCAGGTCAAAAAAATGTTCAGGTAGATTTTACCTCAAGACATTTTACCATTGTACTGCACTTGACACAGCGTAATCCACAAAACATCAAGCTTAAATCCAATATTTGTTGTGATTCACTGGTACCAAAGTTAATTCACACATATTAAACGGATTGAAGATGATTTCAGAATAAATTTCTTCTTCAACATATTATGAATGAAGCCATGGAAGTACAGGTGTATAAAGGAAGTAATTTTCTTACCACAAAACATTAAATAGTACTAAAGGGAGATAAATGCGCCGAAGATGCAATCATTTTGGCAGGATTTTCAAAATTTATCATACGTCATTAGAATCCAGAAGATTCCAGGGGATTTAACGTTTGTGGGAGATTGCAATAAACATTAAGAAATTCCGGAAGAATACCGCATCATCCGGGAGGGTTGACTGGTATTTCATAAGCAGGATATAAAAATTCAGATGACGATTTTATCAGGCTTACATTTCCTGGAGCCACCACGTCATTGCAGAAATAACAGCCGAGCTGGTCCCCTGGGATGATCATGTAACTAGACATTGGCTCGGCCACGGGAGGGGCGTCACCCTCTACCTCAGATTTCATACCGTGTCTCATCACTAAGAACGTGTCGAAACCCAGGGCAGCACAAATAACTATCTGTAAGGTAATTTTGTTATTGATCTTCAAAATTACACATAAGAATCCACATTGAAAATCTTATACAATATTTAAACAATTCTTCAACTTTTGCAATCTTAAAATACACTTAAAATATATATAAACAGACTTATTTACTAGAATTACTAGTACCTGGCAACTGCCCCACGCAGGTTTCGAACTCGCAACCCAGAGGTGGAGGGCTAGTGATAAAGTGTCGGGACACCTTAACCACTTGGCCCCCGCGGCCCCTCAAATTTACTAGAAATTTTTACAAATGATAATGAACATCATCATATAATTAACTTTGATAATGTATATTAACATCCACATAATAACATTTCTGAATTAACAAAAAACATCATTACAAATTGTGGAATAAATTTCACATTATCAATCAAACTTTAAAAGAAAAATCTTGTGTAACCTTTTTATGAGCAGCAGCCATGACAGTTGGTAACCACCGACTCTCTCTCGTATCCAGGAGGAGAAATACTGCATCATGGGATTTTATGAGATCTTCGAGTTGTTGGACGTCCTTCTTAGTGCCTGCTAATGCCCCTCCTGTTAACACAAAGACAATTCAGTGAAATACAGTCCCCCACTGAATGTAGGTCAAAGGTCAAAATGTAGGTCAGAGTGACATACTTTTGGTATATAATATACTACTGAACCTAGGTGAACATGTGCCCCAAGTATGAAGTCCAGTGTCAAATTTTCAAGAAAAACACGAGGCCCATGGGCTTTAACGGTCACCTGAGTTCTGAAATATTTCAGTCAATTTTACCCTTTTTGGCCCTGCCCATCAGCCCCTGGGGGGCAATCAGGGCCAACATGTCAAACTATCTTCCAAAACTGCTAATTCTAACCAAGTAAAAACTAAATCCAATAGAAATTCAACAAGCAATGGCCAAAAAGATGATTTTCCCTAAATGAACTTTAGGGGCAAACGTGAGACCCCAGTGTCATGAAATTCACAATTTTAGTAAAGCACCTTAAGACCCTTCCATCTATGAAGAGTGTCTGATTCTACCATACCAGGCACAGGGGCTTGGCACGATTTTCCAAATGATAGTCTATATAAGATACTATATACATATATATATGGACTATCATTTGGAAAATCGTGCCAAGATACTATATACATATATATATGGACTATCATTTGGAAAATCGTGCCAAGCCCCTGTGATACCAGGTATTTGGATCTTGAGAAGATTTTGGAAATTTCAGTCAATTTTTAACCTTTTTTGACCTGTTCCTCAGTCCCCTGGTGGGTGGGGACTATATAATTCACGATTATTTTTTACCTTTGGCCATGGAAGGTTTCTGCAAAAATTTTACTGAAATTGGTTCTGGAGTGTCTCAGAAAAATTTGAAAATGTAAAGTGTCCTGGATGGACGATGCACGATCGTACACAACAGTACACAACTTGGTCAAAGGTGACCTGTCTGTCAAAATGAACAATTTGAATTTCTCTTCCCATTATTATTAGTACTTTTACTTCATGCTCCTTATGTAACAGTGTCATTATTTAATGATATTGGTATCTTGATAGATATTATTTTAAAGGTGTTTATTTTTAAAAACTTATACTTCAATAGAGCAGAGTATGTTTGCTCTAATGTGTTTTTTTATATCTATATATATACATGTACACGTTGTATATAGCACCTGTAAACCGGTTTGTCAAGGTTCAGGGTTTTTTCTATTTTTACGTAAGATTGACCATGGGTCAGTACGCACCCACGCTTTTGGGAGCTTTGTCACTCCCGTGCAAGTCTTCAATAGTGTTGGACGTGTACACGTAGGCTTCCGTGATGTACAGAGTGCTCCTAGGGTAATAAGAAATCCTAAATTTTGTAGCGTAATATTGCACTGTAGACGGTTTGCCAGGTACGGGTTGTCTCCCTGGAGTAAAACCCTCTTCGTTTATGAAGAGGGTTTTTCTACAACCGCCATTAATAAATGGTTAAGCGGACTTTGCGTTGGAGTTGTTACTACAAATAACCCCGGAAAATACACGGTTACACTTATAAACAAAGATTTCATCAAGATCACTCTGAAATAAAATTATGCTTTATAATTGTTTTTAGATCGTTTTATAATCTAGGACTAGCGTACATGGGTTTACGAAATAAAATATGTGTCTACACCAATAAAATGCCCAGTATTTTACTAGTGTATCAATCCTTACCTGATACAGGATGGCCAGGCATCGGAATTGACATGGATATTCCCTGAGCATCCTGTCAAACAAGGGAGACAACTCTATATACAGAGATTAAACATTCATACCAAAACTTCCCTTTCAAATATCTGTACAAAAATTTATTTTTAAATATCAGTGCCAAAGTTTCGCTTCACAAATATTTCTGTCTTTTTTCAAAATTTCTAAAAATCAGAAGAATTTTTTTTAAATTTTCCGTTAACACAGCATTAATAGATTCGGTACATACAACTCCTGGGAATATTCTCTGTAACGATTGGGCCGCGGCCTCAGCCTTAGGTTTGCCTCCCTGCATACAGTCCTCGAACACAAACAGGCTCTGTCTGACAGGGTTGGAGTACGATACTTTACCGTTATCAACCAAAGTGATCTTTCTTACTCCCCAGCCCTAGCAACACAGAACATATAATAACATCAAAACAATGAATTGAGAACAATTGTCTGGTTTATTTTAAATGAAATAGTTATAAATATATCTTACACAATATATACTTTTGTTATTATTATCACTGTCTATTTTTCCTCAAATAAGCCCTCTCCCTTACTGTAAATGTTAAGTACCATATTTATCCTCAAATAAGCACCTCTTCTAGTTTAAGAGTTTAATACCATTTATCCTCAAATAAGCCTCTTTCCCTTGTGTAAAAGTTTTGTATTAACATATTCATCCTCAAATAAGCCTCCTTCCTTATTGTAAAAGTTCAGTACCATATTTATTCTCAAATAAGCCCCCTCCCCTTGTGTAAAAGTTTAGTACCATATTTATCCTCCAATAAGCCCCTTTCCCTTGTGTAAAAGTTTTGTATTAACATATTTATACTCAAATAAGCCCCTTCCTTATTGTGAAAGTTTAGTATTAATTTTGGGGAGGGCCTAATTGTCAACCACATTCAGCCTGGTTTTTTTTAAAGTGATGATTCTGCAAAAATGAAGAATTTTGCTTATTTGCATACATATGTTTTGTACATATATTTTTTTCTGTATATATATGTTCTTACCAACAAACACCTTGCAACATTACACCCTAGAGTTCCAGCCCCAAGCAGGAGACATTTTGTCCTTGAGATTTGATCAAGGTCAAGCTCTGGTAGCAGTCTCCATCTCATTAGCTTCAGATTGAGGTCAACGGCCGACTCAGCAAGCCTTAGAACAGAAAATGAGATTGACAGTTAATAAAAGGTTTTAACAATCAAAAAAAAAGCGCAAAAAGAAAGCATATTGATAGAAAGTACAACATGAATCATTAGTCTTTCATTTCATTGATTGAAATCAATTTCACTTTCAGAAACTCAAAATTAATTGATTATTGATTTTTATTGGTTTTCTAAATTTAGCACAATTGCCCTTTTGTAGAAAATTTATGTACATTTATTACATGTCTTAGCTTTTATTATCAATATTTATGATACTGAACACAAACAAGTATTTAACAGTTGTAAATATATTTAATTCTCCTTCATCACTTATATCAGTAAAATATAAAATCAACTGCTTCTTGGTTCGGTAAAAATTTTAAAAATGTAAAGCCGAAGATTTATGAACACTTCCAGAAATTACCCATTAATTGCCTTTTGAAAAACGTAATTGATTTGAAAAACGTCATTGATGGGTTTTTTTGTTGTTTTTTTTTTACATTTTTTCTACTGATATTCATTGATTTTGGATCATCAGCCCACCGATAATTTTCTTGTCATATTTAGCTCACATACAAGTGTGTGTCATGAGTTAGCCTCCAAACAAAAGTTAATCGTAAGTCTACCTCATCTTACTCAATGGAATAAATGAATTTTTCACCTATCACAATAGAGAAATTTGTGTCAGTTGTGTGATGAATAGAAATACAGAGCATTGCATCACAGATGTTAAAATTGAAATTACATGTAATGCATGTGTTATATAGAGGTTACAAAATGAGTGGTTGTTGGATATAAAATTTATTTCACTAGGGTAAGTTATTTTTTTAAAGTTACAAAAGACACAAGCTTTAGCGAGTTTTAAAATAACTTATGAGTGTGAAATAAATTCCATATACAAAAATCACGAGTCGTGTGACCTGTTTCTACCACAATGATATCAGCTTGAATCAAAGGGAAAAGTGACCAAGTCTTATTTTGCGTATGCAAATAAGGTGTACAAGTGACGGCCGGGACTGGTGATGTGATGTCATTAAATTATTGATGACGTTAATAACAATTGCAGTTTGGGTCAAATGTCACCGTGTCAACCAATCAAAAAGCGTTTAGGGTTTATTCCACGTGTTATGATAAAATCAGCTTTGGAAAATATGATTTTTCATATACACCATGGAGAAGGTTAACGGACCTGGAGGGCGCAGGACTTGTGTCCCCTTGCATTAGGGGGCGCGACGACGCACTCGGAGGGAGCGCAAAGCGTGAATATGGCGAGAGTTACGAGCATGAACTTTTTTGATCTGATCTCGGAGAGAGTTATCGATAGCTAATCTATCTTTAGTTAATTTTTGCATGTTCAGCAATAACTAATCTATCGTTGTGGGGTGTTGGTTTCAGTGAAGAGGTCGCGATTTGCTCAAGCTAAGGCTCATTAATGACGCGAGTGGAGACGAAGGATCGTTGTTTACGTTTTCACAGGGCCCCCTACTGCAAGGGGACGCAAGTCCTGTGCCCTCCAAGTTCGTTAACCTTCTCCATGGTGATATATAATGAACATAATTGCAACAAGAGGCCCAGGGGCCTTAACGGTCATCTGACTCTAAATTAAAACCCTTATATTATTGTAGTATGCATTCTCTGTAGCAAGTATATAGTGGCACTGTTGGCTATGGTGGCCATCTTGGATTTCTGACCGACCCAATAAATAATAACACTTGGTCTGGACCAACTAAGGATAATTTCTGGTAAGTAAGAGCTGAATCCAACCGGTGGAATTTGAGAAGAAGTTTGAAATAGGTGTTGTTCATGAAAACCATGATTGCGCAATCATGTTACAAAATGGCCGTCATTGCTGCCATGTCAAAGTTTTTACGAGGCCGAAAAAAACATCAAAACTTAGTTTGCCCTCCTTCCTTAACATTCTCACAAATTTCCAGCTCAATGACACCAGCGGAACTGGAGAATAAGTTTAAAATGTGTTTTTTAAGATTGCGGATATGGCGGCCATCTTGGATTTCAGACCAATCTAAAAAATAACAACACTTGGTCGGGATCATCTCAGGAACAATTCAGGCAAGTTTCAGCCCAACAGCACTGGTGGAACTTGAGAAGAAGTTTAAAATGTGTTTTTCAAGATGGCGGCTATGGCGGCCATCTTGGATTTCGGACCGACCCAAAAAATAACAACACTTGGTCGCAATCATATCAGGATCATTTCAGGCAAGTTTCAGCTCAATAGCACTGGTGGAACTTGAGAAGAAGTTTAAAATGTGTTTTTCAAGATGGCGGCTATGGCGGCCATCTTGGAATTCGGAACGACACGAAAAATAACAACACTTGGTCGGGATCATCTCAGGATCATTTCTGGCAAGTTTCAGCTCAAAAGCACTAGTGGAACTTGAGAAGAAGTTTAAAATGTGTTTTTCAAGATGGCGGCTATGGCGGCCATCTTGGATTTCGGACCGACCCAAAAAATAACAACACTTGGTCGGGATCATATCAGGATCATTTCAGGCAAGTTTCAGCCCAACAGCACTGGTGGAACTTGAGAAGAAGTTTAAAATGTGTTTTTCAAGATGGCGGCTATGGCGGCCATCTTGGATTTCGTACCGACCCAAAAAATAACAACACTTGGTCGGGATCATCTCAGGATCATTTCTGGCAAGTTTCAGCCCAACAGCACTGGTGGAACTTGAGAAGAAGTTTAAAATGTGTTTTTCAAGATGGCGGCTATGGCCGCCATCTTGGATTTCAGACCGACCCAAAAAATAACAACACTTGGTCGGGATCATCTCAGGATCATTTCTGGCAAGTTTCAGCCCAGCAGCACTGGTGGAACTTGAGAAGAAGTTTAAAATGTGTTTTCAAAATGGCGGCTATGGCGGCCATCTTGGATTTCAGACTGACCCGAAAAATAACAACACTTGGTCAGGACCATCTCAGGAAGATTTCAGGTAAGTTTCAGCTCAATCCCACTGGTGGAATTTGAGAAGAAGTTTGAAATGTGAAAAGTTTACGCACGGCGGACGGCGGACGGCGCACGACGCACGGCGCACGACGACGGACGAAGCATGATGACTATAGGTCATCCTGACCCTTCGGGTCAGATGACCTAAAAATGTATACACATGTTTTTATCAGAACATAACTTAAATTGTTTTCACAAACAAAATATGTTTATACTTAGATGGGTCCATGCTGGAGCTGAGGTTGACTGTCCTAGGTCCGAGTTTTTGTCGTTCATTTTTCTCCCATCCAACACACTTCGGACATTCTGTTCAATGAAAAGTGTCAATAGGTCATTTTAAAATAAATGACAGACCAACTGAACTATGATATTTCATACACAAATAGTTTGTGTTGGTCATTGATATAAAGCTGAAGATTTAATGAAATGTGAAGTTTTAAAAAAGAAATACAAATCATTTATATAATATTTGGAATGATATTCACCAGTTTTGTAGCAGAAGTAGTTTTAAAGGTGCTTATTTTTAACACCCATGATGATTGCAAACTGTAAACTTCCAAAAGTGACTGTTTCCATTGTTAAGAAAAATATGAAAACAAATATTTTCAAAAACACATAAATACCATTTTCAATAAAACTAAATATTTTGTCATCCAACCAGCCACAGCACAAATGCATTTGGTTGTGAATTTTCACCTTATGTTTCTGTAGGTAAACTTTTGATTATCATTTTTTTTTTAAAACATTTCTTTAGCATGAAGCTACAAAATAAATATCACAACACTAGCTCCAAGTTTTCACAAGAGTCCCAATATCGAAACTGAGTTATGTCCCTTGGATCAGTAACACACATTTATTTCACCTACCCAACACTCTATGGGCAATACACAACAATCGATTGGGCAAAAGTAATATTAACTCAGACAATTCTTCTTTTCCACTTTCGCTAAATCAATGAAAAAGTTGTTGACAAAATGGCGGACAGTATCACATTTTACTACTGTATGTTGCAGGTAAGCTAAATGATTCACACACCTGTCTGACACCTGGTTTGTTTGTTAGGATTACTGTGTCATGAACAGCCAAGGTCATTTTGAGGCAGGGTATCCTTGTAGTAGTTGGTGACTACCTCACTGAACAACATACAAAAGGTCAATCCCATGCCATCTAGAGCAATAAGGATAAAGTGTCTTGCCCAAGGACACAAACAGAACAGCTCAGCTTTCTGAGAAACACAAACCAACACGGGTAGGGAGCATCGAACCACGCACCTCGGATCTACATCCAAGATTACGTGGCCGGCGCCCAAACTAACTGACTCAGACACCATCATATATACAAGCTTGCAATGTTTATGTGACAGGTGAGTTAATTCACATTGACCTACCTGTCAATTCTTTCATGGATGCTAGTCTGATTGTTAACACAAGACTGCTGGTTATATCTCTTACGCCATCTTTACTGTGATCTCGGAAACACAACACTTGGATTTCACTAAGGTTGTCTCCCCTGGAATGTCAGAACGGTATATCGTACAATGAAAAGAGTCTGAAAAATGTCATAACAGTATGTCGTACAATAAAAAGAGTCTGAAAAATTTCATAACGGTATATCGTACAATAAAAAGAGTCTGACATTTTTCCTATTAAAACTTTATGTAAATTGACAAAAAATGATTAATTGATTAAAAGTACAATGAAAAGAGTCTGAAAATTTTCCTATAAAACTTTATGTAAATTGACAAAAAAACAATTAATTTTTTGTAAGGCTCTGCACAGTAAATTGATAGATTATAGCATATAGCTTTGGGAACATTTGTGAAACTCCGGATTTATGACATTTGGAGGAATTTATGAATATTATGAGTATGATAACTTTGTACTTGTTGTCTATTACAATATTTGATACATTTCAACTGTGAAAATACTAAATATTTCTGGATTATGACAAAAGAATGTGTCTGTTTAAGACTACTGACCATCTGTGGGCGATCAGAGCTAGATAGTTCCTAAGAGGCCAGCCTGGATGACCATCCAAAGTACATGGATCAGCGAAGGCAAACATCACCTGTAAATCAGATGTTTTTATTCATTGAATACCATATTATGTTATAAAGGACTCACACAACTAAATCAGCCAATCAGCTGGTGTTCACCTGAACCAAGTCTGAGCAAACCTGAGTAAATAACATATGAAATGGGTACTTTCTATGTACGAGAATATAGAGTAGGGTACTGAGGTTTGGAAAATCAAAACTATACACTCCTACTGAAAATTGAATGACGTAGGATTCGAGGTGTAAAAAGGCGGGAATTCCCCAGGTGGGGGTTCCCAAGTGTAGTGCAAATGTCAGGGTTACTGTCTTTCGAGTACCCGTGTGCTATTATATGCCATTAAACCTATACAATAACAACATTTATCCGCTAGAAAAATCTTCAAACTTTAATTTGATATAAATTTTACATCATTTGAACTTCAAACGAGCGAATAAAGGGAGGGGGTCACTAGTAATAACATATCGTAATTTATTTAGTTGTGTGAGTCCTAAAACTAGTGATAATTTCCATACAAAAATTTTCTATGAGATAAATTTTAGGAGCAATGTATTTATTATACAACCTACAGAAAAAATCTAGTTTGCAAAAAAATATGCTGGGTATTCATAACTTTTGAATATGCAATTCATAATCATAATCATAAATATTTTACAATTGTATTTCATCAATAATCTATGTTCACTGTGGAAAGGGAACATTCAAAACAAACCTTTTTGGAATCAGGTAAGCATTTATCCAAACATTTCATCTCTTGAACTTGGATGTCTGTATCCATGGTAACGATGAAATAGCCAACAAATGAAGAACGCGATGACTGAAAACTGTCATAAGATGATTCCAGAGTTTTTATCTGATAAATGATGAAAAAAAAAATTGAAGCAGTTATGATGTCAATGTCAAGGTCAAGGACACTGACTGTATGGAAGACATGCTCAATGTCTTATATTGACAAAATTCATCTTAATTATCATTTAATCTCAACAAATATGTAAGTTAAAGAAAGTGTGGTTATACATATGGAAAATACTCTTTTAAAATTTGAAGTTTCAACTACCAAAGTATCTAATATAAGGTCTTGCAGAGAATTTGTCATTGATAGACTATTAGAATATGTTCTTAAAGTTATCAGGATTATAAATTTAGCTGAGGATTAAATTCTACAAATAACTGTAAGACCAACACAACGAAATAAGGTGCAGATCAAATTGTTCGAGACTAGACAGAAAGTTTTGTGGAAATGTAGAAAATGAGAGGCCTAATTTTGACTATGATCTAAGAAAATATCCATGTAAGTTTAGCAAAAGTATAAACAAAAATTCAAACCTGTTCCGCAGAAAATACTTTATCTAATGTTGCTGGGCCTGTTACCATGGCGATATCAAGTGGCGGGCAGAGACATGGAAACGCAAACCAGTAGTAATAGATATATTTCTTCAGGTCCTGCAAAGTAACGAGAAAATATCAGTTCAGTTAATACAATACAAATTGTATAGTCTAAAGTGAAATTTTATTTCCAAATTTTCTGAAAAGTGGTTTTATTATTCATAAACACCAAAGATATTTTTGCAGAAACTAAGATGCTGGTACTATGGCTTTACTGGTCTTTTAATATTGATTTCTAAAAGTTGTTTTTGCAAAATAAAACAAACTTTTCATTATATATTTCCTCCAGTTTCAATATTAAGTTCATATATGCAGAGACATATATATATGTCTCTGATATATGTATGTAGATATATACTTACTGCATACATCAAAAGGAGAAACTGTGAACCGTGTTCTATATAAATTTTCTCATGTTGAACCGTACGTGTTCTATATAAATTTTCTCATGTTGAACCGTGTTCTATATACCTTTCCTCGTGTTAAACCGTGTTTTATATACATTTGCTCTTGTTGAACCGTGTTCTATATACATTTCCTTGTGTTGAACCGTGTTCTATATACATTTCCTCGTGTTGAACCGTGTTTTATATACATTTGCTCATATTGAACCGTGTTCTATATACATTTCCTCTTGTTGAACCGTGTTCTATATACATTTCCTCATGTTGAACCGTGTTCTATATACATTTCCTCATGTTGAACCGTGTTCTATATACATTTCCTCGTGTTGAACCGTGTTCTATATACATTTCCTCGTGTTGAACCGTGTTCTATATACATTTTCTCATGTTTAAATACAAAGTTATTATACATATGTTGATATATATATATACTTACTGCGTAGGTCAAGAGGACAAACCGTGACAATAGAGTCGGATCCTCTAAAGCTTTCCCACTGACAATATCCTCCCATATCTACAATACAATTTACAAACTTGTATCCAGATTAGGTATGTTAAACCAAATATTCAAAATTATTAAAATAAAAGCTGAAATTGTCTCTTAATAAAATCATCAAAACTTTTCAATAAATCTCAAGATTGAAGCATTCAAAATAAAATATTCTCATAATGTGTGATTTGGTCAAAACTGCAAAAAATAATAAATAAAAACCACCTGTTTAGAATTTCTAAGTTGGAGATTGTCTTTTCAATAAATCCCAAGATTTAAGGATTCAAAATAAAATATTCTCATAACGTGTGATTGGGTCAAAACTGGAAAAAAATAGAAACCTCCTGTTTGGAATTTCTAAGTTGGAGATTGTTGGTTTTTCACTTAAATTCAATGTTATGTCACTTAAACTTTCAATTACAACCTCATGTACAGAAATCAACTCAGATTTAAGGATAAAAACATCACAGATAAATTGAAATGACAAAATTTTTAAGATAAAATCTTTTTTAAATTTGAGACCAAAATTTTGGCACTGGCAACTGGAGGCTCCAGTCCAAAGCTGTGAACAGACAGATATTGGTATAATATTTTCCAAAACAAAATAAAAACCTTTGATTTGATTCTTGAACAGAAATACATTTTGAATTGTATTACCTGGTTGCCTGACTGCTCCAGCAGACATTTTTTATCACATTCTTTAAAACTGTCGATTGTGTTTGTATTGTGAAGAGTTCCAAGAGTCTTAAAACATCTTGTTGGAGTTTTTGCATTTCTGAAAATAGTCATGTTTTTATTAGTATAATCCATTTTGTGTACCCACAGGGACCTGACACAAATTTCAAACTCTGCGACTGGTATATATTTGTGTATTATTAGTTGGGGGTGGGAATTTTTGCCCTGTCCCTGTGTCTATACCCAATACACAGAATCGGGACTTACTGGTATATACCCAGAATCAATAGACCACTTTCTTATCTCAATCAATCTTTATAATTCAATTTCAAAGCCAAAATGTCCATCACAGAAATATTTTGGAATTAAAAAGATAAAACATTAAATATTAAATAATTAAACATCTAAATAAATAAAAAAAATTAGATAATTGAAAAATTTAATACTTTCGAATGTTTAATTTATATAATGATGTATAGGCATCACTTGACCATTGAGAATATATTTTGGAATCCAGAAAATCAGTCTGGTTTCTTTTGTGTCAGGGTCATGGCAATTTGACATACCAGTTATGTTTTGACCGTACAGATTTGTGATTTAGCATCTAAATTGCTAATGCCATGAGTAGACAGAAAGGCTTGTTACAAATGGATATTGAAACAAAATGTCTTGTCATCCAGAAAAAAAGCCATTGCAGTCTCAATACCAAGTATATTGTAGATATGTATGTTGTTCAGATATTCAATGACAAACAACCTGTCAATGGTCAGTAATACTTTGTTTTCTATGGACTATCTACTGATATGATATTGTTTTTTGTTCTTTATCTTTCTGGTCCATCAGTTGACAGACTGAATTAATAAACAAAACAAAAATTAAAAGATTGTAAAATCATATTTCTCTTTTGCAACACGGAAGTAACTTACTCATCAAACGCGGTGTATTCCACATTCATACGACACGGGACACCCACAGTATCACCTGTAGGAAAGGTAATGATGCACATTATTTCATATTTTAAACATGAGCATGTGTAATAGGAGAGGGAAAATTTCAATGACCAGACCGGGACTCAAACCTGGGACCTTCAAACTGTAGATGGACATTCTAAACATTTGAGCTACCTTGTCACCTATCTTTAGTAGCAAAATCTGATATGCTTCTCTCTCACACACGAGACACTATATCACCTTCCATGGGTATACTAAGTTGGGCACAAATACAAGAGGCCCAGTAGGCCTGTATCACCTACCTTTAGTAGCAAAATCTGATATGCTTCTCTCTCACACACGAGACACTATATCACCTTCCATGGGTATACTAAGTTGGGCACAAATACAAGAGGCCCACTAGGCCTGTATCACCTACCTTTAGTAGCAAAATCTGATATGCTTCTCTCTCACACACATGAGACCTTACATCACCTTAGATGGGTATACTAAGTTTGGCACAAATACAAGAGGCCCACGAGGCCTGTATCATCTACCTTTAGTAGCAAAATCTGATATGCTTCTCTCTCACACACATGAGACCTTATATCACCTTCCATGGGTTAACTAAGTTGGGCATAACTACAAGAGGCCCACTGGGCCTGTATTGCTCACCTGCTTCAAATGCAATTTTGCTCAGCTAATCATGACATTATTCAAATATAATAGATACAAGAATATACATGAGTATTATTTTTGAAAAAGTCATCATTTCAAGATTTCAGCATAAATGACCTCTTTGACACTGAATGTAGGTAAAAGTCATTCATTTCAACAAACTTGTTACCCACAATGCAGTTAAGAAGGCCTAATCTTTCACACTACCTGGCGATAGCATTTATATGGACAATGTATCATACAAAACACAAAACACTCATATACCACAGGGGGTGGGGGTGGGGGTGGGCAGGGGTTGTCACAGTAATAGACTAGTCCGAGTTGTTCCCACTATCATCCGCCCCTAGCAGTAGTTATAATATAATATAAGTACAGTATATATTATATTTAAGCAGATAAGCAGAATCATTTTGACTGTAGCCTAAGTGGTGGTATGTGGAGGAAAATAGCTACATACATGTACATGTATCTAATCTATAAACATGAAATACATGTACATTGTACCAGCAGTTGCACCTGGTAGTTAACGACCCGAATTAAAATACAACATTTGTATTTATTACTACATGCATTGTACAGTTACCAGACAGTACAAACCATGTGTGCAAGAGATTGACGAAGGTTGGGCTGCAAATTATATATGTTGTCTCACCATTGAAATAAAATCCGTGTACAGGTTTCGGTGATTCGTCGAGTCCATAGATATTCAATTTGTTATCTGACAATTTATGCCAAAATCCTGCGTCAAGAAAGCTACTAAATGGAGCAAACTGGAGGGATTTGTTTGCCATCTGTCAAAAGCGAAACTAATCCAGAAAAAATCCTTGTCACGTGATGGCGTACAAATACTTCCGGATAACCGCAGTTCACACAGTTCTTACTTGTGATTGGCTTAAGACTTTAAACCTTTCGATAACTCTCGGGCTTCATTAGTAAAAGTCGCGATTCGAAGAAAGAAGCGACGAAGAATTGACAAGCCTGACCAGTGGTCAGTAGTGACCTGATTAAGACGTCCGTGAGCTGGCTCGACAATCTGTCAAAATAACGTCCAAGCAAATTACGAGGAACTGGTTCACTTTGCATCTTTGAAAAAACGCAAAACGTGGCGGGGGTTTCAAACAAAAACAAAACCTCACGAGTTTGTCTTTGAATATTGTTGATCAGTCGCAGACTAACGTTACGTCTGAAAGAGATTTTAACAGATCAGCTGTCAACACCAGACGTGTCAGTGAAAGACCCACCATGCTTCGAGTTTGTTTCTTTCTGGTGTTCTCTAATACTCTCATGATTTGTATGTGTGGACCCGGGTTTACAGACATTGACAGGAGTAAATATGAAGATGGGAAATCGCGATTTGAAGTAATGGATAGTCATTCCAGGATCCCCAAATATGGACATTGTTGGAAGGGTGCTATAGCCGTGATCCAGGAAGGCTGCAAGCACTTGACACATATCATGCAAAGTAGACTAGCTTTGTCATATTTAAACTGTTTTCTTGAGGACCAAGGCCTCTCAACCTATCCGTGTAGTGCAGATGAACCTGTCTCGTCCTGTACAAAATATATGACGGATGTTGATAGAGGTTCTTTTACAACATTTTTTACATATACGCAAAATATCTGTTATTTTCTAGAATCACAAGTTTGGCATCAGGAAACGGAACAAACAATAACAAGGTTGGCACACAGCTCTGAAGATGTGGCTGACCGTCTTGAAGAAAGCAGCAAATTACAAGAAGCCATGATTACACAACAAAATTTAACCCTTCAAAATCAGGAAATCATTCTAGATAAAGCAGCAAATTTAAGTGACATTATATCAACATCATCTGATAACATGCACAAACTTTATACTGACTTTAAAAAATCAACAATTGAACAAAAGATTTTGATAAATGATATGTTTGACAAAGTTACCAAGTTACAAACTATGGTTCTTGGAGAATTTTCAGGATTTTATTCCATGATCTATTATGCAGTATCCGTGGTAATGGCCTACCTACTGACATCAACACAAAGGACAGCAAGTGCTCGGTTCTGGCTGTTTGGTATTTTCACCATTGGAATAATCGCTGAGAGAGTGATGATTTCTGTCCTCAATGGAGCATCATCATTTTACTTTGACTTCATACCACTGGAGGCAAATCTAGAAGTAAATCATTATTGTGTGCATGTGTAATCTAAATCACTGTTTAAACTGGTACCTATCTTATCTAGATCCCTGTCTTAACTGGAACCAGTGAGGATACTTGTCTATTCCAGATACCTTTGTAAACTACTGGTATATATAGCTAGTACTGGTCTAATCCAGATCCCTGTTTAAACTGATAACTGTACAATATAGATCCCTGTTTAAACTGGTAACTGTACAATATAGATCCCTGTTTAAACTGGTAACTGTACAATATAGATCCCTATTTAAACTGGTAACTGTACAATATAGATCCCTGTTTAAACTGGTAACTGTACAATATAGATCCCTGTTTAAACTGGTAACTGCACAATATAGATCTGTTTAAACTGGTAACTGCTTGTACAATCCACATTTATTTCTGTCTAAACTGGTAACTGTGCAATCCAGATCCCTTTGTAAACTGGTACCAAGGTACTTGTCTAATCCAGATTTCTGTCTAAACTGGTAACTGTATGTGCAATCAAGATCCATGTCAAAGCTGTCCCAGGGGGCCCCAGAGTAGTCCAATCCTGATATCCTTACTACAGTAAAATTGATAAGTATGTATATGCTATCCATGTCGACTCTGGAAACCAGGGCTGTGATCTAAATGTAGCGCGGGTGGTAGAGCATTGGGCCAATAAACTGTACATCTGTCAGAGGCGATTCAATCCCTGGGTGAAGCATCCTTTATGTCCTTGGGTAATTTGAATTCCCCCATTTCTCTGGATGTTTGAAATGCATCATGAGCCTTCCATATGATGTTCATTAAGGTAGCCACCAGCTGCTACAAGGGAATCCTGCCTCAAATTGGACCTGTGTTTTCATGGAGCAATAAACCAAACTAAAAATTGTACATAGTTTTATAAACAATTGTTTCCTATTGTTAACTGCTTTTCATTTTCTAAATCATAAAATCTTTGAATGCATATACATTTTAGTACATAACAGCTATTCATCAACGCATCTTGCCTAAAGCACCAAGTAAGCTTATGCTGTGGTGCGGCAGCCGTCGTCAACCATATTCAACCTTTCATTAAAACAGCTTCTCAATAACCAAGAGGCCCATGAGACCTGATATTGAGTCTGCAGCATGCTGGACTCAGGTGCTGCCACATTTGTTCAAATAAATGAGATTAAGCCACTTTCAAGTTCACAGTTGTCAAACGTTCTTAAATATCTGACTTCTCAATAACCAAGAGGCCTAGATGCCTGATGTTGGGCATGGTTCATACTGGGATTAAGGGCTACCTGATTTGTGTAAATTAATGACCTTGAAATATATACAGGGTCACAGGGGCCAGATTTATTTAAAACAATCAAAGAAGTTCTTTTGAAAACTCAAAAGGCTTATAGTGATGCCATTTGGTCAGTGATATGCTACAAACCTAGGGCATTGATATTCAAATGAATGACCTTAATACTTTTCAAGGTCATTGAAGTCAAAGCAGTTTCACCTTAAACCCATTTCTCAGATTTATGCCAGGTGAGCGATACAGGCACATTGGACCTCTTGTTACATTGTACAATATATATATATAACTGCTATTTATGACGTATATAATTTCAAAAAAATGACAAGGGCACTTGGTAAATCGATGTATGAGGGCACACTGATAAAAGTTTTTTTTTTTTTTAAGGAGATTGTTTACACCAACCAGTGGCTGTGCAGGAAAGTATGTGGAAGTTTGGCTTTGGTCGTCCTGGCAATATTTGCGTACCGTTTCCGTGACCTCAACGTAGTCAATAATGGACTCCTCATGGATATCAAAAGACAAAACTCGGAGCTCCGGCAATATCTCCTAAACACAACTCCCTACAGGTAGGGTATATACTGGCCACACACCTTGAGGTTATTAGTGAAATAATAACTACATTCTTATATATGAGACAGAGAAATCGCGCATACTACCCAGTGCTAGATTTTTCGGTCTTCTCTGATCGGTTTAGTGTTTTAATGGAACAATTGATGATAGCACAGTTATATTAAAATTAAAATAATGACATATAAAAATTGCGTGTCTGACATCTAATCCACGAGGAGCGGGGGGTTTGATTCAGTCAAATTGAAAAATATGGAAACCATAAATCAGTAGTAATACAGTTATAATGATGAACGATAGAAAGAATCATTTACCCACATGTGTTTGAAATTGATCTCTCTCGAGCTCAGATTTACATTCTATAATCAGGTCCGAGAAAACCCCCAACTTTCAAACTTACCTATTTATATATACCAACTTTGTTACTAAAAATAGCCAAAATCAAAAAGAAAAGAAAAAAATATTGTTACCGACAATTTCAAAATTGTTTGCTGTTTTACATTTAAGTGTTTGTAAAATTCAATAGAAAATTCAACAAGGCACTTTTGGTTGAGAGGTTCAATTAATGGGCAAATATTTCCTAAATGCGGGGAGATTTTAAGGGGAAATGTAGAGTGAGGTGACTAATTAATTTATCGTCCTGTTATATAATTAATCAATTTATAATTATATTCGTACAGGATTAAACAATCCGGAGATTTCTGACCAACAAGGTAGCATGTTGACATCCTCGTCCCCAATGGCAGTGGCCGCTGATTGTAAGTATAATTGGTTGATCATCATTATGAATGGGAAAATAGAAATTGAAAAAATTATCTCACTATAAATGGAAATCTATGTGAAGAAATCAATAAACTGCATTACACATGTACATGATGCATGTTATGACAGAATGTGGCATTGAGCAAAGGCAGAAAACATTGTAGAAGTTATCTTCCCCTACATCAGAGCATCTCCTGAAACTTTGAACAATTAGAATCATGGGCCTGGTCGTTCATGCGGACAAACCAGTCCGTAAGTTTTTAAATGTAATATTTCAAATATATCTTGATGAACCTTCAAATGCTAATACAAGCTTTGGAAGTCTTTGTCAAGGCTCATCTGAAAACACTATAATATCACCAGGTCCGTCTTTATTTCATAAACGAACAACACCGATCCAAGTGGTCTAACCATTTGGACCGCAAAAACAAAAACGGCCAATGTTATATATTTAGTATGAGACAGAATTAATGGTTTATTGATCAGGGCTGATAACTTTGATAACTTGTCATGTATGATTAAGAATAAATGGTTTAGTTAATTAAGTTAAAGTTAAATCTATCTTTATCTATTTATTTATTCTTTTGATCCTCTGTATTGATCTTCAAAATACAATGATAACGATAAGTACAAGCAATAAATTGTGACTACAGTTCCAATTACTATATGATTTTACACATGAAATTTTAGTTTTAATAAAGTTCTTTATCTTCCCACTGCTTATCAATTCAGTTTTTGAAAGAATTTACTGTTGATGCTAATACAACAGGTTATATGTAATTGTTCAATATTCTAACAATGTGCAAATATGAAGGTTTTTTTGAGGACTTAATATTCCAAGCAGTTCAATATTGTGATGTTCAGTATTGATTTTATAGACAAATTTACTCTATAGTCAACTATACAGATATCTATAATATTATAAAAAGTGTATTTTTCATATTTTTTTTTATTTGAATATATGTTATTTCACTGAACAATTAATTTCAAATTTATTTAAATTTAATGAAATTTGAAATGAAATTGATGTCAATATAGACATTCTATCTTTATTATCTAGCCACCGGATATGAAACTGATTCTGCTGTGAGTGACTGTAGCTACTTCACGGATCAAGATTCTACAACTATGGGCACTGACCACACTTTCCAGGCGGCACTGACCAATTGGGAGGACTCGGAGAGTAGCAGTTATACTTCTGTAATGTCATCAGAGTTTTCTGGACAAACTAACGATAGAAAACCGACTTCTGACTTGTCTCTAAATATAGATACCTGGGCCAGGACCGGGTACTATCGACACTCTATACCAAGTACGTTGAATTTCATTTCTCAAAAGATTCGACGGAAGTTGTAAGAATATTCTTATTCTTAATAAATCCTTACCACACGTACGATACTCTAGTGAGAATTTTGAAATCTTAGTTATCAAACTAGAATAATTAATTTTCCGTTGTTTGTACGCAGAATGCACCTTTCTGATTGGTTGAGATTTTTTTTCATACTACTGTGAAAAAAATTCTGAGAATTGAGCGAAAAATGTGACATCAATGCTAACTAAAACGAAATTTGATTAAATATCAAACATATACTAGATTGAACTGAAATATTTATACTAAAATATGTCATAACTTCAATACTACCCGACCCAGGCTCTCCTTACTTGACACAAATGTACATCTTGATGAGCCGGAGCATTACAACCTGTGAAACTACCTCCTTCCAAGTGTCAAATATTGTGTTGGGCGTATGTTGTGGCCCTCCAATTTGTTTTACTAATACATATCACTATACTGAAAACACAATTTCTGAAGCCTGTCTTTCCTCAGCTAAAGGCTTGGTACTTTACTAGTAATATATACGCCGATACCGTATTTGTTAATAAATATTTACAACACCTTTGTGACAAATGTGCAAAACTATTTAACCTAGGTATTTAAGTCTTAGACTTGATTTTGTTTTCAGGAAAAGGTGATTCAGATCTTGATTCGTCCATAGCAGAATCTGTCAAACGAAGGCATAGGACATCAGACACTCCAGAACAGGTATGTCGTTGTGTGAAATGTAGGTTAAGTACTGTATTTATACTCAAATAAGCCCCTTCTCCTAGTGTAGAAGTTAAGTACCATATTTATCCTCAAATAAGCCCCCTCTCCTAGTGTAGAAGTTAAGTACCATATTTATACTCAAATAAGCCTCCTCCCCTAGTGTAGAAGTTTAGTACTGTATTTATCCTCAAATAAGCCCCCTCTCCTAGTGTAGAAGTTTAGTACTGTATTTATCCTCAAATAAGCCCCCTCTCCTAGTGTAGAATTTAAGTACCATATATAGCTCAATATTTAGGAATAACCATGATCTAATGTTGCTCCCTCGACTTGATCATCCATGTCCCATTCAGTTTTTTTCCAAAAAAGATTTTGAAAGGCTTTTATTAGCCGATCAGTCTATATTCATATACAGTATAACATCGTTCAAGTCATAAAGTCTATTTTTCTTTATTTACAGAATACCAGCAATTCTGCGCCCAAATACTCCCTCAGACCAAGGTCAAAACGCCAGAACAACAATCCCGTTACACGGACCGAGTCTCCGAGATCTTTTTCACGCGTAGTCAAACAACTGGAACGGATTGCAATGCAAAACAGTAAGTTGGCCACAACTTACACCATCAAAAGGAAGAGTAATATATCTGAGGTGTCAGATTATGATGGTAGTGAACATCTGTGATTTCTGCTGTGACAACATATTTGTAATAAGCCTGTATCCTCACTTTTGTCCAAGACTTAAAATTCCCACAAAAAAACTTTTTCAGACACAAATTCCTTCCCATCTGATAAGTTTTGACTGGACGGAATTGTGTGATATAGAATTATACGCTATATAAACATTCATAATAGTGCCTATATTTAAAATCAATTGAGATATACATTACTGTATGTTGTTTTACTTACCGATCACATTTACATTTTTATATACGTTGTATTATGTACGAACCATTCATGAAAGGAAGATGTATTATCACAGTGTCTCATTTCAGCAGGGCTAAAATATCCATGTCAGAGATTTTCCCCTCATATTCGTATAACATTTAATTGTCAAACAAGCATTCATTGCAGTATATACCATTCACAGGGACTTGGCATGATTTCTCAACCCATGGTCCATGTATTGTCTCGCATGCGACAGAGTCGCGAAGTGTGATGTGCATGTATGTTTTACTTTTTTGTCGCTTTTTAATTTTCTCCAAGTACATAAGCTGTCATAAAGGCACCTGGATTGTTCTTGTTTCTATATAAAACCATCCCAATACACATTTCAGATTCAGAATTTCAACTAAAATTTACTGTTTATTGAACTTTGTTAATTAACTTTACAATATTGATATTTTTTTTTATTTTTCAATTAACTGGAGGTTGAGCTTAATTTCTCACTTTTTATGTTTGAAGAAATACATTGTAGCAATAAAATCTATAAAAAAGAATTCAAGTTATTACAACAATAAATATCATTAATATACCACATGTTGACTTAATCTTAATGATATGTCAAAGCGGAGACTTACAAGGCTTACATAGTTGGGTGGAAATTTGTCCTTGGTCCCAGTGTACTATATATCAAATTTTTCTACATTCTTACATTTTCTGAAACCCTGCTTGTTATTTGCCATCTTTTATATCTATAGACCAACAGCTACTCAATGCCATTACGAAGTAAATAATGTTTAGCGTTTTATATTCCAACATTAAGCCTGCATTCAATATTTCAGGTTCGATTTTTATATACACATTTATTAGAAACAAATATTGTGTTCAAAATGTTAATGTGTTTCAAAATGTTCTTGAATTTTTGTATGTGAAATTAAATTAGTGTTTCATTTGTTAAAGGAATTTTAATATTTTTATGCAACTCAAATTTCGTTCAGCAAAAGTTTGCTTTGACAATTCTTTTTATTACATTGTTATTGTTTTTTTGCATTTTCACACAAGAATGTATGGTGATTTGGTGGGGAGAGGTGGCTAGTGTCCCTTCCCTGGTACAGTGTTTTATGAACAGTGTATTATGATTTAGAGATTTTAACTGAGAAGATAAACTTTTTGAAATGCTTGCATGTTATCCTTCGACCAATTTTATGCTTTCTGCTATACATAGCATTGTCTGCTGTCAGAGTAACTGGAGTAAGCATAATAAATATGAAATCTCAGATTTATTTATTAAATTTATTATCAAATTACTATTTTTAGCTTGCCGAGTGAGCAATTTCTATACTGTCAGCATCAGCGATGCCCGTATGCAGCTAGAATAATGATTTGTTTAGGTCACCTGAGACAAAGTCTCCAGTGAAACTTTCCATGGCCAAAGTTCAATTGAAATTGTGAATTATATACTCACCTCCCCCAGGGGACTGAGGGGCGGGGCCAAAAGGAGTCAAATTGACAGAAATTATCAAATACTTTTCATAGAGGGAAGAGTCTTAAGGTGCTTTACAGAAATTGTGAATTTCATGACCCTGGGGTCTCACGTTTGCCCCTTAAGTGGGAGCAAAGTTTATACTATTTTATTTTTTTTAAATGCATTTTAGTTTGCCCTTTTGTGTTGATTTTTTTTTTAAAGTTTGAAATAGATTTATTATGTTTACGTTACACATATTTTAATAGTTTAATGTCTCAAATGTATTTGATTTTAAGAAAATCAGTTTCAGTGCTCACTGCTAAGCAAGCTACTTCTTTATAAGATACCGGTTAATAAGCCTTTCTAACAAAATATGTTTATTTATCTATGTGATTTTGTAATTTTATAAAATATTGTGTTCAGATAATTTGTAGCAGGAACAATTACTGTGTTTCAATTCAGATTTGTCATTTTAGCAAGTTTATCTGAAATGTTTTTAAGTTTAAGCTAAAAAGTTTGTGCTATTATATATAAATATTTTAACAAGAGAAATAGTTTGCTCTACACATTTTATTATTGTATTGTGATAATATTATAGATTTGAAATTTAATAAATTATTATTGCTCTATATTTTCTGTTGTAGTTTTGTTCTTTGGTATTTAATTAATTGAGATGTGCCTGAAATAAGTGGTGTGCAGGTCCAAATAGGAGTCATGCATGCAAAGGATTTTATTGAATTATTGTTGCAGCTTTTTTGGGCAAATTCATTGCAAAAGCTTTATAAAATCCACACTGAAAGTTCAAAGAATACATTATACTTTAGAACACTACTCCTTCAAAGCAGCTTAAGTGATTTTAATCTTTAAAAAATTTCTTCTTGATAAACAAAAGGTCTAGAGACCCAATATTAGGTCTGTAGTATGCTCGCATGAAGGGCTACCAGGTTTGTGCAAATGGATGACCTTGACCTTCATTCAGGGTCACAGGGGCCAAATATGCTAAAATCTTTTAAACGACTTCTTCTTGATAACCAAAAGGCCCAGAGACCTGATATTTTGCGTTTATAGCATGCTGGGATGAAGGGCTACCAAGTTTGATCAAACAGATGACCTTGACCTTCATTCAAGATCATAGGGGTCAAATATGCTAAAATCTTTAAGCAACTTCTTTTTGATAACCAAGAGGCCCAGAGACCTGATATTGTGTTTGTAGCATTCATTGGTAAAGGGCTATAAAGATTGTTCAATTGAATGATCTTCACCTTCATTCAAGGTCCCAGACATCGAATATGCAAAATATATCAAAACTCAAATAACTGTTAAGGCCCATGGGCCTCTTGTTTGTGATCAGCTCACCAGCCCTAATGGCAAGTTAGCTTTATGCCATTGTGGCATTTCCTTTAATCAACTTCTCAATAACCTAAAGTCACAGCCATATTTGGCTGATAGGGGAAAAGAAATTACCTTGACCCATATTCAAGGTCATAGCAGTATTTTTTTTAATCACTTAAAGGACTTCAGATTGAGAAAAGGGTTACAATTGTATGATATATTAATGCTTCCTGTGATGAAGTCCAGCACATTCTTTTAAAGAAATGACCTTGACCTACACTCAATGTTTCAGGAGTTAAACTTCTTTTAGTTTCCTGAATGACCTATATTCAGTAAAGCACTGATTATCAGGTGAGATATACAGGTCCACTGGGCCTCTTCTTTGTTGGAAGACTTTGATTCAAATAGCAAAATGCACTTCTTCCTCAGCGAAGGTCAGGAGCAAATTTGTACTGGAGATGCAAAGGTCAGATGGGTGGTTGTGGATGACCAGTTAAAGCGTTGAATGATAGCTACCAGTTTTGTTCAAATAAATGACCTTGACCTACATTCAAGGTCACAGGTCAAAATATGCTAAAACAATGCAAACAAGAGGCCCAAAGAGCTGATATTTGGCCTGCAACATGCTGGGGGAGTATTGCTTGGGTCAGCTGTTTTAAAATCTTCAAAATAATGAAGAAGCGAGGTTCATGGTAATATGCCAGTAGCATACCTTGATGACTGATCTTGACCTACATTCAAGGTCACAGAATATGCAAGAGAGCTCTGGCAATGAGTTGATAAGCTATAGTATTTGTTTAAAATTTGAATAAAGAGGTCAGCAGCTTAGCGTCTAGATAGACCTGAAACAACCTTTAAATTGCATTGGTAGCAGGTTAGCCCGAGTTTCCTCTGACCCTGACAGCATGTCTGAGAAAACTCGGGGCTAATAGCAGTTGAACGATACATGCCCATTGGACCTCTTGTTCAAAAATGAAATCAAACTTATCAATATCGTATATCCCCACTGACATGATTAGAGGGAAATGAGAGAGAAAACTAACATCCAATTATTTGAAGTGGACAGAGCTAGAACACGGACGGAAGAACAACGAAAAGTGGGTAACGAAAACTGGTGGTATCACAGGAAGCAATAAATCCCTCTATGTCAACATACTCTATAATGGTTACGCCGTCAGGGTCATGATCGGGAATCTAAAAAAAAAACCTTAACACTTCCCCTAATGCTTTCACCGGGCAGAGAATATCAGCTAATTATCATTGATAATCTTGTAAACGGAAGAAGAGGAGTTGTTCAAGCACATGGGCATGTCTAGTTTTACATTAAATTAGTAGCCAGAAATACCTATATATTAAGACTTTATAGGTATTTCTGGCTATTTTTTAATATAAGGCTAGACATGCCCCTGTGGTTCAAGTCGCAGGGAAGTTAACTTAAATGCCGAACGTGACACCGCCCTGATAACGGAAGGCACGTGACACATGTGCAGCAGTGTGCATGTGGTGCTCGATAATATTCGAAATATTCAGCCCTATCTGGAAGTGTATGTTCGCTCTTGCTGAATGTAAACTGTTTAATTTACATAAGTACATTACCAATTGCTTAAAATCAGAAAGTTAAGCTTTCCATCTGACCGTTAGCGACCTGTTTTAAACTCTGACTAAATCAATATAAAATTTTAAATTATGAGTGTATGGATTTACCGTATCGTGTTTGGTGAAGCTACAGTTAGCTGACGAGGCGCCCTAATTTGTCAACTTGAGAATAGGCAGGACACTTGAAACTCGGACAGCTATATCGGGGTTTGATAGCATGGATAAAGTACTAAGAGTGTCGACGTACTTGTATACGAGATAAACTGCATCCAAACTTCAAACTGGCAGCTGATTTTAAATTACATCTATATGAGGCGGATGACTAACAACTTAAATAATATTCAATGGAAGTTATCTTAAAGATTATATAATTACGGCTGGTGACAAATGTGTTTTTGTTCACGTTAAGTGGAGGTTTGTGGTATGAACTTAATTCCGTTGTAGCCATGCACAGCTTGAAAATTATGCTTCTTGTGGGTTTCAGTGCAGTAAATATATCATTTTGTGCTGAGGGATTTTCAAACGTAGACGAAAAGATGTATGAAGATGGTCGAAATCAATACGAGGTCATAAATAGACATACAACGCTTCCAATGTACGGGCAGTGTTGGAAAGATGCCCTCGTGAAAATTAAGTCTGGTTGTCGAGAGTTGACAGACGTTGTTCAAAGTCGCTTGGCGTTGTTATATTTGAACTGCTTTCTCCAGGTGAGCGGGAAGACTGCTTTCACCTGTAATTTAGAAAAATCCGTCCACGAGTGTACACAAGATATGACTAATGCAGATCTGAGCACATATGCAACATTTTTCACTCAAACTCACAGCATTTGTTATTTCCTGGAAGCTCAAAATTGGCAGAACGAAGCGGAGCAGACGATATCAAAATTAGCAACAAGTTCGGCAAATATGGTGGAAGTTTTGGAAGAAAGTGCAGTTCTTCAAGAATCAATAGTTCAAAAACAGAACTTAACCTTAGAAAACCAAGACAGGATTTTATTAAAAGCAGCAAACCTTAGTAACGTCGTAACTATGGCGTCTACAAATGTCCTTGAAATCATCTCCACATTTGAACAAACGACATTTGACCAGCGACATATGATGGACGAAATTTTCGACAAGGTTGCAAAGTTGCAGACTGCCGTCCTTGGAGGATTCTCTCGTTTCTATTCTTTAATATTCTACACCTTGTCGATTCTGATGTCCTTTTTATTAACGTCAGCCAGGCGGACAGCTGGTGCACGTTTCTGGCTATTAGCTATTATGACGGTCAATATCATAGTTGAGAGGTTGATACTATCTTATTATAGTGGGTCAGTTTCTGTCAAGGATGGCAATAAAATAGCCGAGGCCGAGATCGAAGTAAGTACAGTATATACTCGTAAGCTGTCGTGAATACCTGTAATGACCTAGACCTCCGTTTCTTACATTATAATTCAATGAGATTTAAGTTGCTTATGCACGATCCCGACGAGCTGCTTCAATCTATTTTTAAAGAGTCGTCCTTCGTCTTTCACAAATTCGGTACTGAGGTTTGCATATTTTGACCTTCATTGACCATTACTGCTGTTGAAAAAACAGGAATGTTATTTTGGGATCAAACGAAAAAGCTGTGTAGTCAAAATTAAGAGTTTTAAGCTTGGCTCCATTTTTATTCAAGAGGGAGCGGGGGCATGCATGCATGTTCCATAAGCAAGCTATGGGACAACCCTACCGTCGGTAACCACAGTCCTGACGCTCACGGACAGATACGGTATCTGTCCGTGAGCATAACGCCTCTGTCTGAGAGTCATGTCCGTGGGTTACCGACGATGGGGACTACAATAGCTCATAGCTTTAAACGAATTGAAATTCCAAGCATTTTTGTCTTTTAATTCGTTAATTTTGATTTAAATGGACTAACTTACAAACAAAACCTTTGAGAGATATGCGAATACCATTCGATTGAAACGATTATGTAGTTGGGGTTGTTTTTAATTGAGATGCTAATGCTAATCTTAATAGCAGATAAGTTAGCACTAAAGTTTTTACTTTGTATTCATACACTGTAAATTGTAATTACGTGATTATACACTGTAAATTGTAATTACGTGATTATACACTGTAAATTATAATCACGTGATTATACACTGTAAATTATAATCACGTGATTATACACTGTAAATTGTAATTACGTGATTATACACTGTAAATTGTAATTACGTGATTAAACTATGTTAATTGTAATTACGTGATTATACACTGTAAATTGTAATTACATGATAATACACTGTAAATTGTAATCACGTGATTATACACTGTAAATTGTAATCACGTGACAATACACTGTAAATTGTTATCACGTGATTAAACACTGTTAATTGTAATCACGTGATTAAACTCTGTTAATTGTAATTACGTGAGTATACACTGTTAATTGTACTCACGCGATAATACACTGTAAATTGTAATTACATGATTATACACTAAATTGCAATAACATGTTTATACAGTGTAAATTGTTATTGCGTGATTTTACACTAAATTGTAATTACATGTTTATGCACTGTAAATTGTAATAACATTATTTTTTTGGTTACTTAGGAGACCGTGTACTCGTACCAGTGGATGTGTAGACAGGTGAGCGCCATCTTGTCTTTGGCAGTACTCATCTTCTATATATACATCTACAGGAACCTCAGCGTCATCAACAACCAATTGCTACTGAAACTGAAAAAACAAAACTCGGATCTCAAACACCAAATCAAGGAACTCTCTAAAGAGATTTCTATTATTCGACATTGCGTCATGAATCAGCCCGTGACAGGTATGTACTACAACATCTACAGACGTCTTCAATGAAAATGTCCATCATGGCGTTGACAGTCCAGTCAGGTAAAATTCCATCGCTACGCGGCTTTCGTACGAACAGGCAATGAAAGTCACATCGTATAAGGTATCTAAATAGCAGTTCACGTACAAAATTTTAACACAAGCCTACAAGGATTGTGCCAATTAGACATTGGTGATTGGAGTGCACTCTTGAGAAGTGACATCATTTTGAATGCTAAAATAGAGGCTGGGACTCACTTCAAATTACGCACCTATACACACGAAAAACGGAATTGTGCTAAAATGCAGCAATTGTATCTCGGAGTTATTTACAAGGAAGTTTTGATGTGGTAATTAACATCGGCGCAAAATAATATGTAATGTCTGTCGAATAGTCAAGCTAAGGGAGCATGCTGAACTTATATAAAGTAAACGAGAGCACAGGGAAATGTGTCTTATATTATAAAAATAAGCCAGAAATACCTGTCTATTTATGATGTAAGACTAGACATGTCCCTGTGACAAGAGGCTGCAAAAAGAGAAAGAATAAAAATGTTAGCGCTAAGCGTTTACGTCATGGACAGCTCGGGGTTACTTCGAGTGATTGTAATAGAAGAATTTATAATAACACTTATAATTATAGCATAATTTATTTGAATGACCCTCTTCATACAATCCACTACTGGCCATTCCAGCTACAACTTCTAAGTTTTCTCTGTTAACATGACACCACTAGCCACAAGGAATTATGTGTGTATGGACTCAAAATGTGTTAACGTAAAAAAAGGGTTATTGGAAGATTTCAGTATATCATCTTCGCTAGCCAAGCTTCTGATTGCGATACACTCCAAGAAGGTGACACTCCTTATATTCCGAATGTCCATTAGTTCAAAGACCTGATAGTCCGAAGGCCCGTTTGTCCGAAAATAAGTAAATATTAAAGTCTAAACCATGATATAGCTTTCAGTATATCTTCTTCGATCGCTATCCAAGGCTTCTGATTGCGTTATACTCCAAGAAGTTATATTCCGAATGTCCTTTAGTGCAAAGACCCGATAGTCCGAAACCCGTGAGTCCGAAAATAGGTAAATATTAATACATGTTGTACAGCAATGTTGATAAATCTAAGCAATGGTAGAAAATCGGGTTATTTTGCTAAATCACAATACATATTCATTTTTATACAATGCTCACTTGAAGGCATTTTGTTTTATCAGAAAACGCTTAAATTGCGTTGACCAATCCATTCAAAATGGCGCCTTCTTGTGAAGCGTAACGTTTCAGGACACGACGCCCAAGTCATTTTTTATTTAATTTTTCCGTATAAAATATATTCTGCCATACTCATGGTACACATGTTATAATCACATACATATTATTTATCCACGTTACAATATTACCTGTTTTCGGACTATCGGGCCTTCGAACTATTGGGCCTTAGAACTAAAGGGATTATAGGACATTCGGAATATAAGGCGGTCACCCTCCACGATTCAGAGTTGGCTATAATTAATATTGATCGACTGTAAGGTCATGGTTCAATGATATTTCTGGTTTCTATATATAGATTCGGACGACTCCGACGAAGAACCCTCAAGGAAAGGACCCCTTCAATTGAAGAAGCCTAAGAAGACGAAACATTTTCGGGTAAGCATATATACATTTCATATGGAAACTTACAAATATATGATATACAGTAGATGCTTAAAGACCGTGAAACGTACATACCAGTATTTTCTGATAATCTGGAATTTTTGTTCATGTATCACAATGTTGCATTATTAAAAGTTTTTGTTAATGATATTAAGTAGACAATTTTATGTGTTAAAGTTTATATTTGACTTAAATAATATAAAAGGGGCATTCCTTCGTTCGGACATCAGAAACATACACAACTTCTGTTGATGAAATCTATGTCCGAACAATGATTATATGAGTGTTTGTGCCTACTTGTAATGTACAGGGAAAAGGCATATCGTATACAAATACCGTATATCTTTGAGGTAATTGGTGATACTTCGGGTCGAATTAAGAATTTTCAGGACTTAATACTTTGGTTTATCTTGAGAGCAAAAATGCCGTTATAAGATAATAGGTTTTACTAATTGAAAAAAAACCCATATTTTTCAGCAAAATTTTGACGTCCTAACATGTATTCAAACGAAAAAATGCCCCTTTAATATATAAATGTAATTTTTATAGGTAACGTTTTTATTCTTTAATCTAAATATAGGTCTTGTCAGCAAAGAACGATGATCCGAGTAAAACATCTACGGAAATTAATAATCAGGATTTGGGGTCGGGGGATTACGACGAGGATTCAGAAGACGATTTCAGAGAGGAAAGGCCAGCAACTTCCGGTACAAAGACATCGCTTTCAACTTCCGGTGCCAATGAATCGACAGCCGGAATAGAGGAACCGGAACCTATTCTCATTACAGAGGTAGCGGTCACCGCTCCTGTTACAGGGCAACCCATAGCTACTTCCGTTACAGAGAGACCGGAAATCACTTCTGTTACAGAGAGTACTTCCGGAATAGAGAGACCTCCTTCAGGAGAAACGCCCCAGGTAACCTTTCTTGAAGAAAAAAAATATATAGATAAAGATATCAAAGAAAGAGGTGATTTATCGTGAAAAATTGACATCCCGAGTTGAAATGTAAAGTTATGTTAATAAGGAAGGCTGAGATATGCTTTTATTTCATTAAGCTATGTTTTTTTAATACTTGCGCCGTAAAAGGAGCAAAGGAAAAGAAAATGGTTCAATGTAGTATGTATCTTACAATTGAAATCAAATGTTAAATCTAACTATGATTTATACATGTAATTTATCGAGTGTTCACTTTTCTTTCAGTCAAGATATTCTCTGAGGTCAAGCAATCGTCACGGATCGCCAACTTAATTAACACATATTGGTGACAGGTCACCTCATTGTATTGGTGGTCGGGTGACACCGTGGTTACACCTAGGTGGGCGGGGTTCGATTCCCCGATCGGACGTGAAAAGATACGAAATCTCCTGCCCAACCACGTGGGTTTTCCCCGGAACCCCTCGCGCTCTTCCATCCAGATCAACAAGCGTGATTTATATAGTTGTTATAACTTGTTTCGCAAATGTTGTAAAACAAAGTTTACATTACATACGACATGATATCCATCGGGTAGGGTACTTCATCGCCGATTTGTATAATTTAAAGGTTTATCGCCAATATATATTTTTCTCGTTTACGCCGGGATGAAGTCAGTGTAAAAGTTTATATTATCATATATAAACGTGTATGCACGTATAATTTAATATGTATAAAATAATTTATGCATACTGCTTCATAATGTCTAAGACTAGTAGTAGAGGACTGTGTATAATATATGTGCATTGCAACCATTTTTGTTGAATTCAATTTATTGACTGTAGATGTCCATTAGTAGACAGATTACATACAAAACGTAAAAGTAGTATTTGTGGAACAACCTGGAGTTATAGATATACAGCTCTTGTCTCATTTGCATCAAAAATAAATTTGCCGAGGTGGCTTAATTCCTTGTTGTTATTGACAGACAATAACTGTATTAATTAAAACATTCAAAGCTTTTGCCAATAGTATTTTTTGATATACATGTATTGACTTCTTAAGTCGTTACTCATCTGACATATTAATACAAATTGACATTTGTCTTCTACTTGATAGTCGACCGGTTTCAAATGCTAAATAATGTGTTGATATATACAAAGTTTTGTTGAAGATATTATTTATCAAACTGGATGAAAAAATGATTTACTTTATGTTTATATATGTATATTTATATCACATTCCGAGAAATTCTTTGACGGTCAAAATTTTCTTTGACGTATACAAGGTAAAATGGATCTAGCGTTTGATTGTGATTGGTTAAACCATGTTTCACGGAAACCAAAGAGTACATAGCAAATCGTTTAGGTAGTGTACCCAATCGAAGCCATATACGAGGGCTGATTGCTAAGTTGTGAGCCTCATATTGAAGGATTTGAATTTTGCGAGACATATGGTATTATTTTTCAACATAATCCCCTTCAGTATCGAAGGCCCCCAATGCCACTTTATGGAACTCCTTTTCTTGGCTGTTCAGAAAGTCATCCACTGCATATATGACGTCATCGTCGGACTGAAAGCGGGTGTCTGAAATAGCTTGAAATAGATGAAAGTCTGATGGAGAGAAATCAGGTGAATAAGGCGGATGCTCAATCAATTTAAAGCCACAATCGTGAATGACAGCCATGGCAATAACAGATTTGTGAACAGGAGCATTGTCCTGATGGAATAACACACCTTTTGTGAGCTTTCCGTGGCGCTTCGTTTTAATATGTTCCCGTAACTGCCTCAGAAGTGAAGCATAGTACGTGCCATTGATTGTTTGTCCCATTTGGAGATAATCTATCAGCAGAATACCATCTGCATCCCAGAAAACCGAGGCCCATAACCTTCCCAGCTGATGGAACAGTCTTTGCATTCTTTGGGGGGGGAAAGCCAGGGTTCTTCCATACACGAACTATATGTACGCCTTTTTTTTCATTTCTCTAACGACTTCATTTTTCGTCGGATTTTAGGTTTTGGTTAATTATCAGTATATCTCGAAGGAGTTCGAGTTTCAGGCTGCCAAGATCAAGTCACCGTTGCAGTTTATAAGAAAGCATCGTCAGCGGTCTAGCGACTTCATTTTCCATCGGATTTCAATGGAACTTCATACATTGGTCAAATAGGAGTATAACTCGAACGAGTTCGTGTTTCATGGCGCCAAGGTCAATGACAAGGTCACCGTTGCTATTTAAAGAGAGCATTGTCAGCGCTCTAGCGGCTTCATTTTCCAGCGGATTTCAATCAAACTTCGTACATTGGTAAATTATGAGTATACCTCGAACGAATACGTGGTTCATGGCGCCAAGGTCAATGAGAAGGTCACCATTGCTATTTATAGAGAAAACATTGTTGGCGCTCTAGCAACTTCATTTTCCATCGGATTTCAATGGAACTTCATACATTGGTCAAATATGTTTTAGAGTGCCAAGGTCAATGGCAAGGTCACTGTCGCTAATTATAGCAAATCATTTTTGGATTTCAATCAAACTTCATTCTTACCTAGAAGAGTTCGTGTTTCATGTCAATAACAACAATCGATCGATACTCTTTTTTCATAAAGTACATGTACCTTTTATTGATAAAAAAGATTTTTTCAAACAATGACACAACTCACAAGAAAAGATATGAAATAATTTAGTTTCGGACATTTGTGTTTATATCCTTTGTCTGATTGGGCCCAGTCATCGCTTTTGATGCTATACAGAATATAGCATTAGTGTTGCTGACACTCTGTAACGTGACTAACTTTCACAGAACTAGAAAAATATATAAAACATGCATTTTACCAATATTGCCGTTCAAGATTAACGTTTTTAACTTTGTGGTTTTAAAATATTGTGCAGAAAAGTGTCAACACATGTTGTCAAAAATTCATATTAATACACATTTTCGTCACACCTCTGCCAAACAATACAAAAACTAATTATGGACAGCAATATCGGTTTAGAAATTTAGAAACAATTATTGTCAACAAATGTGGTAATTTCAATTTTGTAAATAACACATCATTTGGATAATAAAATTCACAGGGTTATTTCGCACACACATTCATCATAGCAAACCATGCTTTAATTGACATAACACAGTTGAAATAGTCCAACTAGCACACAAATAGTCTTCAAATAAACAAACCTAGCTATACCATATAGTGGATGTCATAATAGGTTGAGTTCAAAATGCAGTTTCAGGTGGGTTTTTTTTTTCCAATTTAAAAAAAAAAAAAGCACGAAGAAAAAAGTGCACTTTGACCTTTGACCTTGAAATAAAGGTCAGTGACCTTACGTTAATGCATTGCACACTGGCTTTATGTAATGGGAGTACATGTATAGTGTTAAGATGTTATGGCTCATACAAAATTTACACAGAATTTACCTTTGACCTTGAGGTCAAGGTCACAATGATCCAAGAATAGAACAATACACTTAGTCAGTGGGTGATAAATGTATACATCAACTTTCATTAAAATAATTTAAGTTTTCTCCCACACAAATTTTATTGGTCACAAAGACCCAATGACAACACAATTCAGTTATTCACTGTTCAAGCCTATCCTCAAAAATGATTTTATTAAGTGTACCATTCTGTGTTTTGATAGCTCAGCATGAGCATATTAGACAAACTGCAGTACAATGAATATCTGGGGTGAACTCTTTTTCAATAAACAGCTGATTGTTATAAGATATACAGTATATATAGAGCATGTGGCTTTAAAGTCAAAATTACAATGAATTACTGGATTGTCTCAATTTCAAAATTCATACTTATAATTCAAACTTCTATATCAGTATATTATGGTGCACTGGTACACTTTATGGATGGCATTGGACAATGCAGGGTGAGAAAAAATCCAGGTCCGATGGCCGAGGGCCAGCAGATTTGATCTAAGGGCTAGTAAATATTGTTAGCCACATGCTCGATTGGTGAGATTTCCAAAAAATTGTACTTTTTCTTTAGGGTAATTCAAGATACTGTAGTGAAAATCTGGGGAGTTATCTCCCTTCAAAGTCCCTTGGTTGGAACTCATTCCGCACGTGAGCTAGTATTTAATCCCACGGGGTGTCAGAGAGCGGTCTCTTTGATCCTGAACCCCCACAATGGTAAACGTGAAGCCACTAAACGTGAGTACTTGTAACCACAATGTCGGGTTTTGGGATACTGGAGCATTCATTAGTCTTATAGAGAAGGCCGGTGATACCCTATGCCAGTTTTCTCTACAATACTTAGAATTCAGTTCAATTGGATCACTATCTTTTATCTTTGAGCAATAAACTTTTGAACTCAAACGTGCCCAAAGGACCAGTGATGATGAAACTGTTTTCCTGCCCTGGACAAGCGGACAATTTCACCCTCTCACACCCATACCCACAGATTCGGGTACAAGGTTATCATTCAACTCAGAAAATGCTAGCAGAAGCTGATTTTACAACAAGCTCTAGAAAAGTGACTCACACCTCATCTCACCTAAAAAAAAGAACATAACATAAAAATAAAACTTTATAATAATGAATAATCCCTCATTAAACAAAAATGGAAAAAATGGTGTTTGTTCAAAATCATACAATGAGTAAATTGTCTCATTTTAGAGAAATGCAAAACTGTCGTCTCCATCTCGAGTTTCCTCTTGTAAAGCCTGAATGCCCTCTGGTCACAAACTAGAGTACAGATGGTGTAACCGACATTAAAATGTTTGTTCGTATAGCATGTTGAGTTTATCACTTGAGAACAGCAAGAGTCATTTTTGACGGGGTCTCCTTGTAGTAGCTGGTGGCTACCTCACTGTACAACATATGGGTAGCCTGTTGCATCCAGAACATTTGTGATAAAGTATCTTGCCCAAGGACACAACCACAACAGCACTGGACGGTAAGTGATCGACAGCTTCCTGAGAAACGTATACTGCTCCGAATAGGAATTGAACTGCACGCCTTCAGCTTTATCAATTCTATATATAAATAGTTTTAAGCCTCAGCTATGTATTTCATCACCTTAAATAAAAGATTATCAAAATAACAGCTTGTAATAAGAAAATTATAAATTTTCATTGCATAACAAAATGTACAATCTCACAGACTTTCTTATTCAGACTTTTTTGTTTCACAATCAACTTTTTTAAAAGTTAAAGCCCTGAAAAATTTATTAACATAATGTATTTGTAGAACATCTGCTATTTTTGATAAAAAATGCCCAGAAACTTTGGTGAAAAAAGGATGAATATTTGGAAGATGTAGGTCTAATAATTTTAACACTACAAATCCTGTACAGCTAAGCAAAGCACAGAGAAATGGCTTGTGTGCCTCCGTTGTGGAATATTTTCGATAGGCCAGTGCGGCTCCAGCTATGCCTAACATTATGTGTAGCCCAAGGGCAATTTCAAATCCAATATCGTAGTACAGAGTTAAAGTGTAGCTAGATATTGATAAGGCTGTGGCAATGAAAACTCTTAGATTACTCCAACCATTAGAAAGAGATCTACCCCATACATACACCCACATGAAAAATGGGAGCGTTACCCATTGATCCAAAATCGCAAAACGATGTTTATCCGTCAAAATCCGAACCATCTGAATTGGGCCATAAAAACAAGCCATGAAATTAAACACATAGAAAGCATATGCATCAATTTCACTGATATTGTTATTGCCATGATGGTGAAATATCACAGCCAGCCAGTAGGCTCCCAGGATTGCATATCCAAAGTTTACAAGAGTATTCAGTGGCATTTTCAGCCATTTTGGAAGCACTGTCTTCAGTAAGGGACTTGCTCTTTCAGCATAGTGTTTTAATCCTGTCTCTGTGAAAGCTCGATCAAATCCCCCGTCAAAAACAAAGAAACAAATTATAGCTGTGGTTATTGTCACCGTCATGAAGGCTCGGAATAAAACAGGGGCCATGTTTTTGTCTTATGCTTTACTCAAGATATTTTCTCTGGAACTCCTCGGGTATATACTGCTGAAGCTCATCTGAAGAAGAAAAAAGGATAAATAATGTGCTAGATCATGTACTTGAAAAACATTAAAGAAATGTCAAATTACTACCTTTGCGCTGTCGTAGTTATCATTAAGGTTTGCGCTAGAGAGAAATTCCTTTCAGCTCAATCGGCAAAGTGGTTGATTGGTGAGCTGGGGCTCACAGGTTCAATCCCTTGTAAATGCAGACTACACTCCTTCCAATTACACATTTTCATATTAGAATGGCATGTACTTGCAAGGACATGCACGTAATATTAGGAAAATAGCAACAAACAGGCCAGGATCAAACACAGAACGGATTTAATTGTATATAGTGCATATAGATTAGATCTAATTAAATCTATGGGTACATAATGCCAAAAAAAAACATTTATTTCCCTTAAGGTCAAAAAACTTTTGCCATTATGTACAATCTTTTAACCATAAAAATATTGTTTTCATACCTAATGTTAAAAAATGTTGACACATGGACAAAAACTGACTGATTGCATGTTCATTATCTGATTCTGATCCTAGTATTGATAATTGAGTATATGGTGTGGTTCCAACATTTGGATATGTAACATTTTCTAACATCTAATAATAAATCTATGCCAAGTTTGACTTTACAGTGACTGTAACATTTATATAAATAGCCCTTAATCATTTTAAAACATATAAACCAGGAAACGAGAGCTTACCAAAAACGACCGCAGCATGCGTGATTAGAAGAGACCGTGAACATGCGATTGGCATCTAGGCCTACTTTCCTTTTCGGTGCCATTCGGAATATTTTTGCTCCATTGTATTATCGAAAGTACAAACCCAATATCATCCGAATGATAAAAAACAAAACATAAAAAAATATTTTATGCATTAAAACAAACGAAGTAGCAAAAATTGTCGATTATTATTCAATACGAGTTTATCTTAAGAGCGTTCCAATCAATTTTTTAAAATATTTATATAAATATTACGGATCATGTGATATGTAAATGATGTTTTGATGAGCAGGTTGGTGCGCGGACAGTATGCGCATAGCACCAGCATTGTGGGTAAAACAAAGATGGCGGCACCCATCTTGAAATGGAAGCGCCTTACCAACGTTTCTGGGCCATGTCCACGACCTCGGCACGGACATCGGGCAGTTGCAATCAAGGAATTAATGGTCGTGTTTGGTGGTGGAAATGAAGGAATCGTTGACGAGCTACACGTTTACAACACAGGTGGGTTTGTTATTATTCTCTAGGATGGCCGCCATTACTAAACGAAATGTCAAACATTGGCGCCACCTTTATTTTCTAAATTTGACAGTGAAATAAATTGAAGCATCATCGAAAAATTAAAGTATATGTATTATAATGATTAAGAGGACAGTCTTTGCACATAAAACCAATTGTAAACCCTTTTTCTTGGTGAATTTTGTGTTTGTTTTGCTAGTTCCGAAAGATCCAATATGGCGGCGCCCTACTGTCACAAACGATGTAAATAATCATTGCTGTTAGGCTTTAGATCCAAAAAATATTTTAATTGAATGTAAAAACACTTAATTTGTATCCTTTAATTTTATTGAAAGACGCTGGTTTTCCCCTGTGCGTTTTAACTTTCAGTTTACTTGTTCGCCGATTTTAGACGCTAAGGGAAAGAAGCCAAGATGGCGGCCGGTTAGCGGCCATTGCAGAAAACCGAGATACGAGATTTACAAAATTTGATAAAATGTGGCATGAATTTTTTAATTTAAACTATTTTGGTATTTTCCATTAAATTATTTGTGGCTGAAATTAATTCATGGTAAAAGTATTGTGAGTTATAAAGAAAAATATAAATTATGCTAATTTACTCAAATGGAAGCGCCATCACATCGCTTTGCTAAGAACGATAACTCACAGATGGTGTCTTCTCTTACCTTCCATAGTAGTTACTTTTTTAATGAATGTATGAAGTGAATGATATTGTGAAATAAACTCTTTCAAGCCAACCCCATCCACCCCTTTTTGAAGCTAACCAAATAATTAAAAAAAGACTTGCATCAGGCCAAAAAAAGTATATATATACCAAGTATATCATAAAGTGTTTTTTTTATCGGGAGGGTGTTAATTACAAACTTCCTTAAAAAATGGGCAAATCAACTCAAATGTATCTTTTTTTTTGTAAGGAATTTTTGTTCTCATCTTACATTATTATCAGAAATACTGCGAAAAGTGAAAAGAAAAATACATATGCTTATAACTAATGTCTTCCTTGGTTTAGATTTTGGTAGCCAAACACTGCTGAAGAAGTATTCATTTATGCTTGGTATTCATGTTTTTGATCTTTTAAGTTTGTGCAAAAATTGATGTCTCGCGTATCATCACTGTCAAAATAAGTGTTGAATTTTTTTTTAAATTTTATTTTATTTTTAGCCACCAACCAATGGTTTGTGCCAGCAGTACGGGGAGACATACCACCAGGTTGCGCTGCATATGGCTTCATTTGTGATGGTACCAGAATCCTGGTATTTGGTGGAATGGTAGAGTATGGAAAATACTCTAATGAGCTGTATGAACTCCAGGCCAGTCGTTGGGAATGGAAAAGACTGAAACCGAAACCTCCAAAGAATGGGGCTCCACCCTGTCCAAGATTGGGTAAAATATTTTAAGGAATCTACATTATGTTTGATGAAAATTTCTTGTCCATTTTTGACTGATTTGAGCATGATGATGATTATTTTCATTTTTTCAATAACCAATTAACAAGGAATGAATGATGAAAAAAAATGGAAAAAAAATTTTCCCAACTTTTTGTAATCTCATCGTCAGCTTTGTCGAGCTGTTGCCTTACCATAAATAACCTAAAACTTTTTTTTTTCAGGACATTGCTTTACTCTACTAGGAAACAGTGGATACCTGTTTGGGGGTTTGGCCAATGACAGCGAAGACCCAAAAAATAATATTCCAAGGTGAGGGGAAAATCAATTGTCAATACAAGACACAAACTAAATCAATGTTTGCTTGTTTTCAGATACTATTATTTTATGAGATAGTTTTGATTTAATAAAATTATATTTCACTGAAATGAGAAAGCAAACAATGTAAAAGTTGATTTTTGGAAACATTTTAAATGACTAACAATTTCAATTGAAAGAATATTATTTTTTCTACCAGTTGAAATCGATTATCACATTCAGGAATGCTGAAAAAATATTACAATATATATATATCTATTGCAGATATCTAAATGATCTGTATGTGTTGGAGCTCAAGCCAAACTCCTATGCCCTGTCATGGGATTTACCAGTAACGATTGGTCAGCCCCCACCTCCTAGGGAGTCGCATACCTGTGTAGGGTACGCAGAGAAAGACGGCAAGCGGCCACGTCTTATCATCTACGGTGGCATGAGTGGCTGTCGTCTGGGAGACCTGTGGCAACTTGATATAGGTATGAGTATTTCAAATTTTTACACACATAAAAAAAAAATTAGAATGATGATTTACACTTCAAAAATATCTAGTGTAGCAGAACTGCACTGGGCTGATAGCTCAAATGGTTAGAGATTGGAGGTTCTGGGTTCGAGTACTAGTCTAGTCAATGCATTTTCCTCAGCTAAAAAAATTAGAATGATGATTTACACTTCAAAAATATCTAGTGTAGCAGAACTGCACTGGGCTGATGGCTCAAATGGTTAGAGATTGGAGGTCCTGGGTTCGAGTCCCTGTCTAGTCGTTCGATTTTCCTCTTCTATTACACCAGATGTACTAGCCATCTGGCCTTGACACGTGAAGTTTTAGAACACATGTTCTCGATACATTTCAGACACTTACACATGGACGAAGCCAGTGGTTCAGGGAGTCGCCCCTCTCCCGAGAAGTCTACACTCATCCACGGTAATCGGAAATCGAATGTTCGTGTTTGGTGGATGGGTTCCATTGGTGATGGATGATGTCAAAGTCGCTACACATGAAAAGGAATGGAAGTGTACAAACACGCTAGCCTCCCTCAATCTAGGTACTGGGTTTACTCATCTTTGTTGTCACAGTAACAAGACATCAATTTCGATATCCACCTCTTTTCGTCGAGCTGCATTTGAGCATCCCAAGTTTCCATTTTATCAGATGAAATAGAACTTCATTACAAATAGCAGAAAAATAGTTTCATTAAAGGAATTTTGATGCAACCAATATTTTTCAAGAGAAAAAAAATCATAGGAAATCTAAAATAAAACTTCTGCTAAAATTGAATGGCAAGTTATTCAAGTTGATGCAGTCAGGATTTTTCAAGGGAAAAAATAAGATTCATAGAAAATTTGAAATAATTTTTTTACTAAAACTCAACAGCACCATATTCAATATAATTATGAAATTCATCATACCAATTTAAGTTCTATTTCTGCTTGCAGACTCAATGATGTGGGAACCGTTAGCCATGGAAGTGTTTGAAGATGCCCTGCCGCGTGCTCGGGCCGGTCACTGTTCTGTTTCAATCCATTCTCGTCTCTACATCTGGAGTGGGCGAGACGGCTACAGGAAAGCTTGGAACAATCAAGTAAGCAAATCAAGATATCAAAAATTTGATAATTTATCCCAAATAATGGAACTTTTAAAGTTTTACTGTAATAATTATGCAAAGTATGTATTAAACTCATAGTGATGTTATATTAAGGAATTTTTTTCTTTCGTTCATGTAAATATTTACATCTATCTATAAGTGATGAGGACCTCTTTATTCAATATATCTGGTGCTTGTCGTGACTTTAATGACAATATAAAATGAAAGTGTTTTAAACATTTCCATTCTCAGTGACATTTTCTCTCCCAATTAGGTCACGAAAAGGTTGGTGATAGTGTTAGCTAGCGTATTCTCAGGTGAAGATCTGAGGTGCATGGTTCAACACCCCTAAACTGTTTCGGTTTGTTTCTCATGGAAGCTGAGAAACGGACTGGACTGAGCCAGGTTGTGCAGTTGCTTCAACCTACTTGCACTGGATGGCATGCCACAAGTCTCGTGTATTTTGTTCAGTGAGACAGCCACCAGCTACTACTAAAATAACACGTCCTCCTGCAATCTAGATTTGTGTATATTGTTCATTGAAAAGGTATATTTCTGTTTCAGGTGTGTTTCAAGGATCTCTGGTTTCTCGAAACAGGTATTTATTAACGCAGTTCCTTGGTTTGAAAAGTGTATGCAATTGATGTTTCCCGACACTTTCATCAATAGTAGAGGAAATATTTAGAATTGCCCTATATATAATGGATTTAATAATCATAATCTTGCAAGTTGAGTTGAGAAAGTTTATTAAATCACATATAACGCCATCTTACATGGTTTTGAGATTTACAAACAAGTTTTAATTTTTTTTTTAATTTTAACCACAGTTTCATAGATCTTGCATGAAAGGGAGACAACTGTATAAATAATATTTTGTTGATTACATAACGTTACATATATTTGCATTTATTCTTGACAACAGCATTTTATGAGTTCAATACAAAATCAAAAATATTTTTACTCAAAATCTCGATCTTCGATAAAGTCAAAAGGCATATGACACAGTTAAAAGAATGACGACCTTAAGCCATTCACGGCTCTGCTTGGTCATATTACATGTGTAATAACAAAACATTATACAATAAGTATTATTACACTGATTAACAGTTCTGTTATAATTATTATATTACATTATGTTAAATATCAACGATCATTATTTTACTTCCGTAGAGAAGCCGCCGGCGCCATCTCGGGTCCAGCTGGTCCGAGCCAGCACCAATACTCTTGAGGTGTGCTGGGGAGGCGTACCAACAGCCGATGCATACCTCCTACAGCTTCAGAAATATGACCTGCCCCCAGCTCAGGCCATGACCCCTACAGCTGTTCCCCAGACCAACCCCTTGGTGAAGGCCATTGCCTCGCCTACCACTCCAAACATCATCAGGACCCCCACACATGGTAAGTTAGCCCAACAGTTCATATAAACCCCCAACAAAGAAGACGTTTAGACTAATCGAACTGTGCTCTGAAACTTGTTTGTTATGGTGTTGAAAATGTTCGGTTTTATCTTTGTTCGGACATTTCAAAGTTACTTTCTCCGATATATTACGGTAAAACACAGGAATTGAACCAGCAATGTGATAATTATCTAATTGAGAAATTTTCTTGTAATAGATATGTTTAATTTTCCGATACCAATTTTAAGATGGTGTTTAAATTTTGAAAAAGTTTAGATATTTTTCAACATTTGATGGACAGCTTAGGCCTATATCTGTACAAAAAAAAAACAAAAAATACTGGCACCTGCCTATTTCTTCAAAGTAAATAATTACATATGTTTATATTCTTTTGACTGTGATATTATTTTATAGTGGCGAGGCTCTGGAAGTTATATAATAAAGCTGGTGCTGTCAATTTATAAGTGAAATCAGTTGTACTCGGTCTATTTGTCCGAATTCTGTGTTTTTATCATTTCTTTCATAAATCAAGCCAAACTCTTCTATCATAGCCCAGAAATATTTCAGCATAGCTTTGGTCTGAGGGGCTACCATTAATTACACACATTTTTGGACGGAGACAGAATGTCCTAGTTTCTCTTCCGTCAATCATATCTTGACATTTTCTGTGCTTTTCTGTATTAGGAATAACCCAGATCCGATCTGTTGCGGGGGCTTCAGCCCTGGGTTCTGTGGCGATCAACTCCCCGCAGACAATCCGAGGTAGACCCTCTAATCCTCATTTGCATGCATGAAATGCATACCTAGTTGGGTGTATGGATGTGAACTCCCCCTTTTTGTTTTCTCGGAGCATCAATATTGTATTTATCATGTGGTGGCTTCATTTTCTTGCGATTTGTTTTTTTTTTTTTTTTGCTGGGAAAAAAATTGTCTTGCCATAGCCTGATTTTAGGTGCTGGTATGACATTTTGCAATAAAGATTTGTGTGGTCTGGATTAAAATTTAAAAAGGTTGAATTTTTTTTTTAAGCTATCTAATGCATATGTGATTATGCCTGCTTCGTTAAAACAGCTCATCATTGAAGCAGCACACTTTAGTATATAATGAATGTGGTCTTATGTCATCCTGCTTTTTTTTTCTTTTTCTTTTTTTTTATGTGGTCGTCTTGTTATTTTACACAGCCTTTAGACTAATCCTGTTTCATGTTGTGATGCCATTTTTGAATGTCGTTTTATTTTGCAGCTGTTTATATTAACTCTGAAACCAATCCCAAATGTAAACAATTATTCCTGTGTTGATCCTTGTGAATGTTTGATGTTCCTGGGGGGAAAAAATCAGATAAACAGAAAAAAATATCCTAATGTTAAGTTCTGTCATTGTGTGTATTTATTGATACAGATGGATTGAATTTAAATGATTAATATTTTGTATCCAGTGAAACTTGTTCTACCATTAAAGCTTATCATTTTCTGTTATTGTAGTGTGACCATTATCATATCCAGGATTTTTAATTAAAAGTCTGTTGCACATTAGTTTTGGGACGATAATCAGATATTTTATCGTTATTTTCCATCATATAGATATTTCCCAGGCAGTATATAAACATCTTTTTGTGTTAAATTTACAAAAACTGATGTAATATATTTGCAACTGTATTTTTTAGGAATAGAAAAAAAAAAATACTTTGTTCTCAAGTCGCCCCTCATCTGCTTTAATCTCATCCTGGTTGAATACCATCAAACCTTTTTCCTGTAATATTCATTATATTTAACTATAAAATTACACCACATTTTCATGTAAGTGAAACAAAAACAAAGAATCATGATATATCATTGTTTCCTACGTTTCGAAGAAGTTTGTATGAAAATGGATAATGATTGGTTTGGAAAAAAATTAAAAAATTAAAAAAAAAATCCATGTTTATATTTGTTTTAACTCCTTTCCTCTTCTATTTTTTAGAAAAAATGGTCTAAGAACCAAGTATTTTATTTAGCTTTTACCGATTGTAATAGAGTTACAAGTTGGGAAACCTTTATGATTATAAGTGATAATCAATTATGGATTTGCTAATGACCATTATTGCTGAACAGTATCAGTTGATTTATATCATCGTTATGTATTTATATCATGTATTTACTGCTCGGCTTATTTCATGGCAAGCTTTCCACGTGTTGTCTTATATATGTCCCGATTTTTCAGCTTTAAAGGATCAACATTTTACTAACTTTTGACTGACAAATGCTTTTTTACATTATGGCTATCAGGCAAGCTTTCTGTATTCGTAAGATATTCATGTTTCGTCGACTTATGGTAATAACTTTTTTCAGACCTGCTGAACCCAAGGTTTAAGTGAACAATTATGGTCTATCTTAGGCCGTTGAATAAAATTTGTTAATACACTTCAATGTACTTCAGTAACATAAACTTTCTCTGACTTCCACCTGTGTCCAGATACTTTATCCTACTCATACTTTCATTATTGGCCATAGTTTTAGCTTATCAATATCATTCTGAGTATGTTAGGCTATATTTTCAAAATGTGACCTAGGCTTTTAGTAAATTACATTATAAAATTTCTTGGGAATTCAACTTCTGAAAGGATTTCAATAAAGCTTTATTCGTTACAGATCCTGACAAAAAGAGTTGCTCATGTTGTGTCAAACATCCAAGAATGACGGCCATCTTGAAAATCTCTTAGGAACTCAATATGCAATCCCATTTTAAAACAAGAAAAAAAACGATTTTGAATAACCTCTATTTCAACTTTCTGTCTTCGGTTATTTAAGTAATTTAGATTTTTGTAAATTTTCATGTTTAATACAAACTTATAAAAATGCAATGATTACACTTGGAGTGATAAATATAGTGTAATGATTTACCTCCCTTTGATAAAATTCTGTTTACTCGGATATTAGTCCAATGTGAACTTTGTTTCTTATACAGTAATATTGTCTATTGTATCAAGGCCACAGTTAATTTTTGTATTGCTTTTCCGTGATACTCTCTGTAAGATACATTTCAAAACAGTTTTCAGCATCTTCTCTGTTTTCTGGACCCTTGAAATTAAAAATTCAAAAGCACATTAGCTTTATCCTAAAAATGGTTGTTTCAGTATAGTGTGGGGAATTATTTTGAAAGACCTGTTTTTTTCATCCCTGTACAGATTTTATCATTGATTTTTCAGTGAGAAGATGACAGGTTTGACATTGAACTGATAACTTCTCCACAGTGAATTCTCCGAAATGTCTATTTTAACTATCGCCATGTTTATCTACAGTTACTGCTGTCGCAGCTCGCCAAAAGACGCCAATTACCATGACGCCAACCAGTAACATCCGCGTCGCTACTCCACAAGTTGTTAATGTCACTCAGGCTGGCCAGAGAGTCCCGACTGTTGTCTCTACGGTAACTTTTCTAAACATCTGTAATGTACCCGATTTTTCTCTTTGAAAGGTTGAAGGTTATGTTTGTGTTTGCTTACTTGGAGTTTTGACTTCGACTTCTGTAAGCATTTTGCTAACAGACAGTGTTTAGGAGGCAGCGACTTAAAGATCCTTCATCGCCGATGGTGTATGAACTGCGTGCCAGTAAAACGTTTAAAATGGCATCCATGGTATTGAAATCTAACACAAACATAAAAAAAAAATTAATATCTTGAAAGTTATAGTAAACCAAATACAGAGGAAGAGTACAATAGGATTTCTTCAGGATTTAATTATTTACTTACTTTGAATTTAAAACCTTAAAATAGAATCTCAAGCTTTTGAGGGTGGTAATATCATAAGCTGGGTAAGTTTTAGTATTTTATAAAAGTATACAACAGCCTTTTCTTGTTTTCAAATTAATTGTATTAGTTCTTTTGTTGGCAATGTAGCATCTTAAATGAAAAAAAAAATGATTTGATATTATTTGAAATGTTGATTGGTTGTGAAAATTTTACATTGAAAAATTATACTGAAGGTGATATGTCCATTTTGTGTCCGTAGGGTGGTGGACAGATGACCGGGATAGCTGCTTTGGCCGCTGCTGCAGCCGCCACCCAGAAAATTCCTGGTACATCCAGTACCACAACGACACCTGTATCAGGCATTAAGGTCGTGACCCCAACAATCGTCACACCACAAGGGGTCAAGGTCACACCAGTCCCTGGAAAACTAGGTATTGTATTCCACTGATATTTTGTCAGAGATTTTCTACTAAACATTTGCAGAATCAAGAGTTTCATGAACTGTTAGAATATGTATAAAATATTGAATTATTTCTGCAGTTGTAATATTAATGGTGGAAGTTAACTGATGTATATATTAAATTACATTGTTCCTGATCGTTACGAGATCTTTGTTAATTGGTGTCGAGCTGATGTTCCTATTTCGGAGTTTCCGGCAAATTTTTATCCATATTTTTGCTGAAAACTTCCTAATTACCATAGGTTTTCTTCAAAACATTAAAACATCTAAGAATTCTTCCTGATTTTCAAGGCATTCACTTAACTTCAAAATTTGACGATCTTCTCTTTCTTCCTAGCTACGCAGACGGTACGTGTGGCCACCCCCGGGTCTACGATTCTGAAGACACCTGGCAGCATCCAACAAACAATTGGTGGCAAGCAGATTATCACCGTACACAAGGCTGGGGCCGGCAACACCACCGGTCAACCTCAGATTGTTACCCTCGTCAAAACCAACCAGGGCATGCAGGTCGCTACAGTAGGTATCAGACGGCTGAGGTCATGCCAGGGGGTCATTAGATATTCAGAGAAAAATAAAAAACATTATAAAAATTTCTTAAAAATATCCAAATATGCCTGGATGATTTATTTGAATTCTTACACTCTAATATATGTTCAAAGAGACAGATGAAACGAATGTCTTTTTATACCCCTGGACAAAGGGGAAAATATTCTGTGAATTTGATTTTTGACATGGTCCATTGGAGAACTGGATAAGAAACCTTTATCAACCGATGTTAGTCGCTAAAGTTCTGAAATGAGACTTTCTGATGGAGTTTTTTTGAAAGTGACATGTCTGTACAATTTGCATAACATCTTGACGTTTTAGGTCATCTGACCCAAAGGGTCAGGATGACCTATAGTCATTGTGGTTCGTCTGTCGTCGTGCATAAACTTTTCACATTTCAAACTTCTTCTCAAGTTCCACTGGTGGGATTGCGCTGAAACTTGCCTGGAATAATTTTGAGATGGTCTTGACTTAAGTGTTTTTATTTTTCGGGTCAGTCAGAAATCCAAGATGGCAGCCATCTTAAAAAACACAATTAAACTTCTTCTCCAGTGCCATTGAGCTGGAAATCGGTGAGGATGTTAAGGAAGGAGAGCCAACAAAGTGTTGTTATTTTTCGGCCTCGTAAAAACTTGACATGGCAGCCACAGCGGCCATTTTGTAACATGTTTGCGCAATCATGGTTTTCCTTAACAACACCTATTTGAAACTTCTCAAATTTCACCAGTGGAGTTCAGCTCTTACCAGAAATGATCATTTGGGTTGATCCAAAATCTAAGATGGGCGCAATGGCCAACAGTGCCACAGTACTTGCTACAGAGAATGCATACTACAGTAGTATAAGGGTCTTTAGAGTCAGATGACCGTTAAGGCCCATGGGCCTCTTGTTGATATAAGAGTTGATTGTCAATCAACATACAATATGTCTGTATCTCAAATTTCCTCATTCCTGATGTTATAGACAAAAGGTCCACTGCCACAAGGAGCCACTATTGTAAAACTGGTGACAACACAGGGAGGGGGAACAGGTAAACCGACCGCTATCCTCACGACAAGCCAGGCAGGCCAGACTCCCTCGACTATACTCGGCATTAGTAGTGTCCAACCCCAGGGCACGGCCACACGGGTAAGATTCACATAAGCATTTATAAAGAAAAAAAACTTATTGTGACAAAATGCTTTGAAATTTGTAGTGTATGAACTCGGGTATTAGTCAATATACCATTACAATGATCCTGTTACTTTTTTGAACGATTCTTATCTTCTACTTTGTGAGTTATGACCAAAAAAAACATGATTCTGATGCTGTGAACAATAGTAATGTATATCAATTTGTATTTTATACTTTCTTACCAACAAAAAACATTTTGATAAAGTTATTATACTGTAAACATGCATATTTTAGTGGTAAACTTTTTTTAGCGCCTTTTCGCGCGCAAGAAGCAATACGCTAGATGATTATGGCGCTAATTGTACTTTCTATATACTGTTTTTATATAAAAATTATTTTGGCATGCTAATTCGTCAATGCGCTGATTTGTTAAGATTTTGAAATGCACAAAAATTTGAGTGCCCCAAATAAATTACATTTACAGTTATTCTTAAAATCTCCTAATTATTGTCATTGCTCTGTAGAAAAGAAAATAAGTTCAATTTTGTTAAACTATAGTTTGGACCCCTGATAGATGTGCGCTGTAATTTGTTAGCTCACCTGGTCCGAAGGACCAAGGTGAGCTTATGCCATACCGTGGCGTCCGTCGTCCGTCGTCTGTCGTCCGTCCGTCCGTCCGTCCGTCAACAATTGACTTCTTCTTCATAACCACTGATCAGAATTTGACCAAATTTGGTCAGAAGCATCCCTATGGGTAGGGGACTCAAAATTGTACAAATGATGGGGCTGACCCCCCAGGGGCCTGAGGGGCGGGGCCAAAAGTGGTCAATTTGGCTACATTGATATAAACGACTTCTTCTCTCAAACCGAGCAATGGATATTGCTCCTATTTGTCTGAAAGTATCACTATGGGGTGGGGATTCAAAATTGTACAAATGGTGGTGCTGACCCCCAGGGGCCTGAGGGGCGGGGCCAAAAGGGGTCAATTTGGCTATATTGATATAAACGACTTCTTCTCTGAAACCGAGCAAAGGATATTGCTCCTATTTGTCTGGAAGCATCACTATGGAGTGGGGACTCAAAATTGTACAAATGGTGGTGCTGACCCCCTAGGGGCCTGAGGGGCGAGGCAAAAATGGGTCAATATAGCTATATTGATATTAACGACTTCTTCTCTGGAACCGAGCAATGGATATCGCTCATATTTGCCTGGTAGCAACACTATGGGGTGGGGATTCAAAATTGTACAAATGATGGGGCTGACCCCCAGGGGCCGGAAGGGCGGGCCAAATGTGGTCATTTGGGCTATATTTATAAAAACAACTTCTTCTCTGAAACCGAACAAACGATATCGCTCATATTTGCCTGGTAGCAACACTATGGGGTGGGGATTCAAAATTGTACAAATGGTGTGGCTGACCCCCGGGGGGCCTGAGGGGCGGGGCCAAGAGGGGTCAATTTGGCTAAATTGATATGAACAACTTCTCATCTGAAACTAAGCAATATATATTGCTCAATTTTGACTGTGAGAATCCCTTTGGGGTAGGGTTTCAAAATTGTACAAATGGTGGGGTCTACCTCCCTGGGGGCTGTGGGGCGGGACCAAAAGGGGTCAATTCGGCTAAATTGATATAAACAACTTCTTCTCTGAAACTAAGCAATGGATATCACTCATATTTGCCTGGTAGCAACCCCCTAGAGTAGGGATTCAAAATTGTACAAATGACAGGACTGACCCCCAAGGGGCCTGAGGGGCGGCGTCAAAAGGGGTCAATTTGGCTGTATTGATATACGCGACTTCTTCTCTGAAACTGAGCAAAGGATATTGCTCCTATTTGCCTGGAAGCAATCACTATGGGGTGGGGATTCAAAGTTGTACAAATGGTGGTTCTGACCCCCTAGGGGCCTGCGAGGCGAGGCAAAAATGGGTCAATATAGCTATATTGATATTAACGACTTCTTCTCTGAAACTAAGCAATGGATATCACTCATATTTGCCTGGTAGCAACCCCCTAGGGTAGGGATTCAAAATTGTACAAATGACAGGGCTGACCCCAGGGGACCTAAGAGGCGGGGCCAAAAGGGGTTATTTTGGCAAAATTGATATAAACAACTTTTTCTCTGAAAATAAGCAATGGATATCTTTAATATGTGACTGGTAGCATTCACTTTGGTTAAGGATTCAAAATTGTACAAATGATGGGGCCGACCCCCTGGAGGCCGAGGGGCTGGGTCAAAAGGGGTCAATTTGGCTAAATTGATATGAACAACTTCTCTGAAACAGCTCATATTTGACTATTAGCATCCTATTGGGGTAGGGATTCAAAATTGTATAAAGGAAGGAGCTGACCCCCAGGGGGCAGAGGGCAGGGTCAAAAGGGGCCAATTGGTCTAAACAAGATCTTCTCTGAAACGAAGCAATGGATATCACTCACATTTGTGTGGTAGCATCCCTATGGGGTCGCGCCAAAAGTCAATTTCATTTCATGGATTAATGTACCTTTTGGCATCTTTAGTATTAAAATAAAACCAATGTACATGTACCCATATAAAATGCTTATGATATATATTGACATAGCAATACCAGCAACAAATATACTTAAGCATCATTCTTGTTTCATATCTCATGAAACCAGGTGAGCGATACAGGCCCTCTGGGCCTCTTGTTAAAAATTTATGTGTTAACATCACATGAACTTTGATGTAAAATTTCAGACAGGAGTAACTAAAACTATTATCAAGACCATCCCCTCTTCAATGCTGTCGATGGCACGCTCTGGCTCGGCTACCATCACCACACAGGCTGGTCAGAAGACCATCGTCATTGCAGCCCCCAAGGGATCCACTGGAGGGCTTCACTCAACCCCAACCAAAATAATTACATCAGTGCCAAAGATCGGAGGGGGAACAGGGAATACACAATTCATAGTGGTCAGTCCCCAGACCAGCGTTGGTCAAGGAATGTCCACCCTCACTGCAGGTAAGATTGACTCGTTGTAAAACAAAAGAAATATTTTCTGTGCATGCTGGTCCGGCTACGTTCAGTTGCTGTCAGCTTGACCAGAATTTAAAGCACTGACCATTACTGGTCAAGCAATGTCCACTGACTCATCTTAGATCAAACCATTCTGTCAATCAGACCTTCAGAATCCACCACACCAATCATCGATTACCAGTTTTCAGCTATTAGTATAGGGACGATGATGATGAAGTAATAATTATATGATGAACATAAATTTCTGCTTATTACAAAGAAGATTAAATCCCTACATTTGGCTCAACCTTAATATAAAAATTTCCTATGATCCCGTGGAATTTGATATTAGCAAGTTTTACTGTACATCACTAGCGATAAAAAAAAAAAGTTTGAAATGCCATTCATTAGTTATCAGACCCCTACTTGTAAAACCAGGGGACTATAGGTTTTCTCTCCGTGACTCTTGTACGTATGTACATGCTTAACACCAAAATTTGTCTGCTCTCTAGAAGCTTCATTCCTCGAGGGATTTTTTATCAAACTTCACACAATGATAATTGACCATAATGTTTCTGACAAGTTCAAGTTTCAGGGTTTTTGGGTCAAGTTCAAAGTCACTTAATATTTTTAGGGTGTGAAGGGGGCGGGGCGGTAGGAGACATGTATTTCTTTAGCAATGCTCTCAGAATGCTTATTTATTTCAAGTAGTAATGAAGAGAAAAAAACTTCGAGACATAAGTGCAGTTGTTGTTGGTTGAGTTGTAATGGTGACGTTTGTTGTTTTTCCTCACGATTTCTGTCGTTTTATACAGGAGGTAAACCATTGACAGTGACCACCCTACCGGTGTCCTCAGCCGGTGCCCTCAACATCACAGGGGCTCCTCAAGTTGTGTCAGCGACCATGTCTCCCATAGCAGCCAAACCCATGGTCAATATTGTTTCATCCAATGGTATGTATTAAAGAATTTTCTCACCAATTTGAAATTAATCTCTAAAAACAGGTTAAAAAACCCAAAGAACTGAAACATACTAGATAATTTTTACAATTATCAAATTTGCTGAAAACATTATATTCTGGTTCGTCATTTTTGCTTTGTACCTATAAGTTTCTTTTCTTTTGTATTAGTATACCTGTGTCCAACCTGTGAAACAAAACATTAATTTTATTTGGCCTTGGACAAGATCTACAGTAATATGTCATTTGCATATGCAAAAGATATAACATTTTTTTTAAAAAGTTTACAATGCGAGACTTAAATCAGCTAAACATTGTAAAATTATTTACATGTAACCATGGTGATATGTGATGTCATTTCCTGTCTTACAGCAAGTCAGCTTGGCGGCACAGTTCTGAAGACTATAACTGCATCCCCTGCAGCCCTGGCTTCAGCCACCACAGCGGCCACCAGTCTTCTTTACACCACTACCACCCCTAGTGCCACGCCTTCCACTCCGACGATCTCCCTCATTGCCCAGCCATCCATCTCTCATGCACCAGTAACCATGACAACTCAGGCAGTCGCAGCTAGTGCTGTGCCTGGAGCTCAGAAACCAGTCCAGATAACCATCACCCCGGCGGCACCTCAGAGTGCCACTCAAGTGGCAGCAAGTCCAATTATAATCTCTCAGCCAATGGCAACCAACCCAGTAGTTAGGTCAGTCCAACAAACGCCTTGTACTGATGGTCATAATTGTCCCGGAGACGAACCACCACAAACGACAGGTGTATGTACAGATGGACATAATTGTCCCGGAGACGAACCACCACAAACGACAGGTGTATGTACGGATGGTCATAATTGTCCGGGAGACGAACCACCAAAAACGACAGGTGTTTGTACGGATGGACATAATTGTCCCGGAGACGAACCACCACAAACAACAGGTGTTTGTACTGATGGTCATAATTGTCCCGGGGATGAACCACCGCAAACGACAGGTGTTTGTACTGATGGTCATAATTGTCCCGGAGACGAACCACCAAAAACGACAGGTGTTTGTACGGATGGACATAATTGTCCCGGAGACGAACCACCACAAACGACAGGTGTTTGTACTGATGGTCATAATTGTCCCGGAGACGAACCACCACAAACGACAGGTGTTTGTACTGATGGTCATAATTGTCCCGGAGATGAACCACCACAAACGACAGGTGTTTGCACAGATGGCCATAACTGCCCAGGTGATGATCCACCAACACAAACGACAGGTGTTTGCACAGATGGCCATAACTGCCCAGGTGATGATCCACCAACACAAACGACAGGTGTTTGCACAGATGGCCATAACTGCCCAGGTGATGATCCACCAACACAAACGACAGGTGTTTGCACAGATGGCCATAACTGCCCAGGTGATGATCCACCAACACAAACATCAGGTGTTTGCACAGATGGCCATAATTGCCCTGGTGATGATCCACCTACACAAACGACAGGTGTCTGCACTGATGGTCATAACTGCCCAGGTGATGATCCACCAACACAAACGACAGGTGTTTGCACAGATGGCCACAACTGCCCAGGTGATGATCCACCAACACAAACGACAGGTGTTTGCACTGACGGCCATAACTGCCCAGGTGATGATCCACCTACACAAACGACAGGTGTTTGCACTGACGGCCATAACTGCCCAGGTGATGATCCACCTACACAAACGACAGGTGTTTGCACTGACGGCCACAACTGCCCAGGTGATGATCCACCAACACAAACTCCAGAATCGACACAAATGGCAGGAGTAAGTTTGGAAAGCCAGAGTAATTTAGGAGATGTTCCGCCTTCGCAAATGACTGGCATTAGTTTGGATGGCCAAAACTGTCCAGTACAGGACATCGCTGCTCCACTGCCCGAAGCAACAGAACCAGCAATCATCACACCAACACTAAGCCAGTCAGCAATGGAAACGTCAACATCAATGAGCCAGGCTGCTCTAGACGCGTCCACCGTGAACGTACCAGAACATTTACCAGCTGCTCTACTCCAAGAGTCGGACACAAAACCTGAAGCAATGGACACCTCAATCACGGCAGCATCACCCATGCCTCCCGCCCAGCTGCTACAGGCCCCTCCCAGTGAAGAGCCTAAAGAGGAGCCGATGGACACACTTTCAAACGCAGCGGCGTTGTCTCTGCCTGCACCAACCCCTATCCTTGACACCAGCCCCTTGGGTGTCCTGTCGTCAGTATCCCAGGGAACCAACGCAGCATCCCTGGCCACTGCTGCTGCTGCAAATACTCTCGCTGGAATGGATGCCCTGGCCGCAGTCGCTAACTCTGTGTCAGGTAAGATAAAGCTTATCTGTAGTGTATGAAGTTTTACCGTGGTCAAGAGTATGCAAAGCAGTTTTAAGGCACTTAACTTTACCCTAGGCAACTGAGGTTCGATTCCCTGATAATGGCTGAAAAGGCCGAAATTTTTTTGAAATAAAGAGGCGGAGCACAAAGGAATTTTTCAGGATGTGAATTATTTATTGGCTTTAAATAAATATAAAATAAGGAACTCTTTTTTTTTTGAGAGTGATAATGAAGTACATAACTTTAAGTAATGTATAAAATCTACCACAGTCTAGCCTTGTTTTTAATCGATTATAATTGCCCTTTGTCAGAAATGTATATTGAACGATAATTTTAAACACAAGATGATGACATCTGACGTTCTTTCCTTCTCAGATCCTTTGGCTACTTTGGCCAGTGCGGCTATTTCCTCAGCCAGTCCGGTAGCCCCCCAGGTCAAGGTGGAACCGGGAATTATTGGAATTAAGGCAGAGGCCGATCTCAAACAGGTCAGTCCTACATTGAGGTCATATCGGTCACTGTTGGTGATTGGACCAACTTTAAAAAATATTATTGAAACTGTCTACGGAGGATTTTACTATGCAATGTTTAATCTGATTGGTACAAGTATATATTGATACTAAATTCAGTCAGTATTTAAAAAAAAAAATTTGGGGGGGGGGGGTTGGATATAGGCAAAAGTTTGAGAATTACCCGAATTATCTAAATTCAAAACAACTACAAATGATTAAAAATCAAAACCTTGTCTTATTCCAAAAGATATTATATGACTATCCCTGAAATATTAGGCTGACATATCCTGTCAAATGCTATTATGTGAATATCTGGAATTGAAAATACAATAAAAATAACATTTTCATCAAGTCTGTTTTAATTGTATATAATATTCCTAGAATTTGAAGAAGAAAAATGGTGTGCTTGCTAAGTCTTAATTTCTATAATTTAAATATTGATTTGAAGGAGAATAAGATAGAAAGTCCATCTGTCAAGATGCCGACGACACCGGTGAAGAAAGACGCTCATCAATGGTACGACGTTGGAATCATTAAGGGCACATCCTGTGTCGTGGCTCATTATTATCTATCGTCGGACAATGTACAGGGCAACGGCGATGTCGTCAATACTAAGCAGGTACTTTGTCGTTTGTCAATGAAGCTAAATCCTGGGCTTATCTTACTTTCACTTTTAGGGTATTTTGATGACAAAATATTGAGGGTTAACAGAGTTATGGCCCTTTGATGTCATTTTTCCCAGTGCAGAAAGACTTAAGATTATTTGTTATATTTTGATTCATTTTAACTGAAATTAAGAATTGAGAATTTAAGAAATGAATTTCACTTGCACATGGACAAAAGACTTCAATATTAACACTGAATTCAGTATTTTGGAAATGTTTTTCCCCACATTTGTGAATGTTCAATATCTAAAATTCTAAAATTTTCATCATGAATTCATGAAGATGTAAGTAATTATGTGACAACAAGAACTGACTATGGAAGTCATTGTTGTTTATGCCGTAGTAAAAGTTGTATTCTAAAAAATTACATTTTAATCCTAAAAAAACAAAACAGAAATATTTCAATGGAAGATTGAACCAAGCTTATTCTGTTCAATAAGATTGTTTTTTATTTTTTTTTTATTTATTTTTTTATTTAGGATATTGATGTTGTAAGCATACCTGACCATAGTGTTCTCAAAAAGCAAGAGCTCCTCCCAGGAACTGCGTACAAATTCCGCGTGGCGGGAATAAACGCCTGCGGTCGTGGAACTTTCAGCGAGATCTCAGCATTTAAAACCTGCCTGCCCGGCTACCCTGGTGCCCCATCTGCCATCAAGATCAGCAAGGTGGGCTTAAAAGTGAGGAACGATTTAGAGTTATCTCCCATTTTTGGGAATTATACTAACCTTCACATCATAATCTACCTTTCACTGGAGTGAAAACTTTCACTCGGAAGGCACATGGCAAATGTTTAATGAAACTCAATGCGGTTGTGTTCACACAAAAAATCTTTTTATGTTTTTTTTTCTTTTCTAAAAAAATTTTTTTCAATTTTTTTTATTTATTTTAGAGGAAATAAGCCATTTTCTGCATTTCTCAGAATCACTCATTTCAGAACAGTAAGCTAAATGTGATTTTCAAATAAGCTTTCTCCAAAGTTGAACACTATACTTTTCCACTAGGTGAGGGAGCATTTTGAGAACGAAAAGTGTATTTTACAATTGATCAATAAAAAACATTTGCATTGTGCCTCTGCTAGTGGAATTTTACACCCCTGAAGAAAATCTGCAGCACTGTATTTCAATTAATCCTGTGTCACTGAAAAACATGCCTCTACTAATCTCTAGCACTGCATTCCAGTCAAATAACCAAAGTTTTGACACTTGAAATTGAATCGATAGTGTCTAATCTATTCCGATACAGTAAACTCATTTTCTGCTTTGAAAATTTTGAAGTTGTATATCTATTATAACTGCAAGTCATCTTTTTTAACAAATTTTTTGCAACTTTTGCCACAATATTGAAACACTGCTATGATATATGCTAACCCTTTCAAATCTGACATTTCTAACACTTCAACAAACTCCGTTCAAATCATTGATTTATTCCTTCAAAATTTGTAATATGCTGTGTGATGCTTTAAGAAGAATTAATATTGGAATTTTTGGTGAAATATTTCCTGAAAAAAACACAAGATATCTTCAGAAGAAATTCTTTGGATAAAAAAAAAAAGTTTTTGTAGAGTGTTTGGTACAACAGGTAGTCAAATTGACTCTATAATAAATGTTCTTGGATATTTCACCAGTCATATCACATCAATCACCTGTAAGGACCAATTTTGTAGAAGTTGAAGAAGGCAAAAGAAAAATATCCAAAAGCAGATCTTGCTTGGCAGTTATTTTGTCGAATGAAGGGGGGACATATTGTGTTAGCACTGCTGTAGAACCGGTACTTTTTCTAATAATTTCTTGTCCGGGCCATAACTTCTTAACTGTTGAAGAAATTGGAGGATGCTTGCATCACCTAAAGCCGATGTGCAGTGCACTGCTGTAGGTCACTGTGACCTTGACCTCACACTGTCGGCTATATAGCAAACATATTTATCCACAAATAATCCCCTGTCTTCATTTTTGCAGCATCCTCAATTTTAGTTTCAATTGGTTCTCAAATAAGCCCTCCCAAAAACTTAACTACTGAGCTTTTACATTAGAAGATATATTTATTTATTTATATATATATTTATTTGAGGATAGATACAGCACTAAGTTTCACACCAGGGGAGGGGCTTATTTGAGGATAAATACAGTATTTAACTTCTACTCTTAGGGAGGGGCTGTTGTGGTGCAATGGTTAAGGTGTCCTGACACTTTATGACTAGCCCTCCACCTCTGGTTGCGGGTTTGAAACCAAAGTGGGGCATTTGCTTGGTACTGACCGTAGGCCGGTGGTTTTTCTCTGGGTACTCCGGCTTTCCTCCACCTCCAATCCTGGCACGTCCTTAAATGACCCTGGCTGTTAGGAAATTAAACAAAATAAACTAGACTCTAGGGGAGGGGGCTTATTTGAGGATAAATATTGTAATTCTTCTAGTACCCTACTTCATTTCTGGTTGAGGGGTTTGTTTCTACTATGAACCAAATGCATGTATCTTTCAAATTCTACTATATTAACCTTTATATGTACTGATATACTAACCTTTATATATACCATATATACACTGATATACAACAATACCTATAACCAGAGAACAATGGTCATAAAAGTCTCCGTCAAGGAATTCAGATAAAAGGATGAAAAATTAAAATGATATATTTCATAAGTGAAATAGGAATTTTATTAAGAATTATAGCGATGATTTGAAAAAGATAAATATGATAAATATGATGTACTAATATTGGACGAAATGATTTATATGTCGTAGAATCTTCCAGAAAGAAAAAAATCTTGAGAGTCATCAGTTTTGAAATATGCTACTTTTGAACTTTGTTAGCATAGTCTCTATATATACATCAATATACAATGTAATTTGAAATACTCTATGGTAAACAGTAAATGAACTTATCTATAAGATAGTGCATGGTAATGTAAGCTTAAACTCAACATCTTTCCAGATTTCGTTCGAAGTTTTCTTAAATTCTGTAAAGTTTTCTCAGATTCTCGTGAAGATCCACTTTATATATATATATTCTTCTCTGGTAATTGGTGGAGAATCTGTGCTCTGTCGATTGTTGCATGTTGTGTTTCGTCTGTTTGACCAGAGTGCGGAAGGTGCCCATCTGTCGTGGGAGCCCCCACAGAACACAGCCGGTCGAATCACAGAGTATTCTGTCTACCTTGCCGTGCGTAATGCCGCATCACAAGCCGACCAGAAGCCTGGGACGCCGGCCCAGTTGGCATTTGTACGAGTATACTGCGGCCCTCTTCCCACGTGTACTGTAACTACGGCCAGTCTTGCTTCAGCGCACATCGACTACACAACTAAACCAGCCATCATCTTCCGAATTGCTGCCAGGAATGAGAAGGGATATGGACCAGCTACACAAGTTCGGTGGTTGCAAGGTGAGACATGATATTAGACGACTGTTCAAGGCCGGGGACTGAACGAGGCTTAAACACTGAGTTTCAGACTGGAGACTGTATGAGGCTTAACCACAGACTTCCAGACTGGAGACTGTATGAGGCTTAAACACTGACTTTCAGACTGGAGACTGTATGAGGCTAAAACACTGACTTTCAGACTGGAGATTGTATGAGGCTTAACCACAGACTTTCAGACTGGAGACTGTATGAGGCTTAACCACAGACTTTCAGACTGGAGACTTAATGAGGCTTAAACACTGACTTTCAGACTGGAGATTGTATGAGGCTTAACCACAGACTTTCAGACTGGAGACTGTATGAGGCTTAACCACAGGCTTTCAGACTGGAGACTGTATGAGGCTTAACCACAGGCTTTCAGACTGGAGACTGTATGAGGCTTAAACACTGACTTTCAGACTGGAGACTGTATGAGGCTTAACCACAGGCTTTCAGACTGGAGACTGTATGAGGCTTAAACACTGACCTTCAGACTGGAGACTGTATGAGGCTAAAACACTGACCTTCAGACTGGAGACTGTATGAGGCTTAACCACAGGCTTTCAGACTGGAGACTGTATGAGGCTTAAACACTGACTTTCAGACTGGAGACTGTATGAGGATTTAACCACAGACTTTCAGACTGGAGACTGTATGAGGCTTAACAGGGCTTTTTCTGAGGGCTTTCTGGGGGCCGTTAATGGGCCCCATTCCCAATTGGACTTATTTCATTTTAAAGCCAAATTCCAAAAATTTGCAGTTTACTCCTGAAAAAATCTTTCCTAATTCACCAATTTTCTTCCCAAAATGAGACAAAAAGGACCCTTCCCAAACCACTGAGAAAAAGTCCTGCTTAACCCTAGGCTTTCAGGCTGGGGACTGTATGAGGCTAAAACACTGACTTTCAGACTGGAGACTGTATGAGGCTTAAACACCGACTTTCAGACTGGAGACTGTGTGAGGCTTAACCACAGGCTTTCAGACTGGAGACTGTACAGGGCTTAAACACCGACTTTCAGACTGGAGACTGTACAGGGCTTAAACACTGACTTTCAGACTGGAGACTGTACGAGGCTTAAACAGACTTTCAGACTGGAGTCTGTATGAGGATTTAAACACAGACTTTCAGACTGGAGACTGTATGAGGCTTAACCACAGGCTTTCAGACTGGAGACTGTACAGGGCTTAAACACAGACTTTCAGACTGGAGACTGTACAGGGCTTAAACACAGACTTTCAGACTGGAGTCTGTACGAGGCTTAACCACAGACTTTCAGACTGGAGACTGTATGAGGCTTAAACACTGACTTTTAGCCAGTATTGCAATCATTTGTTCAAAAAGTATTTTGAATTGATATTGTACACTTGAATTTTTGGTTCCTACTCATTTTCTTTTGAAGTTTCTTTGGTGGTCTATGTCTATGATTAAGTCAGATAATGGGATAATGGTTAATGTGGTCAGGTGGGCGTATTGTGATAAAAAAATATAACCTCATGTGTTTTGGTAATATTACAACAGGCCTCAACTGTAACTAGAATTCGAAGTGTGTTTTACTACCGACTGAACATATTTGTTTTTTTATTTCGGATATATTCTTTCAATGAGATTGAGTTCTTTCAGAAATGTTCTGAATTTATACTCACAGATGCCCAGAGTCCCGCAGGTCCGAAGGTTGCTGTCAAACGAACTCTTCCTGCAGCCACAGCGACAGCAGGAGATGCGTAAGTATTGTCTTTACTGTGATGAGTTCTGTTACATAAAAATGTCACAAAATTTAACTGGACATTCACATTTACCAGTAAGTTTGGGTTCCAGGGTAATTTAATAAATGTAAATAAATTTATGATAAATTTAAAAAGATTTTTTTTTTTTATGGTAATGGTGTTTTGACTGCATAGGGGAAGGTTTTTACAATACTTGAAAGTTACGAAATACGAAAGTTAATGATTTTATACCTTACCATCTATATATAGTTAATTCACCCTGGACAAAAAAAAAAAGTTGTTCTTAAGGGTGTATGTTACCTTGATGACTGAAGGAGAATTTGTTTGTTTTACAGGAGACAGCAGTTACAAGGCATTGGTCCCATCAAGAAAATAAAGACAGAAGAAGAAAATGAACGTCAAGGATAAAGAAAGCCATTATTCTTGTAATAATAGGCATTTTGAAAAATAGTTCATTCGTCATAATTTTTCATTTGTAAATATTTCATCCATCTTGTCATCCATTTTGTACAAACACATATATCAAAGATATCTCATTCTGCCATTGAATTGTCTCCATCTTGTTTAGAAATTTAGATGTCATATTTTCAATACTTAAATATTTTTGTCTTTAATATATATACATGAATGTAATAGTTCTCTGCAGATAGAATTATCTTATATTTGTACCATTATCATTATTGAGTCATTTGTTTGTTTGAACTTTCCCTCGATCACATAAATGGATTGACTGATTAGCTGTTGTTCTCAAGACACAATGATAAGATATTTTTGTGACATGTTAAGACCGATAAAAAAAAATCAGAAAAATAAATGTTTCATTTTTAAAATAAATTTAATTGAGAAAAATCACAAGCAATAGTGTGTCACATGCAATATTTTTGGAGGCTCCTTCCCCCTGTTGTGATACTTAAAAACCTTGTCCCTTTAAAAGCGGACGAAGTCCATTTTGTTAAGATGAAAATTAATGTATCGGATTATGTTACCAATTATACAGATTGTGTCTTGACATTTTCTCAATAAATCAATAATTGAAACTTTACCCCTGGTAACTAAGCTTAGATCTGAATGTCAAGGATCTGTTACAAGAATTCTAATTGGTATTTTAACGAATGGTGCGACCATAATTATTTCCTGTATTTGTTTTCATAATTACATTTCCAGTATTGTGTCTGGTCATTGCTCAATCATATTTGAGTACTGCTGTTCGGAATTTTTTTTTTTTTTTTTCATAGCTATGGTCAAGTCATAAAACTAAAATGGTAAATTCTACATTTGCATATTGGTAAAGAGTCTAGAGTGTTATCTACTCTGGAAAAAATACCCTTTAAACAAATCAGATTCAAAATATATCGAAAAAGAAATCTGATTTTGTATATTTCTTTTGTTCACTGTCAGGGCTTGTTTTACTATAAAATCTGTTTCATTCTCCTCTTGAAGAAACATTGCAATAATAAGGAACAATGGCATAGTTATATTATAAACCTGTATTTTCGTGTCTGTATTCTTGTTAAGGAATATTTCATTTGTTTTCTTGTTAAAGTAATGAAACTTATTCTTTTGTTGATTTTTCTTGATTTTTTTTAATGGCTGCTACTCAATTTTTTTTTTATGTCTTTTGTTGCTACAGAGTGATTTAAGAGTGAAACAGATACAGATTCTGTCTCGTCGTTGGACCGGTATGGTGCATCGTTTATAGTGCTGTTAATGCCAGCCCAGAGACGGACTGGTTTTGTTAAATATTGTTAGAGGAAATGATGGCAGGTTATTAAAGAAAGAAAATATTGAATAGTGTTATAAAAATGATATTATATAGTTTTTACACCAAAGACTTTCATCAATATCTGCTTTTGCTAATAATCCTAGATAAAATGTTAGTTTTTGTAGTCGAAATCAGGTATGCTTCTCAAAAACTTCAGCTCCAGTTTCACTTTGTGACTATGACGTAAATCATTGATTAGGTATGACCATGATGTAAATACTCCATCATTAAATATTAATATCTTACTAACTAAAAATTCCCACATTCTCATCAATCAGGATGATTTTTCATGTAAATACCAGTATTTGCCTCGTCAAATTCACCAAGGAATTATTTAAGTTCCCGTGTTCATAATTTCTCGACCTCATCAATCACAATCGTAACTGATTCCCGTAGAATAGGCGTTCAATTTTTGATTTAGTAAATCATAAAATTTAAACCGTATTCATGCCATGGAATGCAATTTTCCCTTTTAAATGTCTTCTCCACTTGATAAAGGTTTATCAGAGAAAATCTGAATTGATGAATTTCATACATGACGTAGATAAATCGTACCTGGAATGTTGATTGAAATACAAACTCAGCAGATTTGTTCAACCGAGCAGCCTCGGTTGAACAGAGATATTTATATGAAATTTGAAAATTGAGTTTCCAAAAAAGTGCGCAAAAGTTGCACGCTTTAAAATGGATGTATTTCGTAAATCTATTGCGAAGAGTACAGCTACTGTTAAAATAATTTTACAGTCTACAGGTGCTTTTAAACTAATGAAATTGTTTATCGTTTCCTGAACTATAACTCATGTATGTCTGTTTCTGAGGCGAGAACTTCAACAGAAGTATTCATGTCATACAGTAGCTTGACTGAAGTTTAATTTTCACTGCTCAAATAGTAAATCAAATTATCATTTTAACTAATACACTAATTACAGGAGTCAAAATCACATCAAAAATGCTCATTTGGCAGCTCGGGAGTACACAAAGAATTTTTTAACTAGATAATTTAATAATGTTATCATGACATGTAATCACTTTGAATATACACATATTGTCCCTTATCAGATTTGAGATTGAATTTTCCATCCATTTAATATAAAAAAAAAAAAAAACCTGAAATTTGATACATATTTGGTCTTTTTTGACTTCGGTTAAGGTTAAGTTTACCAAAGAATATTATCGGAGGAAAAAAGAAGAAAATGTTTTTTTTTTTTTTTTTTTTTAAATATTTATATTTTATACTGAAAGCAGCTAAAATCAATTCTGACAGAATGTCTTAAATCAGAGACATTTCAAACGAGATGATAGATCAATTTAAGTTTGATGAGGTAGATTTCTAGATGTGAAATTGACAAATGTTTCTCAGTTTCAGGGTATTTTTGGAGATGAAATACACTATCCGGTATTTATTTCTTGAATGGCGTCTCAATATTTATTATAAGTCTTTGTCATTTGTGTTCACAGTCCGTTTTCAAAAAATCGTAAATAATAAATTTATTATTATTACATAATAAAATTAAATTTTGTGGCGAAAACAGGACTTCAGTATTTATTACTTAGTTTCTTCTTGATATTCTTGGACTACCTTCTCTGTTCAGTAGAAAAATAAAATTGTATCTTAAAGATATCAAAACCAATTATTTGAATCTGTCGTGGACTTAAAAAACAGGCTTCAACCCTCCATTTCATTTAGCCTGTTTTTGTTATGATGTAAAAAGTTGAATATTATGACTATCGTTGCTATATGCTATACTAGTTAATACAAATCACAACACTATACAATTTTTACTTAAATAATTGTTTTAGTGAAGTTGTCAGCCATATTCATTGTGTATTTTGAAATAAATACTTTTATTAGATCATGAAAAATGAAATGAAGTGTTGTGTTATATTTGTATTTTGCTATTCAGTAATCGATGTGTCCCTTTGACTGTCAGAATTCCCATCCACATAGATTTTCTCAGAATCGAGGGTATCCCAAAGAATTTTCTGTGATAAATCCAATGTTTTGAAGGCCATTGGGTCAAAGGTCATAAAGGTGACATTCAATTCAGTGCAAATCTTCGTAAGGAGCAAGCGTCTCTCAGATGTTGATATCTTCGCTATTATTTGAAGCAAGGCATTTGGATTTCCTTATTCCTTAACTTCAGATTTTACAGAGGAAAGCATAGAATTTATGGAAATTCTTTAACTTCAGTTTTGTGCCTTTAAATTCAAGTTAAAGAATTTCCCTAACTAAGGAACGTTGATGAATCGGGAACCAGGGCCGTTTTTAGCTCACCGGGTAGGAAGTCATTGGAATTGCTGCCACAGTTATTAGTGACACTGGATACTAATATATGTTTAGTCCAGTAAAGGTAAAAACAGACACAAGACTTTAAAAATCTTTTATTAGTCATACAAGTTGATTTTTGCATATAACAAATTAAACATGCATACAAATATGTTTGTGAATTAATATACATTTTTAACACAGATACAATTAAACAATTTGATTGAACCCTTGCGCCCAAAGTATTTTCTTTCAAGATGGCAGAGCTCTGCAACCTTATCTGACATCAAATATCTTCCAACTTATAAAATGGGGCTTGTTCTTATCAAAATGACATCTAATACCTACTATACCTACTAAATACACATATCAAATAATTAATATAATAATTACATATTTTTTTATTTAGTTTTTCGTTGAAACAGAAGATAGTTCTGTTTACTTTGTAAATGACGTTTCGTGTCCATTGTTGGTAACCCACGGTCCCCACGCTCTGTCCGTGAGTATCACGACCTTTGGGTTACCGACGATGCTTGTTTCACGCTAAAATCGTGAATACGTAAATCGGTCTGCAGTGTTGTACACGGACAGATTGGACTATTTATATCACTCGATTAGAATGAAATTCACACAGCTATGTAAATTTCCTGTCGCTACCAAGTGAGTGGACACCATCTATTGATAGTAATCTGATTAAACTACAGAACTGTATTTTAATTAGATTGTTTGAAAACGTTTAGACAGGCTTAAGACATTGGACGTAACAGTTATTGCTAGGTAAAATATACATGTATTCAAATGGATTCTGAAAAAAAACAAGCGAAAATACCACTATGATTTTCAAGAAAATCATAAACGAATGTCTATATCATAAAAGAAAAAAGGAAAACTCTTTGGCACGGAAGCAGCTGTATATCTCACGGAATTATTTATATTCCTACAAAATGTCTAAGACTCTAATAACGTACTGTTCACAACTGAATGTTCAACGAAGTAACACAAAACCAAACAGATTTCATAACCAACTCCAGAAAAATTCCACTTTTTTTTTTACATTTGAAAAACATGAACTATATATACAAACGCATATAATTAAGTCAGGTTGAGAAAACCGTAAATCGTATTGCATTTTAATTCGTGAAAAATAAAATACCGCTAAAACCTCAATGAGTATTGACACGGAAAGGAATGTATTGTATATTCTGAATAAAAATCATTTGTTTATAATTTTATCATTTCATGGGGTATGAAAAGATGAGATAAACATAATCACTGAAGACAGGTATATATCCTATGTAAGTACTATGTAAGTACATAAGTAATTCATTAACTCAGATAATCCATGATTTTAGGTGAGATGCTATGATAAAAAAACAAAAACTGTTATACTGTCAAAAATGCTTACTTTATACACAAGCAATTTTGTTATCACTGAAAAACATAGATACATTAAAAAGAACATCGATCACCGGAAAAAAAACATGAATATCATAATTGTATACATATATGGAATATATGTGTCTATTTTATATATGTGTATTGCGCGGGCATTCAGTAATGACCACGCCGGAAAAATGTCATAGTTTAACAACTCTAGAGAATCCAGCCGCTTTTAAGAATTCCATGCAAACATACCCCGGTATTTAAAAGTCGTTTAGAACGAATTCGTTATAACGGTTTAAATACTGGGGTATTGAAATCTGTCCAAAAAAAAAAAAACTTGTTGAAGAGATAGGCTGTCCACTAAAAACTCTGGACAGTTGGAATCTGTCCACTAACCCCCACCCCCTGGACAGTGTTACAACTAGAGTAGTGATAGCGACTTTATATGTAAACCTGGGGATTAAAACAACGTGGCTTCTAAATCTGTAACGCACACTCCCGAAATAATAATGATAAAAAATAAACAAACTTCAACTAAAATACACTTGCTGCTACAAAAATGCAAATCAAGTGTATATATGATCAACACAGAAAATATCTTTCTAATGAACATATACTGTTTTAAAAAAAAACGCGAATCACAAATTAAGTAAAGTTCAAACAATTTGAATTATATCATTGTGCATATAAATACGTATATTCATAAACAGTAAATTGAAAACCACAACGTATCCAAGTCAGGATTATTACTATACAAAGTATTAGCTCCCGAATGAGAGCGTGTTGTAAATTTCCAAATAATATTCCCGAAGAATTGTTTTCCGATTCCCCAGGCCATTCACATGTCCCAGTAACTTTACAAATATATACACACAAGTTTAAAGGGGCATTCCTTCGTTTGAATAAGGTTTAGGTCGTCAAAATTAAACTCATTGGAAAATATGTATTTTTTCCGAGTAGTAAAAATTATAACCTTTACATTAATAAGGCAGTTTTACTCTCAAGATAAACCAAAGTTCTTTGAGTATTAAGTCCTGCAAATTCTTAATTCGACCCGAAGTATCACTAATTACCGCAAAGTCATACGGTATTTGTATAGGATACGCCCTTTTCTTGTACATTTCGGCATTACATGTAGGCACAGACACTCATAAAATCACCGTTCGGATATGGATTTCATCAATAAAAACTGCATGTTTCCGATGTCCGAACGAAGGAATGCCCCTTTCACGAAACCTGAATACGCAGATCCTAGATTTTAACCTCTAAACCAGAAAATATATGTACATTTCATTTTGAGATAAAAATAAAACAACTGTAACAGCATATAAAGAGTTTATAACAGGGAAACAAATTATATAGCGGAACCTCGCTAATCCGACACCTTCTTCCGATCAACAGTCACGTATTGACAGATCTGGAAATTCCCGTCTATATATGGAAGTTAATTCATAATCGGACGAGTTCGGACTGACGAGAGGTCACTATAAGCTAAAGTATTGACACTATTGCATACCAATCGGTAGACATTGCACAGTATCGAAAAGGAGCATTTGTTTTGTTTGTTTGTTATATCTTTGACAAATTACTCGTGTAGTACAAATGTTATAAAATTACGTCGAAAATAAATTCCTGAAATGCCCACATGAAAGTTCCAACAGAGCTGGAAATCCTTCAACGTTTCTGACACGCTTCACTGTTCATGTTTCGGTCTTTGCACATAATGTTCGATGAAGTATGGCGTTAAATTAATTTCCCACCTTTATGTCTTAAAGCAAGTTGCTCTATTTCTTGTCGATGAAACTAGGTGATCAAAAAATCGCAAATATCATCTCTAGTATTGGGTTTTCACGCCAAAATGTCTGATTTTATTACAGCTTTGATTAGATGACAGATATCCGTAGTCATTTTGATTTAAACTCTTCCACGTATCTATTTGTTAGGTCTCGACATGCGAGCTGACTTCTGCACAGCGTTGCCGCCGATAAACAGAGTCTTAGACTGTCGTTCCCGCTCGGTAAGCGCCTGGACCACCTTGTACAACTCATCAAGCCTCTCGTTCTGTTTCTTCAGCGCCTCCTGGTACGCCTTATCGTCTTTATTGGCGCGCTCCTGTTGCTGCATGAGCAGACGTTCAATCTCACGTGACAAGGAGTCCACTCTCATCTTTAGGTCCATCTTCTCCCGCTCTGCTCTTTCCAGCTCGATAATGAGGTCTTCCTTCTCGGCAACCATATGGTTGATTCGGTGCTGGTCCGCGAGTTCGTTGTCTTTTAAAGCACGGTTGTCAGATTCCAGTTCGTCAACACGTTCTCTGAGATTGATGATCTCTATGTTAGACATTTCCAGTTCACTCTTTAGCTGTGTGTTCTCCTTGTTCGTGGTCGATAGTTTCGACCATCTTTCGTTCTCCTTATCTCTCATCTGAGCATGAGTTTGTTGCAACTGGTCGTATTTCTGCTTGAGTTGGTTGTAAGCGTCCGATGAGTTCCGGAGCTGTTCAACGCTGTCTTGTAAGGAGAACAATGCCTTTTCGTTCCTTTCGACCATTTGGTTCTTCTGCTCCTCCCAATCACCACGGAAATGACTCAACTTTTCGTCCATTTTCCTCTCAATTTCTTGAGCAATTTTTCTTTCCATTGACAATTCTATTTCCATTCTTTCTTCATGTCGACGTCTTTCGAATCCGTCAAGAAGATCATTAGTGACCTTGCCGCTGAATTCAGCAAACATTTGACCAATAGCTGTGGTCATTCGGTCCATGCTCATGTGATTGACCCTCTCTGTACTAGAACTTTGGCGGCTGGCACCGCTAGCGAACCCGCTGTCGTAATGTCCGCCGGAAGCTTCCGCGACTGACTGATGTGCCTGTTGCTGTTGTTGTTGTTGTTGTTGTTTTTGTGGATGCTGGTGGTGATCTGCGGCATGGGATCCCACCATCTGAGTCTACAACAAGAAGTGAATGAAATGAACTAGCCATTATGGTTAATAAGAAGATGTTTGAATGTTTACAAATGTGACAGTGAATTTGGCTCAAAGTCATTTCTTTTTGGAAACTTTAATGGGCTCCATTCCAGATATCTACTAATCAAATATCATGAATCCAGGTCGTTTAGATTTTGGGAAAAGTAGTTTGAAGTGAAAAAATCACGACGAACGGACGACGGACGCCTTACCACTTGCTCTTGTGGAAGGTGAGTTCATATAAGAATGAATGAATGGTTGAATGAATGAATGAATGAATGAATGAATGAATGGATGGATGGATGGATGGATGGATGGGTAAATGAATGAATCGGTCATTTATAAATGGATGTACATGTACTACAAATGTATTGATGCTTTTAAAATATTGTTTGCGTTTTGACTCATTTCGTGGAACTAATGCTAAAAATATTCTTGCAAAATTGAACTGGATTGTATGTGGAAAGGTACCTTTAAAATACAATTTCGCACTTTGAACTTAACAAAATAGTAGGTACACCAAGTCGCCTGACAATAGATTATTGTGAACAATTATTTAAGATATGCATTGTGTATAGGTTACTTACCACGGATGCCTCGGACGACATATGATAGACCCCGGTCGTGGCGTGGACAGTGTGCTCCCGCCGAGGTTGCATACTGGTCTGTGGACGAAGTTGTTGAGCCAGCACACTTTCCCTCGCCATCGACGAGGATGACCGGGCGTTTGGACGACCTAGAAAAAGAGAGTCATTTACCAAATGAATCTTTTTTATATTAAAGGTTGATCACCACTACGAGTGCTTCGATTGGACATGATGGTAAGTTTTTTAAGGAATACACATTTTTGTTATTTGCTTTTGTGGTTTTATAGGACTATGCCTATTGTGTAGTGGACAAAGTTGTCGAAGATCGTCAGCTTTTGTTGTATTTCGTTCGTAATGAACAGAAAAAACGAAGACGTATGATGCACATGTTTTAGTTTTAAGTGTGTAGAAACAAAAGTGACTCGGGCAACTTAGGACGTCAGAGTCTTTGAAAAGAACAGAAATATGATATTATATTCCATTGTATCCATAGGTCAATAGGTCACAGCTTTACAAAGCACATTGTTACGTTGAATCTCTATAGTACAAAATATGTTTCATGTTGGAAAAACAAATTACACAGATAGACTTGGATCTGTCTTAGATTTGTATGGCGGGTACTATCGAGGACACAATTTCCCTAACCATTCCGAAACACCTGGTCATATTCTTCTTGTACATTTCAAGAGCCTCGATGCAAATATATATACGTGTATATATTTGCACTTGACTGGTCGATTTTGAGTTGTAATTACGGTTTCGTTTTAATATGAGTATAAACTTGTTTCTGCAACAAAACTGGACATATTAGCTTTAACATTGTTCTTTTGATAATGGTAGTTGTGTATGGCAAGCCAAGTTGTCATTTATTCACGAAGTAACGTTGATCCAAGATTTTATTAACTTTATAAGATATCTTATATACTTTATAAGATATCTTATAGAATAAATGATATATCTTATATAACATACAAGATAATTTGATAAAATGCTGGATCAACATTGCTTCGCGAATAAATGGCTTTGATATTTATATAATTTGGTAAAATACTGGATCAACATTGCTCGGCTTGGCTTGCCATAGATGTATATGGTGATCACATCCTCGCTATTTTCAAGGGAAAAGTTGTCAGTTTAATTACGATTTTGTAACATCCTTTTTCAGAGAAACAAAAATGTTATGCAACAAACAACACAAATAAGATTATGACGCAGGTTGACACCACAACACTTATAATAATGCATTGTTGGTATCAGGAATTCACACTACACCTTAACACGCATGCGTTGTAACATTTGATAATAGTTAATAGAAAGTACACTTTTGACAAAATTTCAAATTAAAATTTGAAATCGTTACAATTAATCAACGGCATACCTGTTCTTTACAATATATATCAAGACGTATACTTACCTAGTTTTAAGAATCGAAATCTCAACCCGAACCCCCTCTCCCATACCTGGTTAGTTTACTTACTTACTACAATACACATATAAACTCTCAATCACTACATATACACAATGAGTAAATAAATTAACTCTACGGTCCATTTAACGCAACATATAAACTTTCCGCGGGTCGGAAATGAAATTTGTAAAATTAAAAACGAATACTAGTAAAGAGCAAAAAACGGAAAAAGAAAAATGAAACAATAGTGTTCAATATCTGGATGGCAAATAACAATGGTCATGATTGATAATAAAATCTAGAAACATTCTATCAAGTCCTCCATCTGATAAATCTGCATATTCACCCTCACTTCAGTCACCTTGTTACTTTTTTCTTTTGCAAATTGAAGTAAATATTTATCTTGTTAACGTTAGATAATAATAAAAATCAGCACAATACTATCGGCACACGTATATGGCAAGCCAAGTTGTCATTTATTCACAGAGCAAGCTTGGCTAAGTACGTACCAAATTATAAAAAATATTATCATAGAAGATATCTCATAAAAATGTAAGATACCATATAAAGTTTATAAGATAAACTTATCTTATCTTATCTTATATAATTATTATATAATATATCTTATGTATTAAAGTTAATAAGATATCTTATATAAGATACATTATAAAATATTTCATTAATTATATAATATATCTTATTTATTACAGTATATAATATATCTTATATAAGAAACATTATAAAATATTTCCTTTATTATGTAATATATCTATTAATATTAAAATCTATGATATATCTTCATGATCTCCATGACTAAATGACTTGGCTAGCCGTACACGTGTTTCCCGGTAAGATAACCATACATTATCAATCTTTCCATATAATTCTGCCATACTCCATAATTGTCTTTAAATTGTGTTTAAATATGTAAACTACTCTAACGTTTCACAATTAATGCGTTGGTCACACACGATGATAGTTGTGAGAACAGAACGAATGAATATTGATTTATAGGTGGTTTTAAGCTAGCTAATGGACGCAAGCATACTTTGCCTCTATATCTAATACATAGTTTATTTCCCATTTAAGATAATGTGACTTTATCCTGCTGTTTTACAACAATATCTAAAAGTTAAAGGGATAGATAGCTATATAGTTATTTTCCATTTACACTCGAATATTTGACTTGATATCGACGACCCGTGTTTTTTAAACGACATGTGCTCAAATATAGAAATCACATATCTCTGGTACAGACTGAATCCATCGATATGATGATAATTAGATCATCCAATTAATTAAGATGGAAAAAAAAATATTATCATAATGTTGAATAATTAAATTTCCGAGAACCCATTACAATACACTGGTATTTAGGACGCTGACAATGAAAATGTGAGAATATAATGTACCTGACTAGCAGTTTACCGATGATAATAAAGTACTCATGGAATTAAATCTACTCTAAACAACCTCCTCGTAGAGTTTATTGCTATGCTGAACCCATTATCAAAGAAATGAAATTCATTTTATGATAAGCACTGTTGAAATAATATACAATGCACCTTAATTATTTTTGACCGCAAAACTTAAATTCTTTTTATTCAGTTATGGCACGCGACGTTATACTGTTAAAGTCTATGACATTTTGGCAAAATTCCAAACGCACCAATTATTCGTTTGTGTGAAGAACACGAAAAAAAATCTTTAGATTCATATCGGTTGGCCGAATTTCTATTCCACTTCGATAAAAATCAAGTTTGGTTTACATCCAAGAATTTACTAATTATTCGATTTAATTCACTGCACGAAAAATGATTTTAATCTCCCCTAATACGTAATCAATGAGCTATAATGTACAACTGGATCCTCGAGGAGGAAATAATGGAAACAAGTGTTTTACTTAATTATATATTTCTGCATATATTGTATCCAAAGTGATTTCAATATCATATACAAAATGCCTTATTATGTAAATTATGCAAATATCAACATCATTTCAATATTTCTGACGTTATTTTTCCATTTAGACATTTTAGAGAAATACATCACATTATACATGTACTATTAATGTAATTTTAAACTGTTATTAGTATCAAACTATTTTGGTTCATTCAAGAATAATTTAACTTGTAAATATATTGAGGAAACAACATGCTGTTATGTGGTAAAATATTGCTAACTCAGAAAATGATATTAAATCTATATTCATTAACATGACAGATAACTAAAGAATATACATTACTGTAACTGTGGAAAGGCATTATCCCTAGACAAGCGCTAGGGATATTCAATTTGTTTTTTTCAATATTGATATATTAAGTGACTTCAGGCATAATTTTCATATATGAATTTATTTGCTATAAAGGTGAATTCTGAGATGAACTGTGTTTTAAGGATCAAAAATTAAATTTACCCCATTTGGTAAATAATCTAATGATATACTTTCATTATAGATATTGTCTTCCTTTCGGACGCTTTATTTCCACATAACACACATAGTAAACACACGGCTCTTTATATAATGCTATACACTTGTTTCTTAAGTGTTTTGATGGAGCAAAGGGTCGAAGTGGCCTGTTTTAGATCCACTCACATATAGAAAATAGGAAAAGCAATTTATGAAATATTCTGCAGTTTTATGACGTAAAATTCACGTGTAAATAAGATATAGTATAGAATATGTGAACGAGGGCAAAATATAAAGCCATGCAGCATGCAATGATGCGGTCACCTCAAAGGAAAATTGATTAATTATAAAACATTTATAGCACCTTGTTTACCTGGGAATCCTGTAGATGGAATAATAAAACAATCAAAAATTAAAAATTACTATTTTCATCCAGATCAAGTTAGAATTAGGAACTGTGATAAGATAACTGGAAGATTTAAAGAGTAAAATATAAACTTGGAAATGTTATCACCGAGTATTTAGATTTGTTTATATAATCGCATGCTAGATGTTGATAATAATCAGTATATGATCAGAAATATAAGTAAAATGTTATCATATATATCATTACCAGGCCAATATCCGGGATGACCTAAAATTGACAAAGACATACCATAAACATCGTTTATATTTATTATCTTCGACATATATTCCAAAATAGTATTGTTTCAATATGTTTCTATTTACATACACATTTTTTCCTCAAAGGTTGAGGTTGAAAATGCATCAAATTGTGTCTGGACAACTGTTGAAATATAGCACCAAAAAAAACCCATATATTTCTTTGATATATCTATACCCCATATACAAATCGTAACAATAAATTGTTTCAAGAAGAAATATAAGCATTGATGAATACATCTATAGACACGGGTGAATACCACTTTTATAAACATGATGAACACCACTTCTATAGACACGTGTAAATATCACTATTATAGACATGGGTGAATATCACTATTATAGACACGGGTGAATACTACCTTTATAGACACGTGTAAATACCACTTTTATAGATATGGGTGAATTATACATTTATAGACATGGCTGAACATCACTTTAATAGACACGGATGAATACTTCCTCTATAGACACGGGTGAATACTACCTTTATAGACACGGGTGAATACTACCTTTATAAACATGATGAATACCACTTTGATAGACATGGGCGAATATAACTTTTATAGACACGGGTGAATACTACTTTATAGAAACGGATGGATATCACTTTTATAGATACGGGTGAATACTACCTTTATAGACACGGGTGAATACTACCTTTATAGACACGGGTGAATACTACCTATATAGACAAGGGTGAATGCTACCTTTATAGACACGGGTGAATATTACCTTTACAAACATGGGTAAATACTACCTTTATAGACACGGGTGAATACTACCTTTATAGACACGGGTGAATACTACCTTTATAGACACGGGTGAATACTACCTTTATAGACAAGGGTGAATACCACCTTTACAGACATGGGTGAATACCACCTTTATAGACACGGGTGAATATTACCTTTATAGACACGGGTCAATACTTCCTCTATAGACACGGGTCAATACTACCTTTATAGACACGGGTGAACACTACATTTATAGACAAGGGTGAATACTACCTTTATATACATGGGTGAATACTACTTTATAGACACGAGTGAATACTTCCTCTATAGACACGGGTGAATACTACCTTTATAGACACGGGTGAATACTACCTTTACAGACATGGGTGAATATTACCTTTACAGACATGGATGAATACTACTTTATAGACACGGATGGATATCACTTTTATAGACACGGGTGAATACTACCTTTATAGACACGGGTGGATACTACCTTTATAGACACGGGTGAATACCACCTTTACAGACATGGGTGAATACTACCTTTATAGACACGGGTGAATACCGCCTTTACAGACACGGGTGAATATTACCTTTACAGACATGGGTGAATAACACCTATATAGACAAGGGTGAATGCTACCTTTATAGACACGGGTGAATATTACCTTTATAGACACGGGTGAATACCGCCTATATAGACAAGGGTGAATGCTACCTTTATAGACACGGGTGAATATTACCTTTATAGACACGGGTGAATATTACCTTTACAGACATGGGTGAATACTACCTTTATAGACAAGGGTGAATACTACCTTTATAGACACGGGTGAATACCGCCTTTACAGACACGGGTGAATATTACCTTTACAGACATGGGTGAAAAACACCTATATAGACAAGGGTGAATGCTACCTTTATAGACACGGGTGAATATTACCTTTACAGACATGGGTGAATACTACCTTTATAGACAAGGGTGAATATTACCTTTACAGACATGGGTGAATACTACCTTTATAGACACGGGTGAATACCACCTTTATAGACACTGGTGAATACTACCTTTATAGACACGGGTGAATACCACCTTTACAGACATGGGTGAATACCACTTTTACAGACATGGGTGAATACCACTTTTACAGACGTGGGCGAATACCACTTTTATATTTAACTGAGCATATCATGAAATCATAAACACAAACGAGGAAAATATGTATATATGATACGGTTTTCTATATGAAATTATATATAACGTTTTAGATTGAACAATTATGAACTGCTCTATACTCGTTTGTCAATGTTGAATATATAAATGAATATATTTACAGACAAAGAAAGCTAGACGTCAACAAAAAGAGACAAAAATAAACAAAGAATGCGCCACAGTATCATAAAATATTTATCAGCTATCGGATAATTAGTTTGACACTTAATGTTAGGTGATGTCAATGTTTAACACGTCATGTCAAAGAAAATATAATAGTTTTAGATGTTGGACATCTGTAAAACAATTTAACAAATACCCACCATCCTTGCAAAGTTTCTCCACAATATTGAAGAAGCGTTCCTCTTCTAAACTTTGTATGAAGGCTGTAAATGCATGTGGTTCGGGCGAGGCCAGGAGCAACTGGATAAACTCGTTAAACTTCTTGTGAGGTGTCGGTGGATTGACTTTATCAATCCGCTCCCGTTCGTCAAATGTAATGACATTTCTGTCCACTAAATGGTCAAGGATAGGGTCAAGATATCCTAATCTCTCTTTAAGGAAAGTTATATTCGACGTAATCCTCTTTTTCTGTTCTTTATCCATATTTGTTTGAAGAAAACACTTTGTCCGCGGTGAATTGTTGAAATATATTCAAGTAACTACGTCATGAATATTCCCCACTTGAAGTAACCACCAAGGTTTATCAAAAGTCTAACCTTGCGAATGACTTTGGGTAGGTATATATACACACGTGAACAGAGTACTCATTACCTATAGACTATAAAAACCTATACAACAAATATTAAAACAATAGCAGTCACAAATGTTCCTCTGAGGAATAATTCTATAGATTTGTTTTATCAATGGGCCGATCACGCGTTGTGGGTCGGATATGTGTGTTACAGTACACAACAAAGAAATGGACATAAACTGTTTACTGATCATTTAAAGTTGTGTGTCCATGTCAATTTGGATCCTCGCCTAAATCAGTGTTTTATCTTACACATAATACACAGAAAGCTCGCGACGTTAACAATGGATTAAGTAGGAGATTTAATCCTGTCTGTGTCACTGTATGGTGCACTTTAAACAAGAGAACATGTTGGGTTTTATTTCACTGGAATATTTGCCGTTTCGCTTCTCTTAATGAAGATAATGAAATATGTCTTCACCACTGCACTTTTAACTGACAATAATTTCACCTGATCTGATTTTCCCCCTTTATAAAGACAATTGAGTCTCATCTGATTCGACCCCTTTATAAAGACAATGACATCTGTCTTAACTAATATATACTTTAAACTAGAGGAAATAAAGAATTTATTTCACTAGAATTTCACCTGATCTGATTCTCTCCGCTTTATAAAGACAAGTGAGTCTAAACTTATTCGCCCCGTTTATAAAGAAAATGACATCTGTCTTCAACAATGCTTTTTAAACTAGAGGACATATATCTATTTCACAATAATTTCACCTGATCTGATTCCCCCATTTATAAAGAAATCTGTCTTCATCAATACACTTTAAACTAGGACATATATATTTCGCCCGATCTGATTCGGCCCCCACCCCCTTACACACGTGACATTACCCGTATTTGACCTAGATTCACACGACGGTGTCGTTATTGAACCAGAAGACGCTTATCATTCCGGATCACGTAGTCATACTATCTTTGTGCTATTAGTGCATTCTCTTGGTGATATATGGTTTGTTCAAATCCTCTCCTTGCTTTATCGATTCTGAGTTAGAATTACGATTTCGTTTACATCTCGATATTCTATTTAACATACCGACATTGTTTTAGCTCACCTACTTGTCAAGAATACCTGAATGGATTTTGATCAAATTTGGTGTGGAGACCTATTAGATAAAAAAAGAATACGGATAGAGGACAGGACCTAAAAGGGGAAATAATTAAGTTTTGAAAGTGCTTCTAGGAGGCAGAGGGACGAGGCCTAATTGTAGGTAAATTAAAGGATTATCATCAAAATTGGTCTGGAACGTCTTCGGAACCAGGAAATCAAATGTACCTAAAAATACGAGCGTTTTCCTGCTGAAATACCAGTGTTTGATTCAGGACAGTTGGACCTCTTGAATTAATATGCTCAACTGCTACCACACCGATTAAACCATTGTTTTGGCAACACACTTGCCTTTCACCTAGGCGGCCAGGGTTTGATTCCCCTATCGGACGTGAAAAGGTATTGGTCACCTGCCTCGTTGGTTTTCCCCAGGTACTCCGGTTTCCTCCCACAGTAAGACCCCTCGCGCTTCCATCCGGGCCAACAAGCTTGATAAATAAAAGCTGATAAAAAATTTTTTAAACAAATTTTAAAACAAAATAAAACAATTTTTGTAAAATAAATAAAGTTTATATTAATTAAATCTTTAAACATTTCATCTGAAGCTGTAACCTCTCAAGCTATTTTTTACCTTTCCTTCTAAAGGAACATACACGTGTATTTAAGACTTTATGTAAAATTTAAATGTCTATGAAACCAAAATAGTTAACGGCTGAAGATATTAATCATAATCATAATTTAAATTTGATACACATCTACCTATCTCATTAAGTCTCAATTAAATAAATATAAATTATCATACAATTATTTTAATGCCATGCAATAAAATAATTACATTAACTGACCTAGTTATGATTATGTATCTATATTAAAATCATTAAAGTACATGAATAACAGCTCCCTCTAACCATATCAATAGAAATAATCTGTTTCTGGCTGTTTGGAGCGCGATTAGCTTTAATGTCAAAAATAAATTAAAATCAAAATTAAAAAAAATAATAAAATAAAATAAAAAAAAATAAGCAAAAAATACAGAAAAAATTAAATCAATTTTTTTTTTAAAAGATGAAAAATAAAAAATTCAAATAAAAGGATAATTAAAAAAGATGAAATAAAAATAAAATAAAATGGAAAAGTAAGTAAATTCAATCTTAAAACGAAAAATAAAATGAAATGGTACACAAGATGATAGATATTAAAAGCAAAAACGGAAAGGGCAGATATACCCATTCTGAATCATTTCATATAAATTGTAATTCTAAAATTGAACTTGTATTCAAAAGACTCAAAAACAGCTGTTTGAAGCCATATTCATTTACATTATCTTGATGGTGTAAGGGAAACTTTAAAGGTTTCTGAATATCATTTTTATGATAATTACTTTCATCCTTTTAATTCACTATGGATCTGTTTGGATAACAGAATAACTATGATTTTTTTCATAAAAACCCTCACAAGGCTGGAAGATCTGGTTACATAAAGCATTGTTAGCTTAATGTAAATACCTAATCAGTGATATTTCCATAATTAATGCAATTAAAGATAAGCAAATACCAGAATTAATTTTTTTTTATATATATTGTGAAATTTTAGATATTAAACGAATCTTGGGCAAAACTCATCCTCATAATAATCCTCATCACTATCAAACCTCCTGTAGCACAAATAACCAGGTTGGTTCATTATCAACAACCATCTGAGCTGGTGTTCAATTAATCCTAAACTATCTATAATTAGTATTGAAACAAAATCATGTTGATCAGAACTATAATCTAGATTTAGAAGATAATTTTTTTTTTAAATCACTACAACTGTTATGCCTGCCAAACTTTGATCAAGATAAAATGTCCTTTAAATATGAACAGTAATTTGTGTAATTAAAAAAATTGTCTTTTATTGTAATGAAATATGTAACATCAACATGTTTATGTACCGACCCTAGTACATACATATACGGTATGTACTATATTGAAGTAGGTGTTTACGTTCAAAAAAACAATACATTGGGGTGCCCATTATCACACATCTAAACACCAAGTCATTATATTATTACCTATTGACAACATGTAATCCCTAATAGAATATACTGGTCGAAGGCCAAAACAAGAGGCCCAAGGGGCTTGCATCATTCACCTCGATATTTCAGTAAGTATGGCAAAATACTCTGATTTAAGTTAAATTTCAAATATAATCCTACTTTTGAACCGACTCTCCCAACACAATGGTTCAAACTACAGGTGGACTAAATCCTGTCATTCCTGAAAAAGAAAAAGTATTTTAAATATTTTTTTTTTGCTACATTTCCCCCATTGGCACCCCTTTCTCCCTCTCCCACCCCAATGGTCTCGCATCCTTCATTTATGCAACATACGGAATTGCCAAATAATTCTCCAGACCAAATTTTATCAATATTCCTTTAGGTTTTCAGGACTAGTAGCGTTTTAAAAGATTTTCCCTTTTTTGCCAGGCGAGCTAGAAAATGTTAATAATAATATTATTACAAAAGGGGCAATAACTCTGTAAGTTACAGTTGAATAATTCCCATTTTCAAACTCATCCAAGATCTTGTCGATATATGGTTGCATACAAAAGTTTCATCAAACTTGGTTGATATTAACTTGAGTTAACACATTCACAAGGTCCAATAATAATATCATTACAAAGGGCAATAACTCCTGTAGGGAATCCGTCATTCCCACTATGTAACATTTCACGGCATGAATATAGTGATTCTTACGTGACAAACTCTATTTTTCCCTGTCAAAATAATGTCATTTTCCTTCAACTGCAGACTTCTTGGCTCTATAGATTTCCTTCGGTACGAGGGCCAGATTTTAAAGTCCTCAGTTTTAGTACCCTATTTATTCACAAATAACATTTTTGCAGAATCATCCGTTTTGAAAATAGTATAGTTAAAGAGGTTCACAAATAAGCCCTCCCAAAACTTTAATACTAAACTTTTACACTAGGGAAGGGGGTTTATTTGAGGATAAATACAGTATTCAACTTTTACACTAGGGTAGGGGCTTATTTGAGGATAAATGCAGTATTAACCTTTTGCACTAGGGGAGGGGGCTTATGCTTGGGGGTAAATATTGTACTTAACTTTTTCACTTGGGGAGGGGGCTTATTTGAGAATAAATATGGTAATACAACTTTTTTTAACTAGGGGAGGGGGCTTATTTGAATATTCAAATATGGCACAACCATTTCACTAGGGGACGGGGCCTATTTGAGGATAAATTTGGTACTATTTTTTTCACCATAAAGGTTTTATTTGAGAGTAAATATGGCACTATCTTTATTATCAGAGGAGGGGGCTTTTTTTAGGATAAATACTGTACAAGTCTAACATTGAACTAATTGTATACAATAGGATTATTGCTGGCACCGATGCTTTTTCTATTGTCATAGGAGTTGGTACGTCCATTTTTCACTGCTACCCAGTACATACTCCCTTCTTGTCAATATTTCTATTCAATAGCAAGAGGCCCAATGGACCTGTATTGCTTACCTGTTTTGTAGCTTGAGAAGTGAAGATTTTGACCTTAAATTAATGCCCACTGTATTCTGTAACTGGTTAATGTCAGGGATTTTGATATTCAGGGAGACAGAATTTAACATTTGACACCGGAGACATCAAATGTTCATCAAGGTCATTTATTTGAGGAAACTTCATAGGCCTTCATCTCAGCATGTATTTGGCAAAATATTATTGACCTTGGGTCTCTTGGTTTTTGAGTATTAGTCGTCCAAATAATTTTCATGCATTTGACCCCCATGACCTTGAAAGTAAGCCACAATCATTAATCTTTGGCCTTTTGATTATTGAGAAGTTGTTTGAAGGGAAAAGTTGACGGATGTACATCACACCATGGCATAAGCTCGCCTTTGACGTTATAAGTAACTCATGACAATCAAGTTTATTCGTATGGCAGTAAAGTTTTAAATAGTTATCTAGAAAATATCTGTTAAGACATAAATGCCCCTGCTGCCACTTGATACACCGAAATAGAAAAATTCGCTAGTTTTATTGCATTGGGACGGGACAGGATGGGATGGGATGGGATGGGAAAGGACAGACATGGATAACACTATATGTCCCCCCCCCCCCCCCCTTTCATGGCGAGGCATGCAAAATATAACAGACTATAACAGACTCTATTTATGTGTAATACTTAACATGTTTATTTTAACAATATAAACATGTGAATACATTTACATATGTAATCACCATGCATAATCAGAAAACATCGGTCAGATCAAACTGAAAACTTCTCAAATCTGTAAACCAATCACAGTAAATGTGGAATAGAGAAAATTCAAGGATTTTTTTGCATAAATTACAGTAAATGAATTTTCTACTCCAAAATCCTGATAAAATCTTAACAAAACAAAGGATATAACAAATACATATATGTGTATAAGTAGGAATTTACATGTGAGGATGAAAGGAGCCCAAAAGTAACACATTATTATGGATAGCGATATAAAACGTCTTTGTGCTAAGACTGACTACCGTATAAGGTGAGGCCATCGCCTGTTCTGTCTGACATACAAATATTTCATAAGGAAGCACCTATTCTAAACAATAATGTCAATTTTGACATGGTGATAGCAGCAGGGCTTTTTTCTCAATGGGTTGGGATGGGGGTCTTTTTGTCTCTTTTTGGGAAGAACATTGGTGAATTGGGAAAGATTTTTCAGGAGTAACCAGAAAATTTCGGGATTTCTGCTTTAAAATGAAGTAATTTCAGTTGGGAATGGGGCCCATTAACGGCCCCAAAAAGCCCCCAGAAAAAGCCCAGAACAGTCAAATAAAAATTAGCACTATTATTTTATATACCAACAAAAACAGTATGTAAGTGGTGACATTTTCATTTTAAAGTGTTATACACCCTGTTTCCTTATCATACATTCCTAACAACAACGCAATATACCCTTGTTCCAGATTTAAATAAATAATCTAAATGTGCGTAGAAATTCATGATAAGTCATGATATGAAAAACTCCCCGATTTATCCTGATATTAGCTTTATGTTAGCACATCTCCTGCGTGATTAGTAAGTTTTCACTGCAGAAGGCTGTACATCACTTCTTCAGTTCTACAGGAAATTTTGTACACTATCTTCAATTGAAATACTTGGTTGTATAAGACAGCTTGAAGGATCTACCAAGGACACAATACAGGGTAGGTACATTTCTATTAGAACGTAAAATAAGGTACAGTTAGTGATGCTAAGATGAGAATACAACACAAATTGCACTGCACTTCATAGAATCACTTGTACTGTACTATTTCAGTCCTGTGTACTGTATTATTTCAGTCCTGTGTACTGTATTATTTCAGTCCTGTGTATTGAATTATTTCAGTCCTGTGTACTGTACAATTTCAGTCCTGTGTACTGTATAATTTCAGTCCTGTGTACTGTATAATTTCAGTCCTGTGTACTGTATAATTTCAGTCCTGTGTATTGAATTATTTCAGTCCTGTGTACTGTATAATTTCAGTCCTGTGAACTGTATTATTTCAGTCCTGTGTACTGTATTATTTCAGTCCTGTGTACTGTATTATTTCATTCCTGTGTACTGTATAATTTCAGTCCTGTGTACTGTATTATTTCGGTCCTGTGTACTGTATTATTTCAGTCCTGTGAACTGTATTATTTCAGTCCTGTGTACTGTATTATTTCAGTCCTGTGTACTGTATTATTTCATTCCTGTGTACTGTATAATTTCAGTCCTGTGTACTGTATTATTTCATTCCTGTGTACTGTATAATTTCAGTCCTGTGTGCTGTACTATTTCAGTCCTGTGTACTGTATAATTTCAGTCCTGTGTACTGTATAATTTCAGTCCTGTGTGCTGTACTATTTCAGTCCTGTGTATTGAATTATTTCATTCCTGTGTACTGTATAATTTCAGTCCTGTGTACTGTATTATTTCATTCCTGTGTACTGTATAATTTCAGTCCTGTGTACCAGTTAAGTCCAAATTCTGTGATATTCACCCAGTCACAAGTGGAACATTTAAATACTGTCGAATGACATGAAGACAAGAAATAAAATGCACTCTTGTAAACTGAACTCAAACAGATTACACATCATCTCATTATACTTGAATTTGTCCTCCACAAATCATTCTTGTCTGATCACAGTCCTCAACTTGACACTAAGACACACCAGTCTTGTCCAATTGTCACATGTTTATCAATCATTCCACGTTTTTGTAGTGGTTCAAATATTTTTTCTTATTCCTTCCTTGTTCTTTTATTTTTCCCCAGAGTTGTCTGCCCTTTAAAATATTTCGCTACAAGACTCGTTATCACTGTTTTCCTTGGTTTGGTCACTGCCAGCCTCACTTTGGTTATCCATTTCCTGTAAAGAAGGTGTTTGAAAATTAATTCATCATAATATAAATGACTAAAAACATCTCTACCTAGATGCCATCTGACTTGTACGTCAGTACGAAGAGTCAGATGAATAGAACCAAATATTAACTTGCCTAACACCAGGAGATATTCTGATAGAGTCACATACCAGTCCCATGGTGGAAACATTTGCAGGTACTTTTGATAATCTGAGTCTAGATTTTCACTTTCATTCTAGCTTCAATCATAGCTATCGCCTGCAATGTCTGTCATACGGCCTGAGAGGGTATTTTAATTTATCAAACAGAAGGATAGTTGTATATGTAATTTTACTATAAAAGAAACTGTTGAGATTGCAGTCTTAGTTGTAAAAGGGCCATAACTCTTGATAGAAAAAACATATCAATGGTATAATATGCTCAACCTAACACAGTGTTATTTTACATATGCTTTGTCTGGAAAAGGGTCGTTCAGAAGTAAATATGATAGAGACTGATGGAGACAGATGCCAAAAATTAAGAACGCTGACATAAAAACTGCAACAGTAGCAAGCTCTGTACAAAAAAAAATAGGACTTGCAGGACATACCACATCACTTTCCTCCTCCGGGACAGTTTCCTCTTCCTCTTCATCGCTCTCGTCGTCATTTCTCTCCTCCACAACTGATGCCTGGGACAGTATCTCCTCGCCCTGTTTAAGGAACAAACTTAAATAAATCATGTATTAACAACGAAAAAATTCTACAGTAGACATTTTAAAGAGACAGTTATACTTCAAAGTTTATAAACATTTGTCTTCAGATATTACGTCCACCTTAAAAAAATTAAGCCAGTTATCAATTGATACCAGAAGATTTTTGCTTGCATTCCTTCAACAAGAGGTCCATGGGGCCTGCACTGCTCACCTGGATATTTCATTGATTATGGCAATGTTAAATTGCAAATACTATTACCGGTCGGCCTCTCAGTAGCATGCAATGCACTCAACACATTCCTTTAACTAAGATTCAAGGCCAATTAATTTGAAAAGCACCCAAGGTACTTCCCTGCCCTTCCAGAACCAAGGGAAGGAATTATACGATCCATTGCTTATACGTAACTAGTTCCCCAGTCATCCAAGGATGCTTCAAAATAAATACGGACCAAATCCTTCCATGCCTACAGAAGATAGATCGTAAATAATTTGCTATCTTTACCCTCTGTTGCATTCCACACCTCAGGATCTTGGGGTAGGGTTTCGGCGTTTTGGGAAATTGGAATTTTTCTTTATACAGAACTGGAAAATTTTAAGTTGACCAATCTCCAGATAGTCGACAATGGCCAAAGTGAATTTCTGTTGTAGCTCATCATTATATGTAGCAAGCACTTTTGGTGAGAAAATACTGAAGTCTGATTTACTATGGAGAACAATCTATATTGCTGAAATCCATGTTATATTTAAGTAACAGTGACCTTGACCTTTGACATTTACCTTCAGAAACAAGGTATTTTCCAATCAAAACATTTTCCAATAGGGAAGCTGACTATGAAGTATGAGTTTGACTTTCACTCTTGAAATATTATCTTGATCAAGTGGGCTCAGCAAGTTTGCTGGATCAAAGGGAGCTCAAAAATACGGTAACAAACCCTTTGTTTAAAACACCCCAATCAATGATAGTCAACAATGATGAAAAAAAACTAAAATTGAAATCATTTTCATTTTGAGCTACATGTTATATCATGATTAATGGCAGCAGATATAGTGTTTAGGGTTATTTTATAGACTCTATACAAACTCAGACGTTTGTTCCAACATATTCAAGTTCACCAATTTAAACAGAAACACGGTGCCCTACCTTGAGGTCCCTGTTTTTCAGGTTGCCGAGCCAGAAAGCCTCTAGACACTTGTTAACCGTCAGCATCACCTTGACTCTATAGACAAATGCTTCTAAACTTTTCTTAAGGAATGGCACTTGATTGGTCAATGCCAGGTCCTTCATAATCTGTAAAAAAAAATCATAAAACATGTAAACAAATATATATTTGAAGCTCCTTTTAAATGGAAAAAACTATTCTAAAAAGTTCTTAAAAGTAGCCCTTGGTAAAAACAGTCTCCTCCGCTAGGGGCATATCATGCATTTTAAGATTAACATCAGATAATAATGTGCATATGACAGTTTAATTCCAAACTCTTGACTTTAGCCGTGGGCGAGAATGAAAGTGTACTGACATTTGAGTGACCATGTACTGACATTTGAGTGACCATGTACAGACTTTTAAGTGACCGTGTACAGAACTTTGAGTGACCATGTACTGACCTTTGAGTGACCGTGATCTGACCTTTGAGTGACCATGTACCAACATTTGAGTGACCATGTACTGACATTTGAGTGACCGTTTAGACATTTGAGTGACCATGTAATGACCTTTGAGTGACCGTAAACTGACCTTTGAGTGACTGTGTACTGACCTTTGAGCGACCATGTACTGACCTTTGAGTGACCGTGTACTGACCTTTTAGTGACCGTGTACTGACCTTTGAGTGACCGTGTACTGACCTTTGAGTGACCACACATATGATGTAGTGACCGTGTACAGACCTTTGAGTGACCGTGTACTGACCTTTGAGTGACCATGTACATGTACCAACATTTGAGTGACCATGTACTGACCTTTGAGTGACCATGTACTGACCTTTGAGTGACCGAGTACTGACCTTTGAGTGACCACACATATGATGTAGTGCCTGTGTACTGACGTTTGAGTGACCGAGTACTGACGTTTGAGTGACCGAGTACTGACCTTTAGGTGACCGAGTACTGACCTTTGAGTGACCACACATATGATGAAGTGCCCGTGTACTAAGCTGTAGGTTTTTAAGAAGACTCTGGACATCTTCCCGGTGCGACCTAAATAAGTTGTCCAGTAGCGGCATTCCCTGTCGGAGAAAAATATCCAGGAACTGTCGCCCACACTGAAACGAACATCGAGTGTCATTAAACATTGGCACAAGCATTAGTAATCAACAAACATCAGCTATTGACAAACATCAGGGCTAAAGATAAACATCAGCAATCCATGTTGTATTGATTTTATGACTTTTATATATTTATGAAAGAATTACCCTGATATCAATGTTTGGTTTTGTATTTAATGTCCTATCAACAGCTACAGTCATTTTAGGATGACTGATTTATAGGTTAGGTGTGTGTGTATCTAGTGTCCCAAGATAACATCTCCACAAACTAATGATTAATTAAACAATGGAATGACATCTCTACTAACTACTGATCAATTAAACAATGGAATGAATATGTCTGATATGTACCAGCAGTAAAATCGGATACATGTGTTGTAATATTCCCTTTAAATTGAGAAAAATATTTGAAAATATATACAAATGCATCTAAATTCAGATCTCATTCATTTCTGTCCAATTTGTAAAGACAATGAAATTCTGTTAAGTTTCTGGCATCTACAAGGAAGACTAGAAAATGAAATAAGTCCACATTTATGTAAAAATGTATTTTTTTCTTCTTTCTTGATTTATATTTGAATTTCATTTAAATTGAAGATTTTTAAAATCCAATGTAGTAACATATGGACACTTAAACACATGGTTTTCATACCTTGAGAACTGTTCCTAAGTTGATTCTTCCATCAAAAGCCTAAAAATCAAAATATCACACAAAATATGAAATTAAAGCTATAACCATGCGATTAATGGAAAATGATGGAAATTAAAAATGGTGAAAGTTATAATCTTAAAATATTTACACAGTCCATGCATTCTTGTTTTTGAACCTTTGATTCAGGTTTGTTAAAAAATAATTTAAATTATTTAAAATTGAGAAAAGAAAATTATGCAATTGGTACACTTTAGAAAAGTTAAGATGGAGGAATGTCCGTTTTTTATGGTCTTACTTTGATGAGGTTGACCATAATGTGTAATATCCGAACTGCTTGGTTCCATCTCAACAGGCAGTCAAGCTTCATCTAGAAAACATATCAAAATTGGATGAAGTAACCAAAATGTCACCAAAATGTCACCAAAATGTCACACCTACCAATTAAACTGACAACATATGGCATCGATAACATTGAACATTTTATTTTGACACAGGCAGACAGGGTTTTATACTCCAAGATATTTTTGTTTTCCATTTTCTTCATTTAGAGCAGGGACGTAAAACATTTATACTTATTATCAGAGGGCAGAGACCAAAATGTCACACCTTTCAAATAAACTGACAACATATCTCATCCATAATATTAAACATTTTATTTTAATGCAGGCACTCAACATACTCAATTTTGTTTTTAATTTTCTTCATTTAAAGAGTTAAAAACATTCATACTTATTATCAGAGGGCGGAATATTAGAGCAGTTTCTCAATTTACATTAAAACCTCTCTTTATTTTCGTAACATATAAATTTTGACAAAATTACAAAAATATGTTGAATGATTGCATATATACCCTATATGGGAATCTAATACCATAGTTTTTCATAATTGCAATTAAACCCGGGAAACTACCCACAACCATTACTCTCAAAGTAGGGTGGGTGACCCGACCCGATCGTAATTAACTTTTTCTATACTTATTCAAATTTCGTGGATGCTACCAGAAACGACAGTGGGGATGGTCCTATGCACATTTCACTTTACCAAGCACGTGACTGTCACTGCCAACATAAATAAAAAGTTTTATGACTGTGTGGTGCTTATGATATCAGTATTTTACCATTTATTTGCTGTAATCTATCGTATGGAACGAGTAGAAACTTGTTTACTGGATATCTTCATGAATATCCAGCAAAATAGTTCGAAAAAAAGACAGAAGTATATTGATCTGTTAACTGTGTTGTTCATGTGTAATTTTTTGCTGCATGCAAATAAATTTTTCGGTGCATGCACAAGTTTAACATATTCTCATTTTATTTTGACAATAAACATAAATGAATTGTTGGTATTTAATCATTTTCAATAGTTTTATCATGTTTTTCTTGTCAACAATTCCCCAGAAAATGAAATCCGTGTCAACCATTTTGTTGTCAGTGTAACCAACTCGGCAAAAACTAGCCGATTTCCGATCATTGGATAATTTCAACAAATAAATATGCTTAAATGCATGAAATTACTTTTCATCATTCTACTTTTTATCCTCACTATTTGCTAAATACACATCACGTTTGTCAATTCCTACATACAACTATGCTTAACCGGCGAGTAGCATGAATGTTTTTTGCAATGTCTTACGACAGCACAAAGGAATAAAGGCTTGTTTACCGCAATATCTCAAGATGCCATGGATACGGGAACTCTTCTGCATGGAAGGTGTTAAATGCATAATTCTAACATCCTAAGTATGTCTAGACAATTCCATTCGTGAAGTTTATTGATTACATCATTTTTGGTTCTGAAGATGAAGACCAGAAAATGTCAAATGCCTAACCCCAATGCATCCCATGTAGGACGGAACAAAAGTGACTCAGATTAAGAACAGAATGGGGATGAGAGGAGTGTAACAGGATACGACAGGACAGGGCAGGACGGACAGACATGGGTAACACTATATAGCCCCTCTTCCCCTCAATGGTGGGGCATAAAAAACAAATTTGTCGAATTTTTCCTTTTGTGTTAATTCTCAGCAAAACAACGGTATGTTGTGGCCCCAATTTCCATATTATTGTTATCACAGGTTAATAAGTTGGAAACTAGCTCTGGTGAGGAATAAAAGGTGATCATGATCACAGGGGCTTGGCACGATTTTATAAATGATAGTTCATATATAATGATCATGATCACAGGGGCTTAGCACGATTTTATAAATGATATTTCATATATATGTATTATAGTGACTTTAATACATATATATATATGGACTATCATTTATAAAATCGTGCCAAGCCCCTGTGACCATGACAGATCACAGGACACCTTGTCCTAGTTAAGCTACCTCTCTAGTATCTGTCTGTTTTACAGGTGCGATTATCTTCAGGCAGACAATCAGTTCGCAGAACATCATCCTGTAGTACACGGAAAACGAGTGTTTGGTCAAAGTCGGGTAAAGATCAGAGCTGCCATTTTTGTCTGTCTCGAGAAGTTCCGTAATCCCTTTGGTTGCTATGGTTTCCACAGATGACAGAGAATCTTCGGAACAACTAAGGTAGGTTCTGAAAGTGACAAAATTTTCTTCAGGTGAAAAATAACATATAGAGAATAGATTTTCTCATTACATTGTACATCAGGTATAAAAAATACTGGTATGAAGAATATCATTTCAATGTTTTGTTCCAGATCACATCTGAATCTCCTTTTCAATATAAATAAACAATTAAGAGTTCAATACAAGAGGATGGAGACACAACATTTCAGAAGGAAGTGAGTTGTAGCAATCCAGACAAATCTGCCGTGGATACATATGTATACACGAGGTATCACCAAAAAAAAAAAAAACTAGGTAATGAATGCATGAAAACGGTGAGCCAAACACAAAGATTCATTCAATGGTCCAATTTATTGAAGAGAAAACTTTATCGATGAGTGAGATTTGTACCTCATGTTACATGAGGATTGCTTCAACGTGAGAAGGGACATTTGAGGGACATTTTTACGTGAGTTTTTGGTGTCACGAAAGTGAGTTGGCAACACTACCATTGAATGAATGAATCTCAGTGTTGGACTCACCTTTTTTATGCAATTATAAGAGTTGTCAGAAGACAATAAAGCTCAACGATCTGGTTAAAATTCAGAACTAATTTTGAAAAGTAGGTCAAAGGTCATGACCAAGGTCAGCAGGTCTGCCAAATGCAACAGCAATGGAAAGCAACACATATATGTGAAATACCTAACTTGTATCCTCATTAGAATTGTCACAAAAGCTGTTTACGGATGACACCAATACCAAGGGTATAGCAAAACCTCCCCTGTAATTTCGATCAAATCTGGAATCCAAAGTTATAATAAACTTTTTGGATCCAAGCACAGAAAACAAGCATGCTGGGTATTGCTAAAGCAGTACATGTTCCCTAACGGCCCCAGCTAAAAATAGTAACAGTGACCTTGACCATGACCCAAACACCCTGAAACTCCAATTCGATCTGTAGCTACTCATACTGAAGTTACACACCAACTTTCACCAACATAACTTGAAGCATGGCTGAGAAAAGTTCAGAAAATTGAGAGGATGGACTGACAGACAGACAGATAGATGGGGAGGAAACCTATAGTCCCCCCGGTTTCACTCGTAGGGGACTAATAAAACAAAGGCAAATGGATTCCAAGAGAATAGGTGAATATGTTCTGTACGGAAATGTTGTGTATCTTCTATATAACCAAGACAACAAGGTTTTCTGATGGCTGATACCTCTACAATCCTCACCTGATCACAAACTGCAGATTCTCGTTGTGTTTTGCTCCCTTCTCCTTCTCACCGTCTGTTCCCAGCCATTCTCGTTTCAGGAACTCCTCTGACAGCGTCACTGCCATCACAGGGTAAAGTATATCATCTTGAAAACTATAGAATACTTTCAATATATAGGTTTTGAGTAAGGTGAAACCTGACTTTACTGACACTGTATGGGACTGAGTCAATGTGTGAGATATGACAGATGTCATCGTTGCCAATGACAGTATGTCACTGTTCTAGTGGACATTGAAATAGTCTAGATATCTAGATAGGTCAGAGGAACACCTATGAATAGCTCAGAAAAATTGAACATAGAGAAATCTTTAAATATCTATAAATAGTTCAGATGGAGACACCAATAAATAGTTCAGACATAGACACCTATATATAGTTAAGACATAGACACCTATAAATAGTTCAGACAGAGACATCTATAAATAGTTCAGACATAGACATCTATAAATAGTTCAGACATAGACACCTATAAATAGTTCAGACAGAGACATCTATAAATAGTTCAGACAGAGACATCTATAAATAGTTCAGACAGAGACACCTATAAATAGTTCAGACATAGACACCTATAAATAGTTCAGACAGAGACATCTATAAATAGTTCAGACAGAGACATCTATAAATAGTTCAGACATAGACACCTATAAATAGTTCAGACATAGACATCTATAAATAGTTCAGACAGAGACATCTATAAATAGTGCAGATATCTATAAATAGTTCAGACGGATATATACCTATAAATAGTGCAGATATTTATAAATAGTTCAGTCGGATATACAATTTTACCTATAAATAGTCCAGGTATCTATAAATAGTTCAGACTCACCTATTTTGGTTTGAAGGTCGTCAGTGTTGGCTTTGTCCGCTAGAGAAATGAGCACCTTGAGTAATGTAACAGCTGTGTTCAATTTTGGCACTGTACTCGCAAAATTTCCTATATACTGGTAGGACGTTCTACAATGAACATAAGATAATAATACATAAATACCAGAAGTATACAAAGATAAATCTTACAGCATCATCAACACTGTTATTCCACTAATACTGCCTCAGTGGTTCAAGTCATATAAATCAGGGCTCAAAGTGGTGCCTATTTTAGTGGCCATGGTGCCTTAAAGTCACCATTGGCGACCAGTTATTGACCAATAAGGCGCCTGCATGGCCACTAAAAATTAGATAAATTTGCGATTTGGTTAATTTTTCAAAGGTTGTACATAGTCAATGCTAAAATGATGTTCACAATAGAAAAAGTTACAGAGAGATTTTATACTGAACTAAAGAATCAAAAGATTTTTTTTTTTTTAAATGTAAGACAACTTGGCTGGGCGACTAACTTTTCCATTTGGCGCCTAGATTTTATGACTTGGTAGCCAAACAGGCCACCTGCTAAAAATACCCATTTTGAGCCCTATAAAGTAACTCATTATCATGTTCAAAACTATTATGAACTGTAGTACAACAAAGTTTTAAAGTCTAAAGCTGAAAGAAAGAATTAACTTGAAGCTCAGGCTGCATGGATACTACTGGACCCAAAATGTGTGTTCCTATGTCAACAGTGCTGTGACTCACTTCCTTTACTTGATGAAGCCTCACCTCAATTCTGAAGTCCATACATAAAATACTTTATTAGTGGTTAAGGTATGCTATGGGAACTGATATATCATATGACATTTCCGTAATTATGATCAAGATCAGTGGTCGAGTAGAGGTCACAGTGACCTTGATTTTAGTATGTGACATACCGAAATTTCTAGGTTCCAAGTTTGACATAAGGACACAAAACAGTAACTTAGATATGCTCCTTAACTTGTCAGCACAGACAGATGGACAGACGGACGGACACGCAATGAGAATACTATATTCTGAAGTTGAAGTGACATATGTAATGTAATAATGTAATTATTCTTAGAAAGTTTGTTACGGAAGAAGCTTTATTTGGGCTTATTTACCAGTAAATTTTCATGATTCACAGAAATTCTGCTTATAGGCTTGTCACTATTGTTGAGAATCGGTAAAAATTTAACATCGATGATCGGACATAATCTGTTTAACAGTGTAAACTGATCAATTATTGATTATTAATCAGTACCGTTACATAATCCTTTAAACAAATCCCCCCCCCCTCCCCATTTTGATTTCATACTAGCTTTACTCCATGCAGTTTTGTATCTTTTTTTGTTTTGTTTTTGAAATTTTTTATTTTCTTCCATACATATGCATACATGTAGCAATACATAATATTGGTGTATATTTAATTGTAACAATTACACTTTTTCATACGCTTAATAAAAATTCGCTCATCAATACATGAAGTATACCTCAGATGCAGTTTCGTCCCAATACATTAAATCGTGCAATCGTATAAAATGAAAGTGTTCATCACGATATCATATTATCTCATTGTGTAATGTGGCTGATAGAACAACAGTTTTGTATCTTTATCATACCATTTCATCCCTCCCCCCCCTCCCACCCCAAAAAAAACAGTGATCCTTATAAAGTTGTTCAAACACTATTCTCCCTGCCTTAAATGTGTGCCTTGAAATGTTTCTTCCAATACCAGCCATTAACTACCCGATAGTCGATACCCTTCCTGTACAACTCACTTGACCAGATCATGTAGACCTATCTGAGTACCCTTCCTGTACAACTCACTTGACCAGATCATGTAGACCTATCTGAGAGGCTGTGATTGACTTTATCCGAGCCACCAGGATTCCCAGGGCCTCCTTTAAAAGAGCTTTGTTTTCAGTCATCAAGAAGCCATTCCTGTAAAGCAAAACATTAAAGAATTCAGGAACAAATATGTTTCAATGAAACATCAAAGAAATTCTAATAGCATTAAATTAGTTTGAAAATGAGTCTTTAAGCCCTAAACAATCTTAATCTATATTTATTAAACCTTTACAGGAATGATGAACAAGAGGCTCATGGGCATTAACGGTCATCTGACTCTAAAGACCTTTGTACTCTTCTAGTATACATACTCATTAGAGAGTATAGTTGTACTGTTGGCCATGGTAGCCATATTGATATTTGGACTGACCAGAAAAATAACAACACTTGGTCAGGACCATCTAAAGATAATTGTAGCTAAGTTTGAGCTGAATCCCACAATTTGTTTCTGCATGATTTTGCCACAGCGTCACTCCTAGACCTCTAATGAATGTATAAACCAAATTAGAAGGGCAAGAGGTGTATACTTTTGGACTTACAAGCTTTCCAAAAACTTACCCCAAAAATTCTAAGTTTTGGGGTGGGACGCCGACGCCAACGCCGAGGTGACAGCATTAGCTCTCGGTTACTCGTAACCAGTGAGCTAAATAGGTGTTGTTTCTCGGTTCAGAAAAATCATGATTGTGCAATCATGTTACAAAATGGCCACCATGGCTGCCACGTATAAGATTTTATGAGGCCGGAAAATAACATTTTGTGGGCTCCTCTTCTTTAACATCTTCACCAATTTCCAACTGAATGGCACCAGTGGAAGTGAAGAAGTTTAAAATTTGTTTTTCAAGATGGCTGCCATGGCGGCCATCTTGGATTTTGGACAAACCTAAAAATAATTTTGTCAGGACAATCTCGGGATCATTTCAGGTAAGTTAGAGCTGAATCTCACTGGTGGGTAGCTTGAAATGTGAAAAGTTTACGCACGGCAGACCCTTCGGGTCAGATGACCTAAAAATGCTGGGACCAAACAATAAAGCCAGAATAGACAAGAGATCCGGGTTAGACAGGGCTCAGATTTGGCAAGGTATACTTTAAATGTTTTGGGGTTTTGAGATGAAAGACAGAGTTATCTCCCATACAAGCTGGTATATGGCTATTCAGTATTTATGATCTGCCATATATTTCATGTTAAAGCTTTTTCTCCCAGTAAATGAAGTTATTATGTAATAAAACAAAAACCTAATTTCCAAAAAAAACACCAAAAAACAACTAACAAATAAGACAGGAAATCAACACCACCATACAGGAAGAAAAGCATTTGGGATGTAATTTGAAATGTAACACTGTGAATTTGTCTCAAAAGTTTGGTTTATTGAATGAAGATACAGTGTATCAAAAGCACTGTATTAATGATTTAATATAGCAGAAAGATTTACCATGAAAATATTGTGAGAAGAGACTGCAACAGGAGATGAAAACAGGAGCCCATCAGGACAGCGTCAGGACTGTTACTTCCGGGCCCGTCGACCACGCCATCATTCTCTGCGATCATGGTCTGGAAAAAGCCACTGGCGCCCTCTAGGTGGTTACAAAGGGCAGGTAACAGCTTCACGGCCTTTACAGCGATCTTCTTAGGACAATACTGGTCCAGTTGTGAAAATCCTATGTTCTTTCCCGGTTTCGTCTGTTCAGATTAAAGATAAATTGTCTTTATTGAAGAGTGACAATTTTATCTTGTTTTTAAAACATGCTCTTCGGATTTGTAAGGGTTCTGTAAGTATACCGACTTTTATCAGTTTATCTGGGACATTTGATGGTCAATAAAATTATGTAGTCCTTTGCCTTCACCGATGACTATGGAGAATGTACTGGAGTACATATCTTAATAGCCACTGAAATATCACATAAATATTTCACTCTATTTTTCCAGTCATTTCTTTTCCTTTTGATTAATTTCTATAACTGGGAAGTTTTCATGCACTAAAATGTCAAAAAAAAAGTTACTTTTTAAAACTAGGTCAAAGATCATGGTCAAGGTCAGTAGGTCCACAAACATATTTCCAAGGGAAAGATCTTGTCACAAGGAGCATATATGTCTGATATGAAAGCCCTTTCTCATATAGTTAACATAATGTGGCCAAGATTAAAGGTTTTTAAAAGTAGGTCAAAGGTCGCAGGCTATGTTAACCAGTCCACAATGTAGGCACAATGTAAAGGTCTTGTCACAAGGAACACACATGTCAAATACCTGACCTGTATCCTCATTAGAATTGATACAACACTGTTTTATAAAAACTTTAACCTAGCTGTCTAGGGATGCTGTTAGTGGTATAGCAATACGTACCTCGCCTGGACTTCCTCCAAGCAAGCTTAAAAGTAATAATATTATGAAATAAATGGGGAAAAAATCCAATTTACATCACCATAAGGCTGAATTTAAATAGAGTTTTAAACAAGATCTCTTATTTAAGGCTGACCTTGAAGAAGGACCGTCGGGTCGATGTGGAGGCAATAAGGGTATGGCTCAGTTTACTGGCGAGATCCTCCAGTAGGAACTCGAGCTGTTTCGGCTGGATTGACAGCTCTGTGGTTGCCTTGGAAACAAAAACACACTATAGAACACACAAGCATAATCTATAAATATTATAGGAAAGGAAAAGTGAGTCTGAGGCTGAATTTAGGTACAAGTTCTAAGCAAGATCTCGTAATGTATAGAGGTTTATTTAGACTGATTATGACCTGAAATGACCTCTGTGTGGATTCAATCTCTTCCTCAGGAAACACTCTCAAGAAGGGGAGATCTTAAAAGTTTATTTCACACCTGAATCGCAACAAATCAGACAATGTGTACCTTCCTCAAACAAAACCTGGAAACCCGAGGTGGGGAGATATACATTTCACAAGAATAAAAGTAATTACTGACAAAAAGTATATTTCATCTTGAATACAAACAACACTAAAAAAAGTCTCTGAATGGTGTTGAAACTGCAAAATCAAACCAATGAATTCATTACTTGACTTTCTGGTGAATTACAATTTAATCAGCTGTCCAAAGTGCGTTCAAACTTTAGTTTCTCGGGAAACTGAGAAACAGGCTGCTCTGTGTTGTCGTAGTTGTATCCTTGGGCAAGACACTTAACCCTAATTGTTCTTGATGGTATGTGACAGACCTCCCAGTGAGGTAGTCACCTTCTACTACAAGGAAACCCTGCCCCTGTTCATAGGGCAATAAACTCAACAAACAAACAATCATTGTTGACACACCAGAGATATATGAGGTCGACAACCTGACATTTTAAAACATATCTGAATGCATTTCAGATTTTAAACTAAAAAGAAATGTCCTTCAACACTTCCATAGTACATTGGACCACAGAATTCTTTATTCTGATGACCTCAGACTGACCTTGGTGTTGAGGTCAGTGTCCAGAGCTTTGTCTACTACCGTCCCTATGTGCAAGATGGTGAAAACACTGATGTCCAGCTCCCTGTGAAATAGACACAAACAGTAGAGTTTTAAAATTTTAAAACTACGGACTATCAGTATTTGTGTTCATTTTTGTTTGAAGGAAATAGCATAAGTTACTTACCTGCTAATGAACAGAATGACCTCGGCGACTTACCTGCTAAAGAATGGAATGACCTCAACGACTTACCTGCTAAAGAATGGAATAACCTCAGTGACTTACCTGCTAAAGAATGGAATAACCTTAGTGACTTACCTGCTAAAAAATGGAATGACCTCAACGACTTACCTGCTAAAGAATGGAATAACCTCAGTGACTTACCTGCTAAAGAATGGAATAACCTCAGCGACTTACCTGCTAAAGAATGGAATAACCTCAGCAACTAAGAATGGAATGACCTCAGTGACTTACCTGCTAAAGAATGGAATAACCTCAGTTACTTACCTGCTAAAGAATGGAATAACCTCAGCGACTAAGAATGGAATGACCTCAGTGACTTACCTGAAGAATGGTCTGTAGCTGCTGAGGCTGACCACCGGTTGGTCTGAAGGTTCCGTCCCTTTGTCCACCTGTGTATCAGCTGTAGTCTGTAAAACCATCAGTAATGTTCACAGAGTTGTGTGTCGACCCAATAGAACATTTCCTCGTATCATTGTTTAAATAGTGTCAATGTCATTTGCCAAACAACAGAATACAAGATTCTACAAGAAAATGTCTGTAAGACATAAACGACCCTGCTGCCACTTGACACCCGGAAACCTCAGCAGTTCCTAAGATTAGCTAATTTGGTTTGTTTTTGTTTAACGTCCTATTAACAGTCAGGGTCATTTTAGGATGTGCCAGGTTTTGGAGGTGGAGGAAAGCCGGAGTACCCGGAGAAAAACCACCGACCTACAGTCAGTACCTGGCAACTGCCCCACGTAGGTTTCGACCTCACAACCCAGAGGTGGAGGGCTAGTGTTAAAGTGTCGGGACACCTTAACCACTCGGCCACCGCGGCCCCCTAGTTACATTGCATCGGGACGGAGCGGACATGGGTAACACTATAAGCCCCCCCACCTTCATTTCATGGCAAGGGCATAATTATTCAAATAAGATATTCAAGGAAGATAACAAAATTTTAACATCATAGGCTCCATAGAAATTATTTAAGGTCTAGAATTTTTTTCTCAACTCCAATCTGACACTATAAATCCACATTCGACTGACCACACACAGAGTCAATTTTTCTGTGATGATGTGTCATTTGGAAACTTTTCAAGAATCTTCTAAAGATGAGTACACCAATTACAACATCTTTGTAAATTGGGAAATGGATACTATCAACTTACTTTATCTAGAACTGTAGAATCTTTGCTGTTTTCATCGCTCTCTTCATCTGGCGAATTCTCTTTATCAGCCTTTTTCCTAGAAAGATACAAACACAATGTGATTCCCGACCGAAGCAAATGCTGTGTAGCTTCAATTTTAATTTTGAGACAAATTGCTGGTATTTACTGTTATCGTAAAGAGATGATGGTTGTCATTGTAAACTGAGTCTCTACCAAGACCATCAAATGTGGATAACAAGCCTTTTGGGCCTTTCTAATGCTGACAATTACAGTACATGTATATGAAGAAGAATATCATTAAGAAAAAAAATCAATCAAAAATACCAATGTTTCAAACATTCAAAAAAAAATATTTAACAAAATATTTCCAACCATTTTAACAAATTAAAGCCCCACCATACAGTCTAGACAGTCCCACCATAAAAACATCTACAGGTTGGAATTTTTTAATGAAATGTAGGACTCTGAAGAAACTTGCCCATAAACTTGAATCAACAGTTGACAGATGGACGGATGTTAGATGGTATTGGATGTCTGCTGAAATTCTACGAGCATGTAAAACTGTTTACATAGTGTAAACGTTCGAGGGGTAGTAGTGTGCAGCCAGCCAGAATCAAACCCGCGACCCTCGGCTTACTGGTCCGCCGCTCTACCGACTGAGCTAAAGGGAAATTCCCCCTGTCCGGAAGCTAGAAGGCGACCATACAACTATGTACAGTATTTACAATTAAAACCCGGCCTGCTACACTACTCCCTCCTTCAAACGTGTTCGCCCCCGAACACACCAACCCAGGTTCTATCTCCAAGGAAGCCTCTTGCTTTTACTTGGAGTGGTCTGCGGCACCAATGTAAAAGTTCAAGGAGTAGTAGTGTGCAGCCAGCCGGGATCGAACCTGTGACCCTCGGCTTACTGGTCCGCCGCTCTACCGACTGAGCTAAAGGTAAATTCCCCTAGCCCGAAGCTAGAAGACGACCATACAACTATGTACAGTATTTACAATTAAAACCTGGCCTGCTACACATAGAATCAATTTTTACACTGGAGTCTATATTTCATCAAATACATATACAATTTTTACACAGGAGTCTATATTTCATCAGATACACATATCCGATTTTTACACTGGAGTCTATATTTCATCAGATACACATATCCGATTTTTACACAGGAGTCTGTATTTCATCAGATACACATTTTTAATATTTTATGATTGTGACTTACTTTTTGCCTCCTTTCCGGCCCTTTTTCTTGCCCTTACTGTCTCCACTGACGGGCTGTAGGACCGGAGTTGGGCACTCGTACCAGTCAAAGTTGGCAGGAGGTGGTTTGAAATTTGGTGTGGCTTTAAATAAATGTCACATAATCTGGTAATTTTTACTGTTGGAAATATTTCAATTACCCAAAGTAACTACAATGAAAGAATTTGTCCATATTCCAACTACTGGTTAAAATTCTACTGAATATATATATGACTTGAATACAAAGTAGGTAGCTTAGCAATAGCTTATAGGTGAATTATACATGAAAAAAAAAAAAAAAATTCTGCTGAATATTTTGCTTCGAGGAACACTCACCTATGCTGACAGAATCTTAAACAGTTTTTACATTGAACTGTTCATCAGAAGATCAACCGTCTGCCCAATGAAGAAAATGGTTAACTTTTTTTCTTTATTATGTTTTAGACTAGCCCCAATATCTAATCAAAGTTCACTTAACCCCTTTTTGCGCCATAAATATAAAAAATATTGTTTGGCATAATGAAGCACTCCATAACATTACTTCAACAGAATAATAATCGAAAACATTTTAACTGTGGAGCAATTTTGCTTGAATGAACATATTCCAAAACTTTTGAATTGTTGAAAAACTTTCATTGCAGTCTGATTAACCACGTTTAAGCTCCTTAATGCGAAAAAAAACATGATTTGCCATGTTGATAGCCCTCCATAGTAATTCTTTAATCATATAAGAGTCAACAGCTGTTTGACTTTCGTGATCCACTATTAAATGTTTCAAACAACTTACTCAAAACATTCACCAATTCTGGTGACACATTTGAAATATTTGCTATTCATTATTTTTACAAAAGGAGAACTTTAAAGTTTGAACTTGATAAGAATTTATGATTTGATAATATACTATATTCTGTTACAAAATTTTACTACAAAATCATGATAATTTTTACTATGAAAGTTTACCTGCCAAACATTTTTCAAGTAAGCCCTGTAGTTCTGTGATATTCTGTATTCTTGTGATGACCTTGCCCTTCATTTCAAGGTCATCCTGGGGGGCAAAGGCATTCACAACTTCTCTGAACCAGTTGAGGCCGGTAAACAGAGATGAACATACAATCTCCTTCTCCTTCCGTGAGAGGCTCAAAATTTTCTCAAAAATTTCCGGTGTTGGCAGCAATAGTGGACATCCTGATGTTGAGTGAAGCAAAATAGGTCAAGGTTACCTTAACTGGCTCAAATTGCAATGAATTTTTAAATTCTATTAAGGACTTGGCGCAAAGAATATAAACAATACATAGGTTAGTTTGTTAGCTTGCTTGGTTTATCGCCCTGTGAACAGCCAGGATCATTTTCATTTTATAAGCTAGGTCTCCTTGTAGTAGTTGGTGACTACCTCACTGAACAAAATATGGGAGGCCCATCAAATGCCATCCAGAGCAATTTGGGAAAGTGTCTTGCCCAATGACACAACCACAACAGCACAGACTGTCCCGTTTCTCAGCTTCCCGAGAAACACAAACCGACATGGCTAGGGAGCGTCGAACCACACACCTCGGATCTTCACCTGAGGTTACGTGGCCAGGCACTCTGACTGACAGAGCTATTGCGTCAATTCAATAAATATAGGTGGAAATAATATTAAACTCAAATGTCATACAAAAATAACACTGAAAGTTCCAAAATAAGAATTATCATTTCATCAGTAGTTTTACTATTGAAAACTTTCAAATATTCCCCAACATAATGTTGATGTAACTGATCCAAATACACTTGAACCTATTACATCAGTCCGACACTTTGGTTAAAATTCTAATTATTCATTATTGAACTTTTTTATCTGAAACCTGAATCTCTAATATACACTAGTTCCCTACTCACCCAGAAGGGCATCAACGTTAGTAAGGTCTCCTTGTTGTTTTTCTTCACAGATCTGGAGCAGACGGAAGTGAGGCGACAGACAGACAGGGTCGGGAGATCTCCTGTAACAATACAACCAATATTTTACTAAAACAAGAAAAAGGTGTTGATCCAAGACAGAGCAGTGTAATGGTAATCCTGTTGGATATTTTTTGTAAATTTCATCAACTGTTTACATGAATCTGTCACAAGTTTGAAAGAACAGGGGAAAACAGATTCCAGCTGCGTGCCCCCAACAGGAATTGATCCCAGGTCTCCGGACACATATGGTAGAAATCATTTCCAAATACTGAACACTTTCACCCATGTTACTGGAAGCGACTTCTGAGTTGGATCTTTGACACTTTTCCAAGCACATCACTTCCTGATAAATTGTAAACATATAATTATTTTCAAAAGTATCATTGTTATTTTCTCATCAACAATGCCCCAGAAATTGAAAGTAAAATTCCAGTCCCCAATTTTGTTGCCGGCGTAAACAATACTAGAAAATTTACCCGTTTTCATTTTTCTTCGGTTGTTTTTTCTTGTCCTTACTGCTCCACTCCACCAGCGGGACGATGTTGATGGCGATGGATCCCTCCACATCGTCATCAAGACTGAACTTCGTCTCAAACGGAATAACATGCTTCCTGTAAGGAAGGACAACTCTGTTTTAACCAACTGATATCAACAAACACAAGTGGATTAACCATAATCAACTCTGCAATCTTTAAATCTAGAGTTTGGCTTGGCCAGTACAGAATTAACTTCAAACAAGGCAAAAATACGAGTAGAGAAAGTGAGCAAGGCTAGAAATAATTCCAGGCCATGCTTGATTGATGTTTTAAATATTACAACTAACTCTATAATATATTACCGTCTTTAAAGTTAATATACTACTTACGATTTATCAGGTATTTCCTAGATGTCCACCAATTTTACGTTCTGAAGTTTTAAATACTACTTACGATTTACCAGATATTTCCTCAATGTCCACAAAGTAATCGTCCAAACATTTTAAATACTACTTACGATTTATCAGGAATATCCTCAATATTCACCATGTAATCGCCCAGAAGTTTTAAATACTACTTACGATTTATCAGGTATTTCCTCGATGTCCACCACATAATCGTCCTGGAAGTCTGTAATCACATTCTCACTGATCCATGCCTGCAGAGACATTTATTCATTACATCTTGAAATGCTGACACCAAAATAAAGGGGATCTTATGCGAGAGATCATTTCCATGATTTTCAGTGATTTAATATCAATGAACAGTAATCTTAGGTGAGAAAATGTTTTCATAACCTCAATATAACATGGACACGAGTGTTTGATTTTCATTATTATTAAAACAAGAGGCCCAGAGGGCCTGCATCGCTCACCTGGATATTTCAGTAATTATGGCTAAAATACTCTAAAGTTATATATCAAACATTTTCCTACTTTTGAACTGCCTCTCCCAACAATAGTTCAATCTACAGGTGGACCTAATCCTGTCATTCTTGAGGAAGAAAAGGGATTTCTAAAGTTTATTTTGCTATATTTCCCCTATTGGGCCCCCTTTGGCCCAGGTAAGTTAAAAACATGTACACCAATCATACTTGAGATTTATGAAACAATTTTTAAGGAATATTTTGTGTTGCATTATTAAGATGTAAAATTCACGACAAGCTTCATGAATATCATATGAAATCGAAATAAATGTAAGATTTTGTAAAATTTTGTATGTATATATTCATTACATATAATGAAGGGCATCTATTTTTTGAATAATGGAAATTTCAATGTATGTCACCATGTATATGTAAAGTTTAAATTGTCCAGTAAAAGATCCCTCTCTAACAGTAACAGTGTACAACGAGCCATCACAATCTACAAACATAAAACTCTTTTATTACAATGATTGGTTGACCTAAGATGACCTTTGATGAACTTTGACATACCTCCACTTTAGAGTCAATGTGTCCGCGGCGAATGACCGCTGCCAGTTCGTCCATGAACAGAGATGCAACCTCAGGTGTGCGACTACTGGACGTCTTGACCAACTGAAGCAGACTGACAACTTGTTTGTAGAGATCGTCAGTCAGAGGGATACTTTCAAGCTGAGTCTGGACCTGGGGTGTACTGAAAACATACCTTAACTTAAATCATTTATCTGGACCTGGGGTGTACTGAAAACATACCTTCACTTAAATCATGGCCATTGGGTCTGGACCTGGGGTGTGCTGAAAACATACCTTAACTTAAATCATTTATCTGGACCGGGGGTGTACTGAAAACATTCCTTTACTTAACAAAACAGATGAATCGTCACTAAACCGTTGCCTTTAAGACTATGCTTCCAGTATATCAAAAATATTCTTTAATATTAACATTGTTATGTCAGAATGTTCCCCTATTAAATAAGGGGACTGCGGTTGCCAAGTGGTTAAGGTGTACAGAAACTTCATCACTAGCCCTCCACCTCTGGGTTGTGAGTTTGAAACCTACGTGGGGCAGTTGCCAGGTACTGACCATAGGCCGGTGGTTTTTCTCCGGGTACTCCGGCTTTCCTCCTCCTCCAAACCTGACATGTCTTTAAATGACCCTGGCTGTTAATAGGACGTTAAACAAAATAAACCAAACCAAACCAAACCCTATTAAATAAATATATCAGTTTAAAGACACTGCAATATATTACTGCCAGACAGTGTCAGTGCTTAGAAAACCCCATACAAGGTATCCTTCCAACTCTATCTCGCTCGAATGACTTTCCTTCTAATGTCCCACGGTACATAGAGATGTTACACAAACCTCTTGTAAGCAATGCTCTTGATGATCATAATAGCCCCAATCACTCCCATCCTCTTGTACCTGTTCAAAGAAACAAGATTTTATAAGATATTGTCCTTAATATCCCCTGTGGTCTGCTAAAGAAATGGAAACTACCTATACATGTATGGATTTGGTTGATTGCATAAAGTGCGATATTTAGGTCTTTAACCATTTGTTTCCATGGTTACAGGAAAATTCTGAGAAATACAAACCACTCCATAGTAAAAGACACCACAAGAGCGGAGTTTTCCAGGTGTTGTGAGGTTATTTTAAATGGTGTTTAAGCTACACTTCGAAAACTGTAATATTTAGGTTTTTCAGCATTTGTTGCCATGGCAACAGGAAAATCACGAAAAATACAAACCCATCTATACCAAAAGGCATAACTTGACCACTAGAGCAATACATGTACCAGGTTTCGTGAAGTTTTGGAGTTATGCTTCAGAAATGGGAGATAAATATTCATGGCGCCCTAACAGGCGCTAGGTCATCCAGATTGCATTTATGTTGGCAATAAATGCAATCTAACAAGAATTTAAATGTTAAATTAAAGAATTTTCTCACTTACTTTGGACTGTTACTTGAAAGTTGCTTCCTGATGAGAATATGAAGATCATCCTGAAAATAGTTGAACCACCTTAGAAAATTTAGGATTTTAAATTGCAACCTACTTGCTTTGAAAATGTAAATGACCATTCATCAGCAGATTTTGTTATCTCTCAAGCATCTTTTTGTTTTTATTTTGCTAGGCATTAAACTAACAAAGGAGTTCCATATGTTACCATTCTTCAAATTAACCTTTTTTTAATCAACAAAGCTGGCCAATAACTTTGCATTCATCATGCATGGATATTTCGGAAGTATGGATCAAAAATAGAAATCTCAAAAGAGAAAATTCAATGCTACAACATATCTTTTTTTTAAGATAAAATAAAAAGATTTTCTTACCTGTATGAGGCCCCCTTCTTGAGGATTCCTGAACGCCAACATACTTAGCATGGAGTATAATTTCCGAATCTGCATCACGGAGAGATTGTCCAAGTAATCTAGAACGCCCTGAAAAAGTCAGAAAGATTTAATACCGCAGACTTAAACATCACACAGAGATTGTCCAAGTAATCTAGAACGCCCTGAAAAAGTCATAAAGATTTAATACCGCAAGCTTAAACATCACACAGAGATTGTCTAAGTAATCTAGAACGCCCTGAAAGAGTCAGAAATCTGTCAGACAGCAGACCTAAACATCCATAACTTTCCCTATGGTAAAACACAAGTTGAAATAAGTGTATTATTTTGTATTAATTCATGGTGAAATTCACTGTACAATTTTTCATAAGTACAGCTCAGATGCCGGTCACATACCTTGACAAATATCGCAAAAGGTGCCATCTTGGAGAGATGAGTGTCGACAAGTTCGGCCAGGATGTCGAGGGAAGAGTCAATCTCTCCCTCAAACCCAATACCAATGTGGGTCACCAAATTCCCTACAATCTCCTGCAAAAATTCACAAACTTTCAAAAATACTGTATTAAATGGAGAAATATCACTTTCAATGTCAGGTATAAATGGTAACTATTCATCAAAGATAAGAAAAGATGCATGGTCGTCAAGTCAACATAGTAACTATTGTAGGGTGTTTGTCTTCATTCCGACATACAGCCAGGAATATTTTGAACTGGACCTTTACAAGTGGATTAAGAAACAAGTGAAATCAATGATTGTGAAGCTCACTGGCATCAGCAGTCTATGCATTCATTTTTTATGTATGTATAAGTATGTCATTTCAAAATTTTACGTCACATAACATCACTTCTAGACCTCTAAAGGATGTATACACCAAATTAGAAGGGTGTGAGGTGTATACTTTAAGACTTAAAAGCTTTCCAAAAACTAACCCCAAAAACTTTAAAGTCTTGGGGTGGGACGCTGTTGATGGGAGTACAGCATTTGCTCATGGTTACTCGTAACCGGTGAGCTAAAAATCACATACATTTTCTAGTTCAAATTTTTTTCTAGTTCAAATTCATTTTGATTTAATTATCAAAGAATACAGAAATAGTAAGTAAAATTTTGTGGGAAATGTTACACTAAAATTTGATATTTACACATTATGGTCTCTTGACAGAACCAGCAATCCTACCTGCTGACAGAACCAGTAATCCTACCTGCTGACAGAACCAGTAATCCTACCTGCTGACAGAACCAGTAATCCTACCTGCTGACAGAACCAGCGATCCTACCTGCTGACAGAACCAGCGATCCTACCTGCTGACAGAACCAGCGATCCTACCTGCTGACAGAACCAGCAATCCTACCTGCTGACAGAACCAGCAATCCTACCTGCTGACAGAAGGAGTCAAATGATGTAAATGCTCCCTTATAAATGGCACAAGCAAGATAGACGACTGCCGGTTCCGGGGACCGCAGCAGAACCTCAGCTAGTGACAGGATGGATGGGAAGTAGTCACGCATCACCTGGAATACATGTGAAAATCAGCCAATCAGTGTTTCTCACACAAAATTCAGCCAATCAGTGTTTCTCACACAAAATTCAGCCAATCAGTGTTTCTCACACAAAATTCAGCCAATCAGTGTTTCTCACACAAAATTCAACCAATCAGTGCTTGTCATACAAAATTCAACCAATCAGGCTGAGTTTTTGTTGAAACAAAATTCAACAAATGATGCTTGTCACACAAATTTCAACCAATGATGTTTGTCACACAAACTTCAACCAATCTAATCATTGCACTATAAACTCAATCAGTGTTTGTCACACAAAACTCAATCAATCAGTGTTTGTCACACAAAACTCAATCAATCAGTGTTTTTTTCACACAAAATTCAACCAATCAGTGTTTTCTACACATAATGCACACATCCGACCACTGAAAGAAAAGAGAAGTTCTCGCCTTCAAATAATGTGGCATACACTCTCCACGTCCACAAATAGCTAATCTAACTTCCAAGTTACCTGTGAGTGGGATCCAAACGCTGCCTGTACCAGCACCTCAGTGAAGCCACCGGATCGAATCTTGTTACGGAACAGGCTCACGACAGGTTTCTTACGATTGGTCGAGTGTAGAATGAGGAGGATGAAAATGTCGATAACTTTGTGGTCGCCAGGTTGTTTTACGCCATCTATCACCTGAACAATAAAATATCAATCCATTTGTCATAATCTCTAACCAAGAATTGTATATGATCATTAACATATTTTTACAACATACAACACTATATATTTAAACTATTTAGGGAAATAAAATTTTCCAATATTTTACAACGATGATCATTTGATAACTAATCTATGATTATTGTCTACCTATGAACCAAATTATTATCAACTGAAAACAAGGATATGCTTTTGTGTATTTTATATACAATTCCAAAATTTACATAGTTAACACTATTGCCACCCTCCAAAAGCTTATTTTATTCTTTAAATTTTAAGTGAATAAATCATTAAGTTTATCTCAAAGAAATTCAATTACATATTTTTTGTTCATTTTAGTGATCATTTTAAGACATTATTTTTCCTTTCTTCATTTGTTGGTGTTATTTGGTATATTTCTAAACCATTGGTGCCATTTTTTTTTGCATTTCTATGACAAGCAAAGTATACACTTTCAGAGGTATAACATCACCAATTGGTCTGAAACGCTATCTATCTGATATGCCTTAACCTCGAAACACAAACATGGCCGTTTTCGTTTTTAAAATTGATGAACCGGTTTGTTCGCATAAACGAACAGGCCTCATGTGATAACATAATAACACTGTTATGATGTCATAAAATGTCACAAGACCACTCGATGGTTAAGACATTGTGGTACAATTTCGCTGGTTTCATTTTCCATATACTTTACCTTAATCCACGCCTCCGCCACACATTTCTGGAAACGTATCCCTGACTTGATGGCATCCAGCGTCAACAGCTCTGATCCACGTGCGGCCTCGATCTCTGATTTCGACCCCCTGCCATCAACGTAATATGTTAAACACAAATGATTGTATGTTAAGTGAGGGATATTTCAGCAACTATAGAAAGACTCAAGAAATATTTATACATTTATTAAAAATTCTATGCAAGGTAGATGCTGTATGTTCAGTGAGTGTCATTCCAGAAAATTATATTTACCGTACTTTGTTTGGTTCATTTCGTTTAACATCCTATTCACAGCCAGGGTCATTTAAGGACGTGCCAGGTTTTGGAGGTGGAGGAAAGCCGGAGCACCCAGAGAAAAACTGTCCCACATGAGTTTCAAACTCACAACCCAGAAGCGGAGGGTAAGTGATATTTGGTTTATTTTGTTTAATAACCTATTAACAGTCAGGGTCATTTAAGGATGTGCCAGGTTTTGGAGGAGAGCCGGAGTACCAAGAGACAAAACACCCGCCTACAGTAAGTACCAGGTAACTGCCCCACATGGGTTTCGAACTCACGACCCAGAGGTGGAGGGCTAGTAATAAAGTGTCGTGACACCTTAACCATTCAGCCCCTATTGTACATACTAAGGGAGGACTCGAGAAACAATGAAATTCTATAAAAGAGGAAATCTGCCTTATACAGCACTGTTAGAATAAAACCACTTCTTTCAGTTCTTTGCAACTAATTGAAGTATTCCTATTGATGTAATTAACTACATATTTATTTATTTATTTATTTATTTATATATTCATTTGTTTTATCTTTTTTGTAGTTACCTGTTGCCTCCTTGTGTGAAGGGCGTAGAGGAGATGGTGGGAGCAAAACTCGAGTTGAAATCTAGATTACTGCGAATTTCTTCAACAACCTATAAAGCATCAAATTTCAATATATCGCGTGTGAAAAACTGATTGAAGCATAGTGTTTTAATGTACAGAAATTCAAATCTGCAATTTCAAACAAACCGCAAAACCTGTTATCCAATATATATATATAGCAAAGTATACTGCTAAAGACACTTTTATTAACTTTCAAAAATAAATCTGAAAATTTATGTTTTTATTTATAAAATGTGGAATATACCTCGACAGCATCTTGACTGTTGACCGACTGAAGAAGGAACTTGATAACTACTGGTAAATCTTCCATCCTGACCGAAGCCAATGTCTGTAGCACCGATTCTCTCACCTGGTAAAACAAAGGAGCAGCCCATTCACTTAAGGGTGTATGTTACCTTACTGTGACATGGAGACTTAAGGGTGTATGTTACTTCACTCTAACATGAAGACTTAAGGCTGTATGTTACCTTACTATAACATAGAGATTTAAGGGTATATGCTACCTTACTTTGACATGGATACTTAAGGCTGTATGCTACCTTACTCTGACAGAGATTTAAGTGTGTGTTACCTTACTGTGACATAGTGACTAAAAGTTTATGCTATGAGATATATCCTTTCAATAAAATAATAGTGAAATCTCCAATGAATGGTAATAAATCACTGACAAATATGACAAGTCTGGACTGTCAGGCTAAATCAGAAAAAAACTTACCTCAGACAACAGGTCCTGGGTCAGTGTAAGATTGGATAAGGCATCCAATATTGGAACAGTTAACTGGTTATTTTGAAGTAAAATCTCCCTGCACATTGAGAAAACAATTCTTAATAAGAAAAACTCTTTCAAATACTTACTACGTAAATTGAATATTAATAAATGTTGTTACGTTGATTTTACATCTGAACATTGTAATCTCAAAGTCAGTGGGGTCATGAGAAACTCTGAGCTACCCTGAGTATTCAAGCTACTCAAGCATATTTCCAACTTATTTTGATCTTTGAGTTATCAGCGTATGACTAAAATATAATGAAGGCTGTCTGTATCTGATATTTACATCCTCAAAAAACATTATATGCCAAAACTCATTCATGTTACAAGGGAAGTTACGGATAATGATTCCAATGATCTTGGCATAAAAATGCGAAAAACAGATTCCTCTTTAGTACTTATGATATCGGGAATAGAGACAATATTTTGCATTATTACAAACATTTTACAATTTTAAGTTAACTTACGGAATTACTTAATAGCAAATGTCTGCACTAAATTTCAAACTTCATTCAAAAAACCTTTCTTATTATCACTTTTGCAATTGTAATACTTTGAAGAAAGATTATAATTTGTCAAAAAAGTATCCATTTTTATCTTAGACAGATTTACCTTTGACAGATTTATCTTTAGACACATTTACCCTTAGACAGATTTACTGATTTAACTTAGACAGGCTAGGTTTAGAGATTTACCTAAGACATATTTACTGATTTACCTAAGACAGATTTACCTCAAGACAGAGCTACAGATTTACCTTAGACAACCTTACCTTAGACAGATTTACCTTAGACAACCTTACCTTTGACAGTTTTACCTGAAGACATATTTACTGATTTACCATAGACAGATTTACAGATTTATCTTTGGTAGATTTACATATTTACCTTAGACAGATTTAACCGAGACAGATTTACTGATTTACCTGTGACAGATTTACCTGAGAGCTCTTGCCACTTCTCCATGCTCCGAGTCTTCCACAACCTCGGGAAGACAGGTAATTATCTCACGTTGTATGTCAAGGGAGACAATTCCAATCATCTCAAGCATCTTATCCGTCACAACCTACATAAAAATCCACATTTTTATATTGCTTTGACATTACACAGTGTTGATAGGTCCAAATAAGGGAACAGATGTCCAAGTTTTAAAGTAAATAAAAAATTATCTTTTCAAATCTTATATTTATTCAAAAATATTAAAGGAGAATATAACACAATTGCCAGACAATTTTTCGATCGACTGTTTCATGATTGTCAATTGTTAGAATGTTGATTGTTCCTAAAATGTCACATCAAAAACCTTTACAAGTATTATTCAGACTCAAGAAACATTTATTCAGACTCAAGATAACATTTATTCAGACTCAAGAAAACATTTATTCAAACTCAAGATAACATTTATTCAGACTCAAGAAAACATTTATTCAGACTCGAGATAACATTTATTCAGACTCAAGAAAACATTTATTCAGACTCGAGGTAACAGTTATTCAGACTCGAGATAACATTTATTCAGACTCGAGGTAACAGTTATTCAGACTCAAGATAACATTTATTCAAACTCAAGATAACATTTATTCAGACTCAAGAAAACATTTATTCAAACTCAAGATAACATTTATTCAGACTCAAGAAAACATTTATTCAGACTCGAGATAACATTTATTCAGACTCAAGAAAACATTTATTCAGACTCGAGGTAACAGTTATTCAGACTCGAGATAACATTTATTCAGACTCGAGGTAACAGTTATTCAGACTCGAGATAACATTTATTCAGACTCAAGATAACATTTATTCAGACTCGAGGTAACAGTTATTCAGACTCGAGATAACATTTATTCAGACTCAAGATAACATTTATTCAGACTCGAGGTAACAGTTATTCAGACTCAAGATAACATTTATTCAGACTCGAGGTAACATTTATTCAGACCCGAGATAACATTTATTCAGACCCGAGATAACATTTATTCAGACTCAAGATAACATTTATTCAGACTCGAGGTAACAGTTATTCAGACTCAAGATGACGTTTATTCAGACTCAAGATAACATTTATTCAGACTCGAGATATCATTTATTCAGACTCGAGGTAACAGTTATTCAGACTCAAGATGACGTTTATTCACACTCAAGATAACATTTATTCACACTCAAGATAACATTTACCAAATGAGACAGATATGAAACTTTACCAACCTTTCCATTGACGATACTGTCCAGCCACCGAAACTGGCTCATTAACAGTCGAGGGAGATTCACCTTTTCTCCATGATCAAATATAGATCTAAAGAAAAAAGCATCACATTATAAAGGGGAGACAATTCATAATAGTGATTTTTCGATAGCAACATTAACAAGACATATCCCTGTGAAGTACTGCCATGAAATGTTTGGTGGGAATTGTAATATTTTATCCCTGTGATTCATTTTTAGTCCCACTGATATCAGCACTAACGATGCGTTGTATTATTGGTATACTGGTATACCGAGATTCTACTTGAAAAAGATATGTATCGCGGTACGATTTTGACATATCGGTACACTTGGGAATCTTTGTATGTTTCTGTAAAAACTTCCTTTAATAATGAAAATTTAAACAATATTCGATCAACTGCTTATGATTTTTGTTTTCTAAGTATAAATATTGAATAACACATCAATTCACTTGCATATCATATTAATTGTTTTCGAGACGATAAATACATAAAACATTTATACATTCCCGGCCTCAAACGTATCAAGCGTCTTGTTCATCGAGATTGCTCAAGTGTGTCGTACCGTTTTCAAAATGGTGGGTATAATTAATCAGGTATGTTGAGCCATGATTACATTCGTTTTCTTCACCATTGCTTTGTTTAAAGAAAAGACTTGTTCTGACTAAAATATTGTGATACGTATCACGGTACGAGGATCCTGTATTGCAATATATCGCGATACGAAAATTCTTGCGACCTATGCCTAATCAGCACAGCCATCTGTAACGCAGTTGCGTTTCGCTCGTTTATTTTTGGACTCATTCCAGAAAATTGTAACATCCGGTTACGCAAGATACCCGTGCTGCTCTGGGGTCAATCACTTTTCGTCCGGGTGTCAGCAGGGTAAGTGGACTTTTAATCTGTGAAATTAATTAGATAATCGTTGCCCATCCTTTCCTAAATATCATATTAATTTGTCTGCTGGATATTATTTGCCACTATCGTACATGTATTTTTATTTTCACGTGTAGTATTTTGATGTATTTTCGATGTATAGAACTTTGTTTAATTTGAGTCTCGTGTGCCTGTGTCATGTCGGAAGTCAGGTTGTTGCTTGAAGGGATTATTCCATTTTGAGAGCACTCGCGGAGTGGCTAGTGAATGTTTCCGCCTCTCGGGCTGTTTCTATACCGGTTAAGCGAGGAATGGTTGTTGGTAACCTCGTAAGTAGATACGGGAGAAAAGACGGGTGGTTAGCAAATGTTGTATTCTGACCGGACATGCCACGTGCTTGAGACTCGGGGTAAACTACATTTATTTCATTTATATGGTTAGTTGTGATCAAACGATGGTTGGCATATGTTTTAGGCTAGACGTATATAATTGTGAATTCCTCACTGTGCCTCTCGGGTATTATTTTGGTACTTTTGTTATTTTTACACATGTTAATAAATTGTTGAACTTTATATGACGAGTCTATTTTCTTTCTCACCAGTTTACTAAATATTGTCTATTACTTGAAAATTCATTTGTATTTGGAATCTGCAAGCGAAAGCGGCAGTCGAACCCTGGGCAAAAACTTGGTAGCAGTACGACACACGTGGCACCCCTGCGGTACACGTGCTGTGCGTTACACATCACTATCAGTAGGCTACAGCATATAACACAAAAAGTATATACAGTGTAGAATTACTGTAAAAGAAATGTTAAATGATAGGTTATGAGTTTCAGCCTATACAAACTTTTTTATTATGAATTAGTCACAAAAAATTACAAGAGGCCCAATGGGCATGTATCTCTCACCTGCTTCTAGAGCAACTCTGAAATTGATCTAGGTCATTTATGCAGATACTAAGCTGATTACCACTTTATTGAATATCAGGTCTCTGAGTCTCTTAGCTATCAAGAAATCATGATTTAAAGACTTTTAACACATATGACCCCTGTGACCTTGAATGGATATAAACATTTCTTCTTTTAAAACAAGAGATCCCAGAGGGATCTTGGCGCCCACCATTGAATGATCTTTATAGGTTCCATGTCAGATTGATCTTTTCTCTACTTTTCCCTTCCTCTAAGTCTTACTAATCTGTGTAAATTCAGAAACAGCCCTCTAGTACTTTTCAAACAAGGGGAACCTATATATAAAATTTAAGATTTAGCGATAATGGCTGTCTGTTGTTTTCGGATTGGTCCCAAAATGCAACACCAGGGACCAAGGGGAACCTACATATGAAATTTGAGAAAGATCCCTTCAGTACCTTCTGTAAAATAGCGATAACAAACTTCAATTGGACCTAAATACGAAAATTTGAGAAAGATCCCTTCAGTACTTTCTGAGAAATAGCGATAACAAACTTCAATTGTCAAAATCTAAGATGGCTGCCTGTCGGCCATGTTGTTTTCTGATAGGTCTCAAAATGTAATATGCATAACTAGGCACCAAGGGGAACCTATATATGAAATTTGAGAAAGATCCCTTCAGTACTTTCTCAGAAATAGCGATAACAAACTTCAATTGTCAAAATCCAAGATGGCTGCCTGTCGGCCATGTTGTTTTCCGATAGGTCTCAAAATGCAATATGCATAACTAGGCACCAAGGGAAACCTACATATGAAATTTGAGAAAGATCCCTTCAGTACTTTCTCAGAAATAGCGATAACAAACTTCAATTGTCAAAATCCAAGATGGCTGCCTGTCGGCCATGTTGTTTTCCGATCGGTCTCAAAATGTAATATGCATAACTAGGCACCAAGGGGAACCTATATATGAAATTTGAGAAAGATCCCTTCAGTACTTTCTCAGAAATAGCGATAACAAACTTCAATTGTCAAAATCCAAGATGGCTGCCTGTCGGCCATGTTGTTTTCCGATAGGTCTCAAAATGCAATATGCATAACTAGGCACCAAGGGAAATCTACATATGAAATTTGAGAAAGATCCCTACAGTACTTTCTCAGAAATAGCGATAACAAACTTCAATTGTCAAAATCCAAGATGGCTGCCTGTCGGCCATGTTTGTTTTCCGATCGGTCTCAATATGCAATATGCATAACTAGGCACCAAGGGAAATCTACATATGAAATTTGAGAAAGATCCCTTCAGTACTTTCTCAGAAATAGCGATAACAAACTTCAATTGTCAAAATCCAAGATGGCTGCCTGTCGGCCATGTTGTTTTCCGATAGGTCTGAAAATGCAATATGCATAACTAAGCACCAAGGGAAACATACATATGAAATTTGAGAAAGATCCCTTCAGTACTTTCTCAGAAATAGCGAAAACAAACTTCAATTGTCAAAATCCAAGATGGCTGCCTGTCGGCCATGTTGTTTTCCGATTGGTCTCAAAATGCAATATGCATAACTAGGCACCAAGGGCAGCCTACATATGAAATTTGAGAAAGATCCCTTCAGTACTTTCTCAGAAATAGCGATAACAAACTTCAATTGTCAAAATCCAAGATGGCTGCCTGTCGGCCATGTTGTTTTCCGATTGGTCTCAAAATGCAATATGCATAACTAGGCACCAAGGGCAGCCTACATATGAAATTTGAGAAAGATCCCTTCAGTACTTTCTCAGAAATAGCGATAACAAACTTCAATTGTCAAAATCCAAGATGGCTGCCTGTCGGCCATGTTGTTTTCCGATTGGTCTCAAAATGCAATATGCATAACTAGGCACCAAGGGGAACCCACATATGAAATTTGAGAAAGATCCCTTCAGTACTTTCTGAGGATTAGCGATAACAAGAATTGTTTACGGACGGACGGAGGGACGGACGGAGGGACGGACGGAGGGACGGAGGGACGGACGGACGGACCACGGACCACGGACGCAGGGCGATTTGAATAGCCCACCATCTGATGATGGTGGGCTAAAAATCATGATTTGAAGCTGCCACAAAACTTTAATCACCAGGAATATATGATTTACAAAGAAGGTAAACCATTGTACTTACTCTTCATCTTCCATGAACTCTGCCAACTTCTCCAGTAAAGTATTCATCAGTTTTGGCTACAAGAATCCAAATGTTAAATAATGATGTTTGATTATGTATGATGATGAGGATGAGGATGATGAGGATGAGGATGATGATGAGGATGAGGATGATGATGAGGATGAGGATGAGGATTTAAAAAAAAAAAAAATTAATTAAGTTTAATTTGATACTGAACATTAACTGCCTTAACCGTGGGCTTATAGACCTGAAAATGGTGTGACAGTCTGACAGATGTCGGCTAATTACAGTCGAACCTCGTTATCTCTAAATCAGCAATGTCATGACTTATTGCCCGGATAAGCATCAAAATGGGAGGAATGTCCTAAGAGACAAGAGACAGACTACATGCTCTACATAGTTAAAATAAAGGAATCGTGCATTTTATCTATTCTTAATGTTGTGGCTAGGTACGAAGTTGAGAAGAGACTTTTCTTACCTGCAGCATATCCACACCCAACACGAGACGTATAACACAGTCCTGACTCCCGCTCCGTGCCCTAACATTTCAAAATCAAAACAAATATGATTATTTACATTCATACTTGTATAATCTTGATGCTTGGACAATTTGATGCATTTAGGTCTTTCTCCTCAGTGCCTGGGGTCCATGAGGGTCAATTTTTTTTTACATCATCAAACTTTTGTCCCATGCTCTTAATTCTAGCCATGTTTAAATAGTAAAATAATATTTGTTTGTTTGTTTGTTTGCTGGGTTGAATGGGGAAAACAAGGGACCAAGGAGAACCTACTTTGCTGGGTTTACCCCCCCCCCCCCCCCCCCCCTCCTCCAACCTGACAGCAGCAATAGTCATTTTTAGGCAAGGTCTCCTAGTAGAAGTTGGTGACTACCTCACAGAACAACATACAGGAGGCCTGTTGCATGCCACCCAAAGCAATCAGGATAAAGTGTCTTGCCCAAGGGCACTGCTGCGACAGCACAGACCAGTTCATTTCTCAGCTTCCCGAGAAACACAAACCGCCACCGGTAGGGAGCGTCCAACCACACACCTCTGATCTTCTTACACAGGACAACACTTCGTCGTCAGTTCTATGTTGTTCAGTGTGGTAGCCACTAACTACTACAAGGAGACTCCACCTCAAAATGACCCTGACTGTTTACAAGGGTGAAAAACCCAGCAAATAAAACAAACCATCTGGATACTGGGGTTTGGACCCATATAATTCATAAGTTTCATCTTTCAGTATTTCTGTAAAATTTCATCAAAATGGGTTCTTTGTATTTTTTAAAAGTAACATCAGGAAGTTCACTTGAGATTTTATGTATATTTATTCCCATGTCATGTATATTTATTCCCATGTCGTGTATATTTATTCCCATGTTGTGTATATTTATGCCCATGTTGTATATATTTATTCCCATGTCATGTATATTTATTCCCATGTCGTGTATATTTATTCCCATGTCATGTATATTTATTCCCATGTCATGTATATTTATTCCCATGTCGTGTATATTTATTCCCATGTTGTGTATATTTATGCCCATGTCGTGTATATTTATTCCCATGTCGTGTATATTTATGCCCATGTCGTGTATATTTATTCCCATGTCATGTATATTTATTCCCATGTCATGTATATTTATTCCCATGTCATGTATATTTATACCCATGTCATGTATATTTATTCCCATGTCATGTATATTTATTCCCATGTCATGTATATTTATGCCCATGTTGTGTATATTTATGCCCATGTCGTGTATATTTATTCCCATGTCATGTATATTTATTCCCATGTCATGTATATTTATGCCCTTGTCATGTATATTTATGCCCATGTCGTGTATATTTATGCCCATGTCATATATATTTATGCCCATGTCGAGTATATTTATGCCCAAATTATGTATATCTATTCCCATGTCGTGTATATTTATGCCCATGTTGTGTATATTTATGCCCATGTCGTGTATATTTATTCCCATGTCGTGTATATTTATGCCCTTGTCATGTATATTTATGCCCATGTCGTGTATATTTATTCCCATGTCGTGTATATTTATGCCCTTGTCATGTATATTTATGCCCATGTCGTGTATATTTATGCCCACATCGTGTATATTTATTCCCATGTCATGTATATTTATGCCCCGACTTACGAGTCACAGTCTGATGTAGTGCTGGTGGGAAGGAGACTGTAATGGAACCTAAAACGAACCAAAAACACAGAATTAACAGAAAATCGTAACCATACAGTAAAACATTCGATACATTTAACAGCATTATATATCTGTGAACTGGTAAAGGTCTGAAGAATTCTCATATAACATATAGCACATAACCTCTGACTGAAGTTGTGGGGGAGGGCTTATTACAGGACAATGCAATGACATTCATATTAATAATCATATGAATTGCAATATAGGTTTCACAAACTTGGTAGCCATTTACCAAGCATGTTACTGATTTCATATCACGACCCTGGGCTTTTGGCTATCAAGAGACTGTTTAAATATTTTAACACATTTGACCCACGTGACCTTGAAAGTAGGTCAAGGTCATTCGCATGAAAAAAACTTGGTAGTGCTTCATCCCAAAATACTACTGGCCAAAATACCCTAAGCTTCTCGATTATTGAGAAGAAGTTGAAAATGTATGAAATTTTGACCAGCGTAAAGCGAGGGTCTTTACGGACAGAACAGAACACTGACATGGGTCTAAAGAGGAGTTTGGGGGTAAATAAATATCTCATTTATCCGTATATGTAAGGTAGCTGTTATGCCATGGCCCTACCCTAGACAAGGTGTCAGGGCCAGAGTAAACTCAGGCTAGATGACAAATTACATGTACCTATCCTGCAGGTTAAGACTGCATGAAGCTTACACTCACCTGGACTGATCTTCAATGAACTCCTGGAAACCCTCAGCAAACTCGTCAACAACCTGCTCAGAATAAAATAAACTTCAAAAACGGTCATTTCTCTACCAATATTCTACCTACAAAAGTTATAAAAAGTAGTTTTTTTTATGTAGAATATGAAAATTCAACCAATTATTAAACATTAATTGTGTAAACATAAAATAATTTAAATGTTTTACTTTCAAAAACCCTCTACAAAAAACATATACTAAACATAGAACTAAGACAAATTTCATTTTATTATAAAATTAGAATATCTCATACTAAAATGTCCGTCCCTTACCCCTGGATAATTGTCATGACGTTTCAAAGCCAAGTGTAAGTTTCGTTGGAATACAGCTTGATCTACATCTAAAAAGGAAAATTAACCTTGAATTATTTTCTAAATCATTTACCAAATTTACCATAGTAACAAAGAAGACTTATAAGATAACCTTTTTCATTTTCATATTTGAATTTTCTTTACATTGCATTACTTTGGTTTATTATTGCTTAGCGTCCTATCAACAGCTAAGGTCATTTAAGGACGGCCTCCCGTGTGTGTGGCATCCATGCATTTGGTGAGTGCATATGTGTGTTTTGGGAGGCTGTGGTATATTTGTGTTAAGTCTCCTTGTGATAAGCTGGAAGGTTTGCCGATTCATAGTGCAGCCTCACTGAAGCATACTGCCGAAGACATCCAGCTGGACACCCCACCCGTCCCACTATAAAAAAGGCTGAGCTCTAAGCAGGTGTAGCAACTACCAATTTTAAAGACTCTGGTATGTCTTGGCCAGGGGATCAAACTCAAAGCCTTCCTCACAAGGGCGAACGCTAAACTCAAGGCCAAAATTGAGGCATTGTCAAGGGAGACATTAGGAAAAAGTTGTGAAGAAAGAGGAGAAAAAGATAAGATCCCAAATTTAGATGCCACTTATGATCATGCAATGGGGGCAGTAGGTACAATTCTTACGCCCTACCTACAGGGCTAACATTGCACTACACAATTGAAAGTGAGGCAAGATATCTTTAAGGTTTCAATGAGGTAAATGGCTGTAGTTTTATGTGCAGGGATAACTTTGGAGGGGGTCATGGGCCATTTGCCCCATATTTTCAAAAATGGCCCACCAACACTCACAAATTTCTTCAATTTTTTATGTTTTGGCCCATACGATTTCTGAAATCTTGTCAAAATGGCCCATGATTTCTGGGTCCATGGTTAACCCTAGTGCCTTATATGTATGGACTTTGGTCATGATATGCATACATGCTAAACGATAGTGAGCTAATGTACCAAATTCAAAACTTGATACAAAGCGTTATTTATACAAATATTTCAAAATTAAATTATTCAAATAAAAATTAATAACTATGTCCATACTAATAATGGTGACCTTTGAATTTTATAAACTATTGGTGTCTTTTCTGGTACAGAAGCATCAGTGACCTAGGCCTTAGAATTTTGAACTCATTCAAGGTATTCCCATACTTGAACAGTTTACATTGTACAATTTTTATCCAAATCTGTAAAGATTTTACCAGAGTGATGACCTGAGAATTGAATCTATTGATGAATTTGTCCCCGAGCTTCAAATTCTGAAATATATTAAAAGCACAATCTAGTCAGTGGTAAACCATTAAATCTAGTAAGCTAGTGTGGAACTTACTTAATGTGTTGAACTTTCCTCCTTTCTTCAGTGTCAGCCCACATTTGGCAAGTAGCTGACGAAACACAGAATCACTGGTGTAATTCTCATCCTCATCTGACGATTTCCTCTTCTTAGCTAAGGCTCCTGGTAATATCCAAAATTCAACATTATACATATATGTACCATGTCATTATATATTCATTAGCAGGGTTCATCCTGGATCCAAAAATCATGGGCCATTTTGAAAAGATTTCAGAAATCGTATGGGCCAAAACATAGAAAATTGAAGACATTTTGGAAAATATGGGTCAAATGGCCCCATGGCCCACTCCAGAGTTATCCCTGCATTATTTGTACTGCTCATATCAGTTGCAAAAACATTACAGGAAGTATCATTGCATCTTTTCTTGAATTGACTAAAATTTGAAATGGCTGTAAATTTTAAATTCAAAAGACAAGTCCTATTTGAAAGACTTCAACTCAGCATCAATGCAATTGTAAGACCATTTGAAATGCTTCAAGTTTGATTTATTAATCAAGATCCAATGATCCATCCTTCAATGTTTGTTGTATGAAATTACAGAACATTTTTCAAAATTTTCCTGTGCTGCAGATTTCAAATATGACATCAGTGGAAGTTACTTTATACATCTAGCCCCAACACTTATTAACCTGGCTTTAGTGTTGGATTAGAGGATCTCAGGCTACCAGTATACACTTGATATATTGTATTACCCTTCTGAATGGGGTGTACAATTCCACTAGCCTGACTCCCAGGGCTAGTGGTTTTCAGATCCAGACTATTTCATTGCTACCAACAGCTACAGCAGAGGTTCTGAGGTAAACGTAACACCCACATCCAAGCGGACATTATTTCTGCTGTCAATTACCGCATTACGCTTTATTGGGCTAAATAATTTGATTAATTAGACATACTTGTAGCGATATATGAAAAAGTGATTACTTAATTTTACTTTTCTTTGAAAGTGTGTGTAAGTTTGAGCTGATAAATATTCATATCAAATGCTGTGTGCATGGCAGTTACTGTAGCTTTTCCTCTTACGGTCGATTTAAAAAAAATAAACAATTCAAGATGCAATTTTTCTATTTCCTCATTACAAATACAAAATAATCATATTATTGTAATCATCAATTATTTAGTAGAATGGTTTTAAGCAATGTTTTGTGCTAATCTGTGTTAATGTCATTTTCATGCATCATTTTTGGGACCTCCTGGACATCGTTTTTGGTCAAAAAATTTCATGCACAAAATATACAAATAGTTTTTTTCCAGCATTTTCAGCCCCTAAAAGTAACTGCGCAAATTACACTGGTTTTTACAGTACATACCGTATTTGACCTAATAAGGGCGCCTGCCCTAATAAGGGCGCCCCTACCTTTTTTCAAGGAAATAAATCTTTGACTGAGTGTCAAAATGGTGTTCAAAAGTAATAATTCATGTGAAATATTTTGCTACTTTATGTGTTCAATTTTCTTCAGCAAATTAAGTAACTGGAACACATGTTTTTGCCACATTTTGTGATTTCCTAGTATAATCCTACAGGCTACAGATGACATGTCAGTGCAAAGAGCACCCAAAACTAAACACACATATATACAAATAATAACTTACCATCTTTATTTGAAGATAAAGTAAAGACTTCATTCTTGTTGATAAATAACTTTTGTTCAGAACAGAAAGCTAGTAAAAGACATTGTAAATCAATTATATAGTCAAAGAAAACGATGTCTGATATGATCTGGGAAATCACCTGTTTCTATAAATAGAACACGAAAGAGTTCCATTTGAACATAAATGGTGGAACACACGTTCTCTGGTCTAAAGATCAGCTGGCATGGTTTACAAGTTTACAGGAGTATTCAAGTGATGTTTAAGCTTAATATATGATAATGAATAGATATCTTCATCTGGAATATTTTTATGACTGAATATTTTACCGTTTCCACAACCTTGGGTATTCTGCTATAAGGTATAGTCTGATTCATAAAACTTCAGAATAACTAATCTTAATAAGGGCGCCCCCACTGTCAATTACTCGCGCCCTGCACCCTTATTAGGTCAAATACGGTATTGTTTTACCCTTCTGGCGGTCATCCCTGTGGTCGGATCCTTTTCTCTTGCTTGATGTTCTTGATCGGTCACCTCCCATGGTCACTGGTCAATGTTTTAACAAATATCTCTATCTGGAACAGGAATAAAAATATCTTGATTAGGACAAATTTTACCCCTTCGCTTCCCTACTGGTTTGCATGCTACTATTTTCAAGACTTTCCACTGCATCCATCAAATAATGAACCAAGGCTATAAGCTCTTACAAAGATAAGGTAAGAAAAAAATCCTACCAGTGGTGTTTAGCTGAGCTTGTAGTTAAGGTCATCTTATAAATACTCTCCACGATATTTGAATTAATGAAGTGGAGTAAACTCACCAAATTACATAATGTACAGTATCTGTATACATTTATATTTTCTCCACAATCTTCTTTCTTTAAAAGCTTTATTCTGCCAAAACAAATTACATAAGTTACAAATTCCTATCATCTTATGCTGTAGAATTTACAGTATTTAGTTTACGTTGTAGGTTGTACAATGTATGTACATTGTTCCAAAGCGGTATCACCAAGCCAAAAGTCTCAGCGTTCGTGACCTATATTTTTAACACATTTGTGGGTTAGTAATACTACTAATACATATGTATTATACATTAATCATTACTAGAGACCTATAATAGAATAAATAATTATATAGGTCTCTAGCTCTGTCACTACCAGAAAATCATAAAATCATAGGTAAAATGCACACAATTAGCACAAAGCCAACGGCTAATGGCGATTTATTGTTGGCCTGTGTCGCGGTTTAAGCCAACAGATTTTTTCATTTATCAAGTATTTAAAATGGGCCTTGGTTTTTATTTAAACAATTTGCTAGTGCAAATTATCTCTCTGCACTGCCTTCGTCCTAAAATATATTCAAATTTTAAAGGACTATTTAATCATAAAGGTATCGTTTGTTGCAGATATGTCTTAAAGTTTTGATCATTTGATTTCCTGGCTCATGTTCATGTTCGAAACCCATATGCGGCAGTTGGCTGGTACTGACTGTAGTCAGTTCTGACGACGACCATCTGTCAGAAATTGTCCGTCCGTCGTCCAGAGCTACGTTATCGCAGCTAGTATCGTATATGAACACCCTTGGCTAGCGAAGTTGGCCAGCTGGCAGTAGTTTCAGGGTCTAGAGGAGACTTGTCCATAGATAATGCATAGGCACATGTATCTGGTTATTAACACCCAAAGTTAAAATACAATATACTCGATATATACTGCACATGCCATCAGATTATCAGCGAATAACTCTGATCAGGCAGTGTCAGAGTTTACTGCAAAGATGCCGAACATCATCGAACATTTCTTTACACCATCCTCACTTAAGATATGGGAGATTTACGAACCAAATAACTAGTTTTGTTAAGCATTACTAGTGTTTGACAATTATGGCCAAATACACGGCGATTACATACTTTCAGAGCTGTATTTACATTATCGAAACTGCATTTCCCGCCATGTTGGTTTTCTTCATAACAGTAAAAATACCGGAAGTTAATATTATCCAATCAGCACCTTTTATTTTCAACTTTGACCCTTCTATGATTTAACGCATTGTGTGCTTACCATTTAGCTTTACAATTTTTGGAAGACTTCTATAAAATCCGTAACTATAGGCCTAATACCCCACATCCTATTTTGTAAATCTTTTATAGGTCTAAGAGTGAGGCCATACAAAATGATATATGAAAATATTACAGTATAATATGGGTTTTTTTTTCCCCAATTCCTCAATGGAATCAGAGGCATATATATGTCTCTGATGGAATGCATCAAAACTGCTTTTGTCAAAGGCTTCTAAGATAATTAATTATCGTATTTACACCATATCACTCTCATTTGCTATTAAGTGTTGGAAACATTTTTTTTTTCTTCTGAATTTCCACATATTGAGGTTAAAGTTATATACATCTAAGTCAGTGTTCATGGAATTCATTAAATTCATTCAAAATTATCCAAACTGAAGTAAAGTTTTATCTGTTGAGTAATATCACCGTGGAGAAGGTTAGGCTAACGGACTTTCAGGGCGTGTTCCCTTGCATTAGGGGACGCGGCGACGCACTCGGAGGGAGCGCGAAGCGTGAATTCATACGACGAGAGATACAAACATGAACTTTTTCGATCCTATCTCGGAGAGAGATATCGATAGCTAATCTAATCAGAGACCTATATACGTCTCTGATCTAATTTTAGTTAATTTTTGCATGTTCAACAATAACTAATCTATCGTTGTGTGGTGTTGGTTTCAGCGAAGAGTTCGCGATTTGCTCAAGCTAAGGCACATTAATGACGCGAGTGGAGATAAAGGATCGTTGTTTACGTTTTCGCTGCTAAAAACAGCGAGCCTGTGTCGTCTCGCACACTGTATAAACTTTGTATGTGATATATATGTATGTATCGATGCCTCCAGAATATTTCTTTATGTGTTATTTGTCTGTTTTCTGTGTCAATGCCATGGGGACGGAGTTATGAGGGAGAACACCGAGAGCTGGCAACGGACTTTGTGGGGGTTTAGGTATAAAATTTGCCGAAACGGTGTGAAGATAACCGAAACTAGAGACGTGATATACACGTTTCTGCCGAAACGGAGAAATAATGCGGTTTAATAAATTGGTATTATTTTCGACACAACTATATCATAAGTAAAGTATTAGAGGTTTAATCAGAGACATATATATGTCTCTGATTTAATTGACCGAGAAATATCTAAAATCATTTTTATTCATTCTTGTTTCGCGGCCCGATTGCCGTCTGAGTTAAATATTAATTTAACAGTTCTATATTTTAATGAAAAACCTATGTGTTATAATTCCAACATCCTCATTCTGGAAATTCTACATGAACTTGTAAAATACAAAATCAGAATCAATAATAATGATTTAATATATTATCCATGGTTATACATATTTCACAATATGCAAGAAATAATGAGTGCAGGATACAGTAAAACGTGATGATTTCCTGTTGCATGTGGTCTTTTATGTATTAATGATACAGATGTCACGCCATTAATGTACCAATTTATATTATCACTTTACCTTGATGATAAGTAATTAAGATTATGAACTATATGTGTTCAGAGACTTGTATATCAGGTATATACGTCTCTGATATGATCGACTACTCAGATTCATTTTCTGTATGAAATATTTGTTTACTTTGCTTTACTGGACAATAAAGACATTCAACATATTTCAACTATATATATTACTCCATCCTATTCTTTTAGCTGCCTAATACATTCAAAGATATGGATGGTAATTTCTACCATATTTGAAGATCAATTTCTCACACCTGGAGAGATGATTGACATGCCTGTGTATATCTAATTGACCAGTGTATTGCAATATTTCCTGAGGCTATACCTGAACTGTCCAGGTAATAAAATGGTGTCACATCTGTATCAGCAGGGAGGTACGGACAAAAGCCCCCCCCCCCCCCCCCCCCCCCCCCCCCCGGACATTAGCCCCCCCGGACATTAGCCCCTTCACACTAATCAAAAAGTGGACAAAAGCCCCTTCATAAAAAAAATGATATTTATTTTTCTGTTGATTTTTAATTGCTACATATACATATGTCATCAGTGGCTTCGACAAAAGCCCCTTCATAAAAAAACAAGAGATCCCAGAGGGATCTTGGCGCCCACCATTGAATGTTCTTCATAGGTTCCATGTCAGATTGATCTTTTCTCTACTTTTCTCTTCTTCTAAGTCTTACTAATCTGTGTAAATTCAGAAGAAACCTCTAGTACTTTTCAAACAAGGGAAACCTATATATAAAAGTTAAGATTAAGGCACCAAATGGAACCTATATATGGAATTTGAGAAAGATTCCTTCAGTACTTTCTGAGAAATAGCGATAACAAACTTCAATTGTCAAAATCCAAGATGGCTGCCTATCGGCCATGTTGTTTTCCGATTGGTCTCAAAATACAATATGCATAACTAGGCACCTTGGGGAACCTACATATGAAATTTCAGGAAGATCCCTTCATTAGTTTCTTAGAAATAGCAATAACCAGTTTCAATTTTCGAAATCCAAGATGGCTGCCTGTCGGCCATGTTGTTTTCTGATTAGTCTCAAAATACAATATGCATAACCAGGCACCAAGGGGAACCTACATATGAAATTTCAGGAGATCCCTTCAGTGCTTTCTGAGAATTATCGATAACAAACTTCAATTGTCAAAATCCAAGATGGCTGCCTGTCGGCCATGTTGTTTTCTGATTGGTCTCAAAATGCAATATGCATAACTAAGCACCAAGGGGAACCTACCTATGAAATTGGAGAAAGATCCATTCAGTATTTTCTCAGAAATAGCGATAACAAACTTCAATGGTCAAAATCCAAGATGGCTGCCTGTCGGCCATGTTGTTTTCCGATCAGTCCCAAAATGCTATATGCATTACTAGGCACCAAGGGGAACCTACTTATGAAATTTGAGAAAGATCCCTTCAGTACTTTCTCAGAAATAGCGATAACAAACTTCAATTGTCAAAATCCAAGATAGCTGCCTAACGGCCATCTTGTTTTCCGATCGGTCCCAAAATGCTATATGCATAACAAGGCACCAAGAGGAACCTACATATGAAATTTGAGAAAGATTCCTTCAGTACTTTCTCAGAAATAGCGATAACAAACTTCAATGGTCAAAATCCAAGATGGCTGCCTGTCGGCCATGTTGTTTTCTGATTGGTCTCAAAATGCAATATGCATAACTAAGCACCAAGGGGAACCTACCTATGAAATTGGAGAAAGATCCATTCAGTATTTTCTCAGAAATAGCGATAACAAACTTCAATTGTCAAAATCCAAGATAGCTGCCTAACGGCCATCTTGTTTTCCGATCGGTCCCAAAATGCTATATGCATAACAAGGCACCAAGAGGAACCTACATATGAAATTTGAGAAAGATTCCTTCAGTACTTTCTCAGAAATAGCGATAACAAACTTCAATTGTCAAAATCCAAGATGGCTGCCTGTCGGCCATGTTGTTTTCTGATTGGTCTCAAAATGCAATATGCATAACTAAGCACCAAGGGGAACCTACCTATGAAATTGGAGAAAGATCCATTCAGTATTTTCTCAGAAATAGCGATAACAAACTTCAATGGTCAAAATCCAAGATGGCTGCCTGTCGGCCATGTTGTTTTCCGATCAGTCCCAAAATGCTATATGCATTACTAGGCACCAAGGGGAACCTACTTATGAAATTTGAGAAAGATCCCTTCAGTACTTTCTCAGAAATAGCGATAACAAACTTCAATTGTCAAAATCCAAGATAGCTGCCTAACGGCCATCTTGTTTTCCGATCGGTCCCAAAATGCTATATGCATAACAAGGCACCAAGAGGAACCTACATATGAAATTTGAGAAAGATTCCTTCAGTACTTTCTCAGAAATAGCGATAACAAACTTCAATGGTCAAAATCCAAGATGGCTGCCTGTCGGCCATGTTGTTTTCCGATCGGTCCCAAAATGCAATATGCATAACTAGGCACCAAGGGGAACCTACATATGAAATTTGAGAAAGATCCCTTCAGCACTTTCTGAGGATTAGCGATAACAAGAATTGTTTACGGACGGACGGACGGACGGACGGACGACGGACCACGGACGCAGGGCGATTTGAATAGCCCACCATCTGATGATGGTGGGCTAAAAATTATATTTTTTTTTTTTTATGATTTTTAATTGCTACATATACATATGTCATCAGTGGCTTCGGCAATGTAAACAACCGGTTCCAACAACAACTACTTTAACTGTCTGTTACATAAACAATAAGCTGTTACACAGGTGTTTGGTAAGTTTTTCGTTGATGTTGTGTTCTCTTGGAAAGAAATATATCATTAATGGCTTCATTGTTTCTTTGATTTTAATCATTCCTAAAATTAAACTTATTACAACGCGGAACAACATGTTTGGTTAGGTACTTATTATATTATAATTTGAGACACTGTAAATAGGGATCAAAATTTAATGTTTATTGCTTTTGTAGGCATTTCTTTGATTAGCAATATTTGCAGTATATTAGGAAGTCAAAAATTATGTGTAATCAGTAACAATTTGTTCATCATGGAGAACTTTCCTGAAATTTTTAGCTGACTTAATAATATTAAGTTTGAAAAAATAAATTATGTTTAACCACAGACATATAATGCTACACTGACATTGAACCAAGGACCTTCATTTTCCACACAATTATTCTCCAAATTTCAGAGATAAAAACAACAATATATATATATAGTTTCTGTTTTTCAAAAGTACAGATTTATTTAAAGTATACCAGCTAAATTTATAAAGAAGGGGCTTTTGTCCGGGGGGGGGGGGGGGGGGGGGGGGGGGGGGGGGGGCTAATGTCCAGGGGGGCTTTCGTCCGGAGGGGCTTTTGTCCTAGGGGCTAATGTCCGGGGGGGCTTTTGTCCTACACTCATCAGCAGGTGTGGGCAGAGAGAGGAGGGAGATCTTTGAAGGTTTAAAGATAAAGTATGATTTATCATTTTGTATCGGATAAGAAAACTGAGCTAGTTACACTTATTTTGCATTAAAACATATTTACTTGTGCAATAACTTTGAAGTACAAAAAAGTTGAATGCAAAAGTAATCAAATCTGCAAATCAAAATATGTTTTTATTTCCTGTTGATTTAACAGTATTCGCAATAATACATACAAGCTGTTACAAATCCGTTTCTAGTTTTACATTAAATATTCCATAATTACATTACAATCATTGCCAATATTATATATCATATGATATAATGTAAGCAATACTAAGACCAAGCTATTAGTCATAGAACATTTTACCAAAATACCTTATCCAATATACTTATTATAAGCCATAAGTTGTACAATATTATTAAATTGGTTATTTAACAGAACACTTAAATATAGACTCTAACTGATAAAAGAGGGCAAACTATCGCCAACATATTTTTATATAGATTCCATGGGAACCCTTAAAACGTTCAACGAGAATCAGGTGTTAGATGGCTTTAAAAATTTAAAAAAAAAATACACGGTGAATATATTTTCATGACATGTCACATAAGGATGTTCTTAATTTCAAACTGATTATTACAAATACACAGTGTTATTTTTTTTAGAAAATAAACACTTTTAAACAATATACGTTCTAATTTACCATAAAATTGATTCATTGTGAATGCACCCTATAGAGTGAAATATGTGTCTGTGCTTGCAAGTTGAGTCCTGTGTCACCCGGTATGTACGTTAATTGGCCACCTCCAGCTAGATGTTACAGGGAGAATCCTATTTTAGTTGTAGTTAAGAAACTTTACCTACACGTAAGAATGTATTTTAAGGGCATTTTTATCTCACCAAAATATGGAAATTAACATTTTAGGAGTGTTTCATATCTCATTAAAGATTGGTTCCCGCGATTTTTTGCTTAGTTTATTTCCCAACACAGATTTGAATTGATTGAGAAGTATTTCCGCCTTCTCCCCATTCATTATCACTAACATTGATTTATTTTATAAGGTTGCACTTTTTTATTTGTGCTATGTTATTTAAATATTGCCTTTTTTATTTGACGTTCTTCCGGAATGTTTTGCTTTGTTTTCATTAAAGGGGCATTCCTTTGTTTGGATGAAGTTTAGGTCGACAAAATTACACTGACAAAAAAAAATGTATTTTCCCGACAAGCAAAAGTTATACTCTTTTCATTGATAAGGCAGTTTACTCTCAAGATAAACCAAAGTTCTTTGAGTATTAAGTCCTGAAAATTCTTAATTCGACCCGAAGATATGCTTTTTTTCTTGTACATTTCGGCATCAATTTCATCACATGTGTCAGGGATATATATAATGCTTATTATATGTCCCTACATGTGTAAACAGGTATTTTTGTCATTAACAAAAGTTATCTAATCACAGATAATTACATGTAATTATAAGTAGTATTTGGCGTTTCTAAATTTTATTTATAGAAACTCTTGTTAAAAAACCATATTTATTAACAAAATATCATAGATAAATACACTGGCTATTTTTGCCTCTTAAATTAAGACCTGTTAAATTTGTGCCAAATGCTTACATAAGCTACCAGTTGCGTTATATGTCAGCAGGAAGAGTGGCCCCTAGGACCTCAGGCTATCTGTTGCCTTGACAACGGAGGGGGTAGGTGTATTTCCGGCTTCGTGTTACTGGTCACTTCCTCAGTTGCTGCCTGGACATCAGGGAGTGAACATCACATTATACAAGTGTTCGCAAGAAGTGGCAGATCTACTTAATAGAATTGTGAGTTAATTTCTTTTTTACATCAATGTTTTATTGGAATGGACAAATATATTTTTGTTAAAATTGTAAAAGTAGTACATGCAGGATTATAAGATGTTTTCCTTTTTTTCTGTTTAGACAAAATGTTTGGTTTGAGTTAAATACTTTTATCTTTCCGAATATTGGATTCTGAGCAGTTGCAGCATTTCAGTAATTATACTGGCCAAGCACAGGTCCGAGCCTCGTCTGTCAATACATCATAATTATATATATGATTATATATTGGATCTATTGATAGACGAGGCAAGATCGACCTGTGGGCCAAGAGCAAAACAGTATTGTTTCTCTGATATTATATATTGAGAAGGTTAACGGACTTGGAGGGCGCAGGACTTGCGTTCGCTTGTATATATATATGGTAATAAATGTATGTTTAAAATGTTCCGAGTATAAAAGAAACACAGACGTATGAAATAAATTCTTGTGAAAACTTTGTCGTCTATCTTCGCAGGAAATCGTTTAAATATTGATAGGAAAATTGACTTTATATATTTAATTTGGAATGTAACAAAGACAACTTTTCAATCCTATCTGCACCGTGTAAATTTTGACTTTTTTTTAAAGCTATCTAACACCTGATGGTCTTATTCCAATTATTCTGTTAATTGCACAAGTACGCATGTTTTATTGTAAGATGATTGAAATATGGTTAAAGTTATTATAAAGACAGTCTCGGGAAATTCTGGGTATATCTCGCTGCTGAAAAATTGAGGTCTATAGGTTATCAATCCCCTCCTCCCCCTCCCCCTCCCCACAACCCCTGCTGATACAGGTGTGACACCCTTCTGTTACCTGGACGGTTCAGGTAATAGCCCCAGGAAATATTTCAATTCACTGGCCAATTAGAGTTACACAGACACGTCAATTATCCTCCCGGCAGGTGTGAGAAATCACTTCCAAATCTGTGAATGTATTAGGTGACTTAAAGACTAGAATACTATGGAGTAATATGTATAGTTGAAAGATGTTGAATGTCTTATTGTCCAGTAAATCTATATAAAACACGCTATAATAGTAAGGAAAAGTAATTTAAACAAATATTTCATGCACAAATTGAATATAAGTTGTCAATCATATATAGTTCACAATCTTACTTTTCAAGGTAAAGTAATGATATGAACTGGTATTTACGTTACCTTGCATACATAAAACCTGCAAACCATCACATAATACTGCATGTGTTATGCACTCACTATTTCCAGCATATTTCGTAATATATATAACCATGTATAATATATTAAATCATTTATCATTTCAATTCTGATTTAGTATAATACAAGTTCATGTGGAATTTGCATAATGAGGATATTGGAATTATAAAACGTGTAAAAATGTTATGTTGGAACAAAAAATAAGATTCTTAAAAATTATATGATTTCAATTCAGCAAACTTTGTGTTTATTAATTTATTGAATTATATACAGTTAATTCATGTATCTTTGAAATTTTAATTTATGTTTTAATTATGCTGGCTCGTTAGGGCCAAGTATCAAATCTCGCATACTTCGCACTCTCGACCTTAGGTCGAAAACGCTAGAATGCGAAAACACGACGGCGAGGGAGCGAAAACGCAAGAATGCGAAAGAGCGAAAACGCGAGAATGCGAAAACGCGAAAACGCGAGAATGCGAAAACGCGAGATTAATCTTGCCGTCGCGTTTCTGACACATGTCTTGATCTGGTGTAGGGACCAGAGGAAACGCGGGCTCGATTGAAAGATATATTATATTCAACCAGAAACCTTTCAATTACCTTTTTATTTTATTTTGACGCTAAAAGCATAACTAACAAGAAATATCTTTAAAAAGGTAAACGGCAAAGTTTTAATGCTGGTGGTTATAATCAGAGACTTGTATATCAGGTATACGTCTCTGTTATAATGTAACCCAAGTTTTCTCTGGTCCTGTCATCATGTCTGGTGTAGATATGGTGACAGGGCCAGAGAAAACTCGGGCTAGTTATAATGTAAAACTGATGGTGAAATGAACTAACGAACTAAAGCAAGAAATATCTTAAAAAAAAATATCTTAAAAAAAAAAAAAAAATAAACGGTATAGTTTTAATGCTGGTGGTTATAAAACGAACTAGTGCGTTTCAGCAAGGATAACAAAATTATATCAGTTTGAATCATTTCTGGTGATAATAAGACTGCATTTGAATCAGAGAATATAATTTTATCAATGTGTCATTTGAAAAGATACATCAGCCTGCATTCAATCTTAACTTTGGTTCGTTTTTAACCGCATACCTGTATTTTGCATTTACCGCAACATTGACCAATCATGCACATACTTCATCTTGACCAGTAACGCCACCTGTCGCGTCATATCCGGGACCAAAAGAATATTATACGGCTATGCCGAAAAAGATAAACGGCATAGTTTTAATGATGGTGGTTATAATGTAAAACTATTGGCGAAATAAATTAACCAGCTAAATTAATAAATGCGCAGTTTCAGCGCTTACAACAAAATTATATCAGTTTGAACCATTTTTGGTGATAATAAGACTGCATTTGAATCAGGAATATAATTTCGTTAATGTGTCATTTTATTAAATACATCCACTTATTCAGCTTGCATTCAATCTTAATTTTGTTTCGTCTTTAACTGCATCATTGACCAATCACATACTTCATCTTGACCAGTAACGCAACCTGTCACGTCATATCCGGAGCCAAAAGAAAATTATATACGGCAATGAAGAAAAAATGGATTTTTTTCACGGGAAGCAAACAATTGAGCGTAGGATCTGACCCGCTTGGTTAGGTTTGTACGGCAGTGTGGTGGTGTGCCATTCAGATCATCTTCGGGTTGGCTACACCTCTTTCGAAAACGAGGAGTTCCGGTGTGGTGTTGTGCAACCTTGAATTACCTCCCTTTTGTTGTTTTCATTTGAAGATAAAGCACATTGTACTATGTTTATGATCACAAACTTACCGCCAGTCGTTTCCAGCACACAGCATGACATGCGCATGAAGGGCTCAACTGGAGTATACGGAACAAATAGTACCGGCGAAATTATATTCCTGCGCCTAATGAAATATTCATTGCGATTTCAAAAGAAATGTATATTCCTACGCCTAATGAAATATTCATACACCGATTCCAAACCTCTTGCTTGTCTAGATTGACTTCGTGTTTTATGATTTTGTGGTTGGCAGGCCGGGGGTCAATTCCCGGCAGCGGATATATATATATATTTTTTTTAAATAAATACATTCATTATAATTATATCTATCTATATTTAAAGAAAAGATATATATTCGCATGTGTGTTTATAGTTGTTTTGATTCATATTTGCTCGGAATGTAAATGGTCTTTTAACACAAACAATAGTAAGGCTAAGCAGTAGTACAGTAGGCTAAAGATAGATTTAGTACTGTCTTTTCGTAGCTCATTTGCAAATATAATTTTATAATAATTTCAATATCTTAAATCAGTGCATTGACGCAGAAAATAATTTGAGCCGCTCGTCAATTTGACGCTTCAAATTTTGACTAACACTAGTGCTGCATGTAAGTTATTTTCTGTTGTCCAATATACAGACTCACCGAAGTGTAGGTTAGCTATGGTCAGTGACACTAATTGACCCCAAGGAGTTAATTACAAGAGTCAGCCAACCTTGAAACTCTCCGACTGTCGCCAAATTGGGTCACAGGTGAATTCTCCAATTAACAACTTTACCTGAAGTGAAATTATGTTATTTACAACCTAGAAATATTGCTAAGAAACAGTACATTTCAATTGATTTAAGAATATTGGGACTGAACTGCAGTCATTGTCTCACAAATAATCGGCACAATCTCTCTCTTTTTTTTTTCAAACGAAACTTATAAACATGAATTTTTATATATAAAAAAAGGAAAGAGACGTATATATACTCATATACATATTGTGCCTGTAATAATTGTATGTTTAAAATGTTCTGAGTATAAAAGAAACACCGATATATTAAATATCGGAAACGGCATGAACCGTGAGCGTACCGTGATGCGAGATTAAAATACCGTGAACCGAACCGTGCCATTTATACCGCGATATACCGTACCACGTATTACCGTTGCAGCACTAAAATATAGAGGACCATGTGTAGATGTGCAAGCAGCATGCCACTTTCTTTTTCTCAAAATTATGGTTGCTTTGGCAACTGGTCACTATATTACTTGGTTATCTTAGTTGGCCTCTAATTATCGGTTCCAATTCACCATTGACTCTGCAGATTGCGGGGGTATTAGTCAGCCATCCTGGTGACAGTTCTAGTTCATTTTGGAACCAGTCAGAAAACAACTTTGCCGATAGGCAGCCATCTTGGATTTCGACAATTGAAGTTTGTTATCGCTATTTCTCAGAAAGTACTAAAGGGATCTTTCTGAAGTTTCATATGTAGGTTGTCCTTGGTCCCTAGTTACAATTTATACATATTTCATTTTGGAACCAGTCAGAAAACAACATGGCTGATAGGCAGCCATCATGGATTTTGACAATTGAAGTTTGTTATCGCTATTTCTCAGGAGGGATCTTTCTGAAGTTTCATATGCAGGTTGTCCTTGGTCCCTAGTTATGATATTTCATGTTGGGGCCAATCGGAAAACAACATGACCGACAAGCAACCATCTTAGATTTTGACAATTAAAGTTTGTTATCGCTATTTCTCAGAGTACAAGAGGGATCCTCCTGAAATTTCATATGTAAGTTCCTCTTAGTCACTCGTATTGCATTTTGGAACCAATCTGAAAACAACATGGCTGACAGACAGCCATTATCGCTAAATCTCAAATTTCATATATAGGTTCCCTTTGTACTGACGGTAGGCCGGTGGTTTTTCCTCCGGTTACTCTGGCTTTCCTCCACCACCAAAACCTGACATGTCCTTAAATCACCCTTGCTGTTAATAGGACGTTAAACAAACTAAACCAAACCAATTTGTTTGAAAAGTACTGGAGGGATGTTTCCCAATTTACACCGATTAGAAAGAGGAAGAGAAAATAGAGAGAAGATTAATTTGACATGGAATCTATAAAGATCATTCAATGGTTGACGCCAAGGTCCCTCTGGGATCTCTTGTTTCTCTGCGTTTCGGTAATTCTAAGGGCGTTTCGGCAAATACCTCAAATCCCCCCAAACACTGCTGCCAGCTCCCGGTACTCTTCCTCATAACTCCGTCCCCATTGTTTTCGCAATTCCATGGCATTGACATAGAAAACATATATTAATATTATGGAGGCATCGGCCAAGTCATATATACGTGATCTTGGGTTGCCATTAATACATGTGTACAAGTAGAATTTTAGGTTGTTTGGGAGTATGTGTAGTCCGGGAGATTTCCATTAAACTTCGTAACATGTTGAAATGCCTTAACAGTTCGGCGATGTTCGATTGTCACTTTTGTAATCGGTGGATTTTTGGCCCGTTTATTGATAAGATATACCATCTACCCTTTCCATGCAATGACTGAATCAGAATATGACGGGTTTCCTTAAACTTAGTAGAGTCCGACCAAATTCTTCATTCTTGAAGATTTAAATAATCTGATAGCGTTGAGAGTCGGAATAGTCTTTTCACTAAATCTTCTCAATACAACGACCAGGGTAAAATGCTTCATTCATTTTTACCTTGACATTGCTTCTCAAAATCAAAAGGCCCTAAATTAGTTACATATGACTTGTGCGTTCATGTAATAGAAGTGAACAACATGCGTTGGAATAAGTTAACATCAACCATATTCAATGAAATAACTGTGTTAACACTTTCAAACGGTTTTTGGCTAACTAAAATGATTACAATGGACATTTGAGTTTGGTCAGGTACAAACGTGTTATCTGTCAAATTACGGTAATGAACCAATTAAAGAACTGAATATCGACTTGCACAAAAATAAGGGAAATCCTGTTTGTGATGCAATTCCAACAGAAAAAAAACCATGTAAAATATTGTCAACTGATAAAATTGCACAAGAGTTTTATTAGCGCTACAGTACTTCCAGTACTTTGATTATAATGACATGGTGAATATATTCAATTGTCAAGAAAATTTACAATAGTTAAAGAAAACATTGAACACTTAAGCTTAATATCTTACCTATCAATCCATGGCGATATATCTTCTCCACAGTGAATTTTTGACATTATCACATGTTCAAAGCAAGCTATTTCAATACTATACAGCTCAGTAGGGTAAATAAAATGTCCATGAAGTACGAAAGTTTCGCGGATTTTCATGATCAAATGACTCCGTTGAAATGCTACTTTTTTTTGTCAAATTTGCCTACACTGGCAGTCTGGTGTTCCCAAATTAAGAAATTTCTCATTTTTTTTGTATGAAAATGGAAATATTGATTACTGAATTGATTTCTTTGTGAAAAAAATAGTCAAGTGCAATCTGAATCTGCACTTAAATTAAAGAACATACTGTTATATTATAACCATCCATAAAAACTAGTGATCACCACTCAAATTGACCACTTTTTCGTATAACAGCGCTATATTATAGGCCTACCGTACGTTTTTATATTCCTTAAGTAGTAAACTTCGACTACTAGATTAGAGTTATCTCCCCTTCGAAAATCATGGCGAATTATTTCAGTGTGGAATACTCATCTTCTTTGACCCTGCACACGGTTGGGCTTCATTCTAAAGTTTTGAAAGATATGTTTTCTAAAAGAAAGTGCCCTAGGTTTCATAATATCACTGTCAAGGGGGTGTCACAAAGGGTAAGTAAGGAAATATTAATGATTTTATCGGTACCTCGTCTCTCCGCTCCAGTTTCTGTTGCCAAACTATTTTCTATTCTGGTTTACCACATGGTTAGATATTGCTTTGCATTCCTATTAAGTCAAAACACACAACTGATTCCGATTAACACGTGTCTTTATATATATATATATATTTTAGACCTCTTTTGCTATCACATGACTACCAAAATAGCAATAATGACGCCATATTTAGGCTGTTGGAGGCTATGAATAAAGGCGTTTTTGCTGAAGAAAACATCGATAAACGTTATAATCATATGAAAGACAAGTAGAACATACTTCATTGTGATTACTGTGTAGTGGAAATAGAAAGAACAGACAATTATAGCTGGTAAACATGGAATTCAATATTGACCTCTTGAAAGGGACTAAATGGCTAGATTTTCAATTAAATGATATTTAAAAAAGGGTATACGATTTAAAATGATGTAAAAAAGTTATGCACTTTATGATAATTATACATTTCAAAAGTGTCCATAAAAATTTGTTTAAAAATAATAAAAAAAAATAAAATAGATATGAACAACCTAGTAACTTTATAGGGGAAATTGAGGTAATTGTTGTGTTCTGTGTAAAGAACGATTGATTCGCCAGCTTCGTAGACACATGTTTATTCTTCAGCCATTACTGTAGACGAACGCTGAGTACCCGGATGTACACATTTACGATAGGCTAAACTAGTAGATAATATAATGTACAATCAGGTAAGACTAATCGATAATACGACAGTAATTACTTCAAATCGCTACTAGTCATCAAGTTATGAATGGATTTGAACCCAATTTGGTCAGAAACATCATTGGGGGAAGGGGAACAGATTATCCATAAATGGTGACACTGACCCCCAAGGAGCAAAAGGGTGGGGCCCAATAGGGAAATAGATGTAATTCCTTTAAATCGCTTCTTGTCATAAAGGTATGAATAGATTTGAACTTAATTAAGTCAGAAATATTCTTGATCGAAGATGTTAAGTCAGAAACATTCTTGATCGAAGATGAACAAATATTGCATAAATAGTGACTGATCATCGAGGGGCCAAATGTGCGGGGCCTAATAGGGGAAATAGAGGTAATTCATTTAAATCGCTACTAGTCATAAAGTTATGAATGGATTTGAACCCAATTTGGTCAGAAACAACCTTGGGGAAAGCGAAACAGATTTTGCTTTAATAATGACTCTGATCCCCAAGGGGCCAAGGCCAAATAAGGAGTAGATGGGATAAGCCCATGATTTCGCCCCTAATGATTGGGAAAACTGAAACTACAAAAGTGTGTTTTTTATATGCTTTAAACATTTTAATATATCAATATCTTTTCATTTTAACCATTTTTGATTAAAAAATCGTATTTCTAAATGCATGTTTTTTTCTTTGAATACGACAATAATCCGAGAAATCACTGTTTTTAATCTTTTTTTTTCGACATTTGAAGTCCAAGAAAACTATCAGCGCGGTCGAGAACATGAACAATTTTCATACAGCTGACGTGTTTTACAAATATCAAAAACATATTAAAAAATTGGACATGTTCTCCCTTACGCACATGCCTAACAATAGCAAAAACGATCAACAATATTGCGGTCTATTTGAGAAGATCGGCATCGTTCAAGTCGGAAACGAATGCCGTTTCTGCGCGGGGCCTTCCGGAAGGGGTACCAGTACAGTAAACATCGATAATGTAAGCAAGTTTGTTCTCCACAGTGGAATATAAGCCTAGAAGATCCAAGAACGATGCTTCACACTTGTGGTTTGTATTCTGACTTAAAAAGTAATGTTTTGCTTGATTGTGTTTTCCTGCTGTAGTTATTAGCTCACCTGGTCCGAAGGACCAAGGTGAGCTTATGCCATACTGTCGCGTCCGTCCGTCCGGCCGTCCGTCCGTCCGTCCGTCCGTCAACAATTGACTTATTTAACTTCTTCTTAATAACCGCTGATTGGAGTGTGAACAAATTTGGTCAGAAGCATCCCTATGGGTAGGGGACTCAAAATTGTACAAATGATGGGGCTGACCCCCTGGGGGCCTCTGGGGCGGGGCCAGAAGGCGTCATTTTGGCGCTATTGATATAAACGACTTCTTCTCTGAAACCAAGCAATGGCTATCACTCATATTTGCCTGGTAGCTTCACTATGGGGTGGGGATTGAAAATTGTACAGGTGATGGGGCTGACCCCCCAGGGGCCTGAGGGGTGGGGCCGAATGTGGTCAATTTGGCTATATTGATATAAACGACTTCTTCTCTGAAACCGAGCAATGCCTGTCGCTCATATTTGCCTGGTAGCATCACTATTGGGTGGGGATTCAAAATTGTACAAATGATGGGACTGACCCCCCAGGGGCCTGAGGGGCGGGGCCAAATGTGGTCAATCGGGCTATATTCATATAATTGACTTCTTCTCTGGAACCAAGCAATGGCTATCTCTCATATTTGCCTGGTAGCATCACTATGGGGTGGGGATTCAAAATTGTACAGATGATGGGGCTGACTCCCCAGGGGCCTGAGGGGTGGGGCCAAATGTGGTCAATTGGGCTATATTGATATAAACGACTTCTTCTCTGAAAACCAAGCAATGGCTGTCGCTTATATTTGCCTGGTAGCATCATTATGGGGTGGGGATTCAAAATTGTACAAATGATGGGGCTTGACCCCCCAGGGGCCTGAGGGGCGGGGCCAAAATGTGGTCAATTTGCTTTAAATAATTGACTTCTTCTCTGAAACCAAGCAATGGTATTCTCAATTTTACTGGTAGCATCATGGGGTGGAATTCAAATTGTACAAATGATTGGGGTGCCCCCCCCCAGGGGCTGAGGGGGGGCCAAAAGGGGTCATTTTGGCAAAATGATAAAAACAACTCTCTCTGAAACTTAGCAATGGATATTGCTCATATTGCCTGTAGCATCCGTATGGGTGGGATTCAAAATTGTACAAAGGAAGGAGCTGACCCCCAGGGGGCAGAGGGCAGGGTAAAAAGGGGTAAATTGGGCTAAACAAGATCTTCTCTGAAACTAAGCAATGGATATCACTCACATTTGTGTGGTAGCATCCCTATGGGGTTGCACCAAATGTCAATTTTATTTCATGGATTAATGCACTTTGTGGCATTTTTAGTATTAAAATAAAACCAATGTACATGTACCCATATAAATGCCTATGATATATATTGACATAGCAATACCAGCGACAAATATACTGAAGCATCATTTTTGTTTCATATCTCATGAAACCAGGTGAGCGATACAGGCCCTCTGGGCCTTTTGTTTAACGTTACCAAACCGTCGAAATCAGAATCGAAGTGACAATGTAAAACACTCGATCGAACTGTCGGCAACAAAGCTTGACGTCCTCAACAAATAACACAGCACATAAGTATTAAAAATCGTCGATATTGTTTTGCTTTATTGGATTTTGTTCATACGTTGTATATGAATTGATGGAGACCTTGTCACACAGGCGGGTATTTGCCAGCTCCAAATAGAACAATACACAAACAAAAATGGGGAACGAAGAAAGGTGTGTGCATAAATGAAACTGGCAACATTTTAATCACTTGTATGTCTCGATCACGACCCAAGGCCTATAGATCATTAAAACTTGATATGAATCTATAAACTGTACTCATAATCCAATAGTATTAATAACATCACCGAAAGTCATTTAAATTAAAATGCCTGCACTGCACGTTAGAACTAACTAAGCTGTCGTCTGCAAGTTTACCAATCACTATAGGTCCGCTAAACAGTTGATCGCGATAAATCAACTGGTCTAACCTTAAAAAATGCATGACTTTTCGAGAATGCATTTAGATTTAATTTTAAAAAGGGCATTACAATGAAAATGAAATAAAATAAAACCACTACCACTTATACTTTCAATAAAACAATTGTAAGAAGTTGCCCTAGTCAATTCACCCGCTAGGTGCCCCTAGACATTGTTTTAAAACTCGATCAATATACGCCTCTGAACAAGGATTGTTAAGATTTTTGAAAAATAAAACTTCATTTGCCCAAATCATATTTTTCGATATTAGCGAGATTGATACATATTTACAAAAACACTACCCTTAAATCACTATTTAGATCTACTAGCATTAATAAGCCATCCCTCTGAAACATTTATCCACGTGCTCTGCCGTAGGAACAATGCTGTTTAACATCTAAAAGATTCAGATCGCAAATAAAATTCACACAAAACACAAATACACATACAGTGATAAAATGACTATGAAATTATTTAATAAGTTATTTTGGCTGACCTGCAGTTTGTCAACCATCGTCTTCTTTAGGCCTAAATGATTACGTAACATTATGCAGGGTGACTGTTTTAGAGTAAATATTATCAATGTCATAATTGTTTACATCACCAAATAGTGAAAGTCGAAGTGGTGTAGTGGTAAGTTCATTCCTTGTAATGTTAAGGTAGGCGGAATGAATCTCCCATGCAAGGTAATAATTTTTTTAAATAACATATTTACCTTCTATCTTTAGCTTTATCATTTTATATATCAGCTATGTAAGTAGTGATATGCTATTGCTAAATTAATTTATTTTAGTAATTACTAGTTTTGTAATCTCATAGATAATTAAAATCCTGCTACACTTTTACAGGGTGATATTGAGTTATCCGGCATATGATTGATATGTATCAGTGATATATATATATATAATGATGTTATACTTATGTGGCAACAAATTGATGCATTTGATTTGTAATTCCAGTAATGATAAGTTTTTGTTTATAAAAATGTCAGAGTTATTGTATGCAAATATAAATGGTATGATGATATATAAATAAACATGATTGTAATAGTTGCAAGGTACTCACCGTAGGCCAGTGGTTTTTCTCCGGGTACTCTGGCTTTCCTCCATCTCCAAACCTGGCATGTACTTAAATGACCCTGGCTGTTAATAGAACGTTAAACAAACAAACAAACCAAAGGTTGACAAACAAAACGAATTGAACATGAACATCATTTTGAAATTTTGTCAAATCCAACCAGGTGAGCGACACAGGCCCCATGGGCCTCTTGTTGGAGGACGTGTTTCAAATAGCATTTCTATTGTCTACCTTTTATATATAGTGTAAGATAGCTAAAGGTATACTAATTTATGCTAGGAAATGACATGTGAGAGAACTTTCAAAGTCTCCTGTTAAAAAGTGAAAAATAAAATAAAGGTTTTTGTTTGGTTTAAGGTGCGAGATAAAACCTGTCCCCCTCATAACAGGACACAGAGAAAAACCACACAAGTGTGATGTCTGTGGAAAGGCCTTTCAATCAGACATGTCGACTCGTTCAGGAGTGAAGCCCTATCAATGTGATATCTGTGGCAAGGGGTTCCAACACACAGGTAGCTTAAAAATACACATCGGAACACATACAGGAGAGAAGCCTTACAAATGTGTTATCTGCCATAAGGTCTTTATTTCATTAGGTAACCTTCTGTCACACATCAAAACACATACTGGAGAGAAGCCTTACAAATGTGATATCTGTCATAAGAGGTTCCGTCAGACATGTAACTTAAAAATGCATGTCAGGACACATACTGGAGATAAGCCTTACAAATGTGACGTCTGTGGTAAGGGGTTTAGTGTGAAACAAAACCTACAGACACACCTCAGGACACATACTGGAGAGAAGCCATACAAATGTGATATCTGTCCTAAAGCGTTCAGTTATGCAGTTAGTCTACGGACACACCTCAGGACACATACTGGAGAGAAGCCATACAAATGCGACATCTGTTGTAAGTCGTTCAGTCATTCAGGAAGCCTGCAGACACACCTCAGGACACATACAGGAGAGAAGCCATACAAATGTGTTATCTGCCATAAGGTCTTTATTTCATTAGGTAACCTTCTGTCACACATCAAAACACATACTGGAGAGAAGCCTTACAAATGTGATATCTGTCATAAGAGGTTCCGTCAGACATGTAACTTAAAAATGCATGTCAGGACACATACTGGAGAGAAGCCTTACAAATGTGACGTCTGTGGTAAGGGGTTTAGTGTGAAACAAAACCTACAGACACACCTCAGGACACATACTGGAGAGAAGCCATACAAATGTGATATCTGTCCTAAAGCGTTCAGTTATGCAGTTAGTCTACGGACACACCTCAGGACACATACTGGAGAGAAGCCATACAAATGCGACATATGTTGTAAGTCGTTCAGTCATTCAGGAAGCCTGCAGACACACCTCATGACACATACTGGAGAGAAGCCATACAAATGTGACATCTGTTGTAAGGCGTTCAGTCAGTTAAATAACCTACGGAGACACCTCAGGACACATACTGGAGAGAAGCCATACAAATGTGACATCTGTTGTAAGGCGTTCAGTCATTCAAGAAGCCTGCAGACACACCTCAAGAAACATACTGGAGAGAAGCCATTCAAATGTGAGGTCAATAGCAAGGCATTTATTCTAGCAAGTAACCTAAAGACCAACCTCAGGAGACATACAGGAGATAATTAAACCATACATATGTCTGGGTTTGACAAACTCTGTGCCTATTGAGATGGCTAAATAACAAATTTTCGTAATCTGTCTTCTTGAACGAGACGTAATTTGGTATAAAGTGATGTCATCTGCCTTAGGCCTAAAGGTAGGACAGCCCACCATCATTAGATGGTGGACTTTCAAATCGCCCTGTTTCTATGGTCCTTCAACTGTCCGTCCATCACTCTGTCTGATCGTACTCACTCATCCTTGTGGGGTGCATTCACAGATTCATTGTGTCAAAATATCTTCGTTGCCTATAATAGGAGACGATTTTTAAGGTATATAATAATGTGGCTGACCCCCCAGGGCCTGAGGGGCGGGTCCAAATGTGGTCAATTGCAATTGGGGTATATTGATATAATATACGCGACTTCTTCTCTGAAACCCAGCTATGGATATCGCTCATAATTGCCCTGGTGGCAACCCCCTGGGGTAGGGATTCAAAATTGAACAAATGACAGGGCTGACCCCGGGGAGCTAAGAGGCGGGCCAAAAGGGGTCATTTTGGCAGAATTGATATAAACAACTTTTTCTAATATTTGACTGGTAGCATGGCCATGGGGTGGAGATTCAAAATTGTACAATTTTTGGGGTTGACCCCCCCCCCCCCCCCCCCCCCCCCCCCCCCCCTCCTCCCCCCAAGGGGGCTGATGGGTGGGGCCCAAAGGGGTCAATTTGGCTAAATTGATATGAACAACTTCTCTGAAACAGCTCATATTTGACTGGTAGCATCCTTTTGGGTAGGGATTCAAAATTTTATAAAGGAAGGAACTGACCCCCCCCCCCCCCCTCCCCCGAGGTGCAGAGGGCAGGGTCAAATGGGGTCAATTGGTTTAAACAACTTTTCTGAGCAATGGATATCACTCACATTTGTATGGTAGCATCCCTATGGGGTTGCGCCAAAAGTAAATGTCATTTCATGAATTAATGCATTTTTGGCATAAAAACCTCACGTACCCAAATAAATTGCCTATGATATATTGACATAACAATACCAGTGACAAATATGCTTAATCATCATTCTTGTTTCATATCTCAATATATGAAATCCAGGTGAGCGATACAGGCCCTCTGGGCCTCTTGTTTGATAATTTAATTCAGTTCCTGTAAGTCCCTGGTTGAGCATTTCATTTTTTGGACTGATCAGAAAACAATATGGCTGACAGGCAGCCATCTTGGATTTTTTTAATTGAAATTTGTTATCACTATTTCTCATAAAGTTCCAAAGGTACTTTTCTCATATTTCATATTAGACTGGCTCCCTGTCTCTAGAATATTAACATTATAAATAAAATTGACCTTTATGATTTTGGTCACTAGCTATAGGATATGTGTGATTCTAGATAAGTTTCAAGCTAGGGCGAGATAATCTAGTATTAGAATTTAGTGGAGCAGTTCTAACAAAAAACTTAGGGGCTGATGGCCAGTCTAATTTCATATGTACCAGTAAGTTCCCTATTGGTCTGTAGTTGGGCATATTGCCTTTTGGGGCCAATCGGAAAACAACATGGCCAACAGGCGGCCATCTTGGATTTTGATAATTGAAGTTTGTTATGACTGTTTCTCAGAAAGTTCCAAAATTTCATGTGTAAGATCCCCTTGGTCCCTAGTTAAGGTTGTGCATATTGCATTTTGGGACCGATCGGGGAAAAAAACATGGCTGACAGGCGGCCATCTTCGATTTTGACTACTGCAGGTTGCTCCTGCTTTATTTTATTATATCAATTTGTCAAATGTTTTGAAAGAAGAGGGAAGGAAGATAAAGAAGAGAAAAAATCAGTCTTTCATTTGATCGTTTTAGATCATTCAATGATGGGCGCCAATATCCCTCAGGATCTCTTGTTGGTTATATTTTGTCCACATTCATTGTATTGAAGGCTCAAATCGCTCTTGGCAAGTGATCCTAAGCTTGTTATCTTTGATTATTGAAGAAGAGTTTCTTGGAATATCAATTGACCAAAGATTATGATGGTAAATGTGTCAAAGTTCAATGCCATTCGGATCCCAAGGTCAAGGACAAATTAGATCTCTGAGAGAGGCCCTGGATTTGATAAAACATATCAAACTTTACATATAATATTATATGAGTAATATACAATTACATTTCGATTTATGGAGGTTGAAGGAAACAGGAGTGATATCAATTGATACTTTTCACTTCCTATATGTAATTGCTTTTGAAGTCCAAATGTCAAACTGAACCTCAGTGATATGGACAGATTTCTTCTTGATGTCTGATTTGGATGTATAGCCACACGATGGGACACATGCTGACCTGTTACTGCTCTAGTTTTCTAATAATCTTCAATTATTTATTTTTTTTATTTTGACATCTTTTATTTTTACGCACTGTTTCAAGGGATCACATCCTATATCTTTTACCACATCTTATAGCCACAATTCATAGTTTTTTTTCGGTTTCAATATCTTAACATCTTTCCCTTTTTCAGGGGTAGACTGACCCATTAGATTGAGATATGGGATTTAAATTTTGTTTAGCTAATAAACCATTTTATTATGAATATGCAATACTTACAACTATTACACAAATGCAATAAATCAGCTAAGCATTTCATAAATGTCGCACTGTTTCAAGACCATTATAGCTTTCTATGCGAAGCATAAACTCCCATACCCAACACTTTAGATGATTGCATATTCATGGTCCAAATGTGCAAATTATAGATAATAGTGTTTAGGTGCTGTGAAACAGCCACCTTAGGCGATCATAGCCACATTAAGCTAAAATTCGTTCGGAAACCTTTGAGGAATAAAATGTTTATTTCTATGATAAATCCAGATGAGTTCATGATGGGATCGGAAATAACTCTTCCCAACAAACGACAGACAATAATATCTCCTTCGCGAAGTATATGTTTATGATTAAGTATGTATATATATATATATGTGTGTTTGAAGACATTTGTAAATAGAATCTCGGACTATTTTCTGTGCAAATTATAACGCTTGCTTCCTGGTTGATGCTAGGAGAGGTACTAGTAAGTTTGTTATCGCTATTTCTCAGAAAGTACTGAAGGGGTCTTTCTCAAATTCCATATGTAGGTTCCTCTTGGTTTCTTCCCAGCAAACAAAATTACGTTTGCACAATGTTGTTACAACGTAAAATTTTGGTTTCGAAAACGTTATAAACTTTCGTTAAAGCAACGTGACGCTGTAGACTCCCTGGAATGTTATCACATTGTCATTAGCTGCGTTTTGAATAACGTTGCAGTGACGTTGTAGGAACGTTTTGTTAAAATGTTGTGGAAAACATCGTTATAACGTTGTCAGAACGTTACTGTTTACGTTGCGATTTACGTTTAGCTGACGTTGTCAGAACGTGATTTTGATATGTCATGGATAACATTGTAATAACTTTGTTAGAACGTTACTGTTGACGTTGTGATTTACGTTGTCACAACGTGATTTGATATGCCATTAATAACATTGTAATAACGTTGTCAGAACGTTACTGTTGACGTTGTGATTTACGTTGTCACAACGTGATTTGATATGCCATTAATAACATTGTAATAACGTTGTCAGAACGTTACTGTTGACGTTGTGATTTACGTTGTCACAACGTGATTTGATATGCCATTAATAACATTGTAATAACGTTGTCAGAGCTAAATGTATGCGCCCAAAAATAACGTTTTCATTACATTATGAGTATAACGTTATGATAAGCACAATTATAACAGATCAACGTTATTTTGTTCACATGTAAAAATGTCAAATTATAGAAATATACATTTATGACATTGGAACAAACTCATATGAAATGTTTTTCAGCATTGTAGCAACGTTATTAAAATGTATACTATTAAGGTCATCGCATCATTGTAACGAAAGTATTTGTAAGATTCAGCAACATTGTGAAAATGTTACCTGGGACCCGCCTCCTTAGTAAAAAGTACACAGTGTCATAATTTCTCGATACTGGAATTTATTTTTATTTGTATACCAAAGCATTATTTGTACAACATCTGTATTACAGTTAGTCACTTGCAAGTAATTTTATACACACGTGTTATGCAGTAAAGAGGGTGTGTTTTGGGTGTATACTAATACTAATATATGGTCAAGTTAGTTCCCTTCGTAAAGATATCAGTTATGTAAAATTGAATCTAAAAAAATACTTTTCAAATTCAAAAATAAATCCAAATATCAAAGAAAGAACTGAAAGTATCGTCAAAATGATTTTACAACGGGAAATCTTTCTAAACGTGTTACATAAGTTTTTAATTGTCCGATATTCGACTCTACAAGCAAACACAAGCGACTGTCTTTAGACGGAGGTCATTACAGTCGTTAATACCACCCGAAAAAGAAGACATCAAAAGAGAGTACGTTTGCACATTTAAAGACATAAACGTTTTACACGTCTTTGAGTATTATCAAAAGGTCTGCTGCCAGCCGAAGAGCAAACATATCAAAATAAAGTTTTTCCTCCCGGACAACTATAGAAAATTACCAATTCCTCGGTTATTTAAATAACGACTATGCATTGGAGTGAAACATTTTCATAATATATATATATATATTGATCAACAACACAGACATTCGTTACATATGACAACACACTGCTGCCTGCACTGTATATACACTGTTACTATAGTATATTGATGCTGGTATGTCTCGTATTGTTCAGAGACATTCTTCAATGCAAGTATCAACTTCTTATTTCGAATTCAAATGTATATCCAAGAAGAATGTCAAAATCACGGAGGAAATCCTCAGACACTGAACTGTTATACATATATATATAACATGTATATACGGTCGTATTTTCGTTGCCAAGTACTTTCAGATCGATTCGGAATCCTCCAATAATGGTAAACTGTATGGTCTCTTTTTAGCTCGTCTCTTCGAAGAAGAGTGAGAGCTTATGTCGTCACTCCGCCGTCGGCGTCGGCGTTGGTTTTTCAAATGTTAAATTTTTGGTGTAAGTGTTGAAAGGCAAAGTAATTTATGGTAATATGGTTCCTGTGGGGGTCAAACTATCCCCTGCCGGGGTTAAACTAACAGAATTTTTGGAAAAAAATCAGAATTTTGAAAATTTTTGGACTTTGAATATTTCTGCGTTAATTTTTTGGTGCAAGTGTTGAAAGGTATTAATACATCATTTTATAATTGTGCTAGGGTGCTGATAATTGGTAATAGAGTCCCTCTAGGGTTAAACTATCCCCTGCCAGAGTTAAGCTAAAAGATTTTTTTTTTTGGGAAAAAACAGAATTTTCAAATTATATAAATTGGTATGGTTTTGAAAATTGCATGAATTCACAAAACATAATCTGATCAAGTAAACAATATAAATATTATTAATGCAATTTGCGAAACCATTCCAATTAATATATTTTGATTATTTATTGACAAACATTTGCGAGACGAGCTATGCTGTTCTCCAACAGCTCTTGTTCTCTTTGGAATCCCTGAAATAAAGTAAATATAATTTGGAACTATTATAGCACTTTGATTTATAATTGCAACGTCTGATATCTACTGCAAACAACTTGGAATTGATATTATACAGATAACGAGCTTTTTTGTGGCATTATTCCTTGGCGAATATAAAAATATAATTCTTTTTAATTTAAAAAACCCCATCTAAACAAGGTTGCGAATGTGCAATCTCTGCAACATATCGTTGTACTTTTGAATATGTTTTTACCTAACATTAAGATGTTGTTAAAAGCCTCCGCTTAATTCCAGTGATAAGGCTCTGCATTTTTTTTTAAAAAATTTAGTACGGGGTTAAATTATCCGAATACATTATAATTACTTTACAGAGATACAAAATGCAAGAAATCTATATACATTTTGTACATCTATTAACGCATAACAAATGGTGTGAAACCTATCAAAAGTGCTTAGCAATAAGGATCTGCTCATGCATACTGTATATCACTTTTCACGTTATATAATGGTCTATAAAAGGCAAATATTCTGTTATCTACATAGAAAAAAACGCACACCCCAGTCTGTATTCAATGGGTGTATTAGATGTAAATGTATCAAATATAAAGAGAAGTACTTAAGATCCTGAAATTCTTTCTCAAAACTTTAAAGCATTTGGAACTAATTATAAATTAGTAGTCAAATGCAACAACGAACAAGTCTTATCAAAACGAGTAACGTGGACACAGACTGTGCCAATACTACGGCGGAACAAAAGCTGGCTGATTTCTTAACATCTTCAAGCCACACGTTTCCCTACAAAGGATAATTTATAACTTTGAATACTAAAGAGCGAGTCGGTCTCAGCGTATAGGCCCTGTAACACTTTCAGGTTTATGTGGTCATTAGAGGTCCAAACGGCCTACATAGCCACTATACCATCTTGTACTAGTCATTTGTGTAAGCTAATCACTTATTAAATACTTCCTGCTAAACATGAAAGCAAATTCAGTTCTATCGAAATTCTCACTAAACCTTATTTAAAGAAACAAAAAACAAAACGTTGATATCTTTTTTTTTTCAATGTGATTTAATTATTTAACCCCCTATCTCCTGTGTTTATTTTATGTCAGATATGGTCGACCATGTGTACATGCTAAACTTGCTAGAAACACCAAGAGAGTGTAAGGTCACGAGTAATGACTACACACTGGATGCAACAATTCATTAATTCTAAATACAGATTAAAAAAAAAAAAAAAAAAAACAACTTAAGATAAATTGATTGAAGAACATTTAAAACGAAAGAAAAACAGTTCTTTCTATAAAACATAAAAGACTAACCTTCATATGCTTAGAATTCAACAATAAACATATAACTATAATTAGGAAAACGATTGAAAAGTAGGTAATCGACTTTGAAGGACCTAAGAAACAAGGACGTATCTCCAACATGGATTGCCTTAAAGTAAAGGACCGTATCGCAAATTTATCCAATTTTAGATTTTAATCAACTACAGTTAAGAGTGAAATGTTCTTAAGAGTTTGTACATTATATCAATTATAATGGTCTAGTTCTGTTAAAATGCTGTGCGATTTAAAAGAATTAGACAATTTCCATTGATATTAAGTACACATTCTATTAGAAAAGCTCACTCGTAATTGTAATTTATTATAAAAATAATCGCGATCCACAGGAATTTTTTTTTTTTTTGTAATTTTTTTATTTTTTGAAGTTTTTGATACATTGAAAAGACAAAATTTCACTCAGACACATGCACACGTGCATACACATAAGACATCAGGTATCATTCATCATCGTAAACCTTATTATCATAGAGTCATCACAGGAAAATTATTATACCTTGTACATATCTCACCAAAACATATGTTCGAAAAATGTTACACCTCCTGATAATTATATACAAATACATTTAAAATAAAACTGGCCAAATGCTGTTACAAAAAGTTTACGGCACACAAAATTTATTATCATTATGTGCATCTATATGTCAACATTTTGCAATTAGTGAGTTGCTCAAAACTTTGATAATTTAATTCAGTTCCTGTAAGTCCCTGGTTGAGCATTTAATTTTTGGACTGATCAGAAAACAATATGGCTGACAGGCAGCCATCTTGGATTTTTTAAATTGAAATTAGTTATCACTATTTCTCAGAAAGTTCCAAAGGTACTTTTCTCATATTTCATATTAGACTGGCTCCCTGTCTCTAGAATATTAACATAAATAAAATTGACCTTTATGATTTTGGTCACTAGCTATAGGATATGTGTGATTCTAGATAAGTTTCAAGCTAGGGGGAGATAATCTAGTATTAGAATTTAGTGGAGCAGTTCTAACAAAAAACTTGGGGCTGATGGCCAGTCTAATTTCATATGTACCGGTAAGTTCCCTATTGGTCTGTAGTTGAGCATATTGCCTTTTGGGGCCAATCGGAAAACAACATGGTCAACAGGCGGCCATCTTGGATTTTGATAATTGAAGTTTGTTATCACTGTTTCTCAGAAAGTTCCAAAATTTCATGTGTAAGATCCCCTTGGTCCCTAGTTAAGGTTGTGCATATTGCATTTTGGGACCGATCGGGGGAAAAACATGGCTGACAGGCGGCCATCTTCGATTTTGACTACTGCAGGTTGCTCCTGCTTTATTTTATTATATCAATTTGTCAAATGTTTTGAAAGAAGAGGGAAGGAAAGATAAAGTAGAGAAAAAATCAGTCTTTCATTTGACCGTTTTAGATCATTCAATGATGGGCGCCAATATCCCTCAGGATCTCTTGTTGGTTATATTTTGCCCACATTCATTGTATGGAAGGCTCAAATCGCTCTTGGCAAGTGATCCTAAGCTTGTTATCTTTGATTATTGAAGAAGAGTTTCTTGGAATATCAATTGACCAAAGATTATGATGGTAAATGTGTCAAAGTTCAAGGCCATTCGGATCCCAAGGTCAAGGACAAATTAGATCTCTGACAGAGGCCCTGGATTTGATAAAACATATAATATTATATGAGTAATATACATTTACATTTAGATTTATGGAGGTTGAAGGAAACAAGAGTGATATCAATTGATACTTTTCACTTCCTATATGTAATTGCTTTTGAAGTCCAAATGTCAAACTGAACCTCAGTGATATGGACAGCTTTCTTCTTGATGTCTGATTTGGATGTATAGCCACACGATGGGACACATGCTGACCTGTTACTGCTCTAGTTTTCTAATCATCTTCAATTATTTATTTTTTTTTTATTTTGACATCTTTTATTTTTACACACTGTTTCAAGGGATCACATCCTATATCTTTTACCACATCTTATAGCCACAATTCATAGTTTTTTTTTCGGTTTCAGCTATATTAATACGCCCAATAATAACGTTTTCATTACATTATGAGTATAACGTTATGATAAGCACAATTATAACAGCTCAACGTTGTTTTGTTCACATGTAAAAATTTCAAATTATAGAAATATACATTTATGACATTGGAACAAACTCATATGAAATGTTTTTCAGCATTGTAGCAACGTTATTAAAATGTATACTATTAAGGTCATCGCATCATTGTAACGAACTTATTTGTAAGATTCAGCAACATTGTGAAAATGTTACCTGGGACACGCCTCCTTAGTAAACAGTACACAGTGTCATAATTTCTCGATACTGGCATTTATTTTTATTTGTATACCAAAGCATTATTTGTACAACATCTGTATTACAGTTAGTCACTTGCAAGTAATTTTATACACACGTGTTATGCAGTAAAGAGGGTGTGTTTTGGGCGTATACTAATACTAATATATGGTCAAGTTAGTTCCCTTCGTAAAGATATCAGTTATGTAAAATTGAATCTAAAAAAATACTTTTCAAATTCAAAAATAAATCCAAATATCAAAGAAAGAACTGAAAGTATCGTCAAAATGATTTTACAACGGGAAATCTTTCTAAACGTGTTAAATAAGTTTTTAATTGTCCGATATTCGACTCTGCAAGCACACAAGCGACTGTCTTTAGACGGACGGTCATTACAGTCGTTAATACCACCCGAAAAAGAAGACATCAAAAGAGAGTACGTTTGCACATTTAAAGACATAAACGTTTTACACGTCTTTGAGTATTATCAAAAGGTCTGCTGCCAGCCGAAGAGCAAACATATCAAAATAAAGTTTTTCCTCCCGGACAACTATAGAAAATTACCAATTCCTCGGTTATATAAATAACGACTATGCATTGGAGTGAAACATTTTCATAAATATATATATATATATATTGATCAACAACACAGACATTCGTTACATATGACAACACACTGCTGCCTGCACTGTATATACACTGTTACTATAGTATATTGATGCTGGTATGTCTCGTATTGTTCAGAGACATTCATCACTGAAAGTATCAACTTCTTATTTCGAATTCAAATGTATATCCAAGAAGAATGTCAAAATCACGGAGGAAATCCTCAGACACTGAACTGTTATACATATATATATAACATGTATATACGGTCGTATTTTCGTTGCCAAGTACTTTCAGATCGATTCGGAATCCTCCAATAATGGTAAACTGTATGGTCTCTTTTTAGCTCGTCTCTTCGAAGAAGAGTGAGAGCTTATGTCGTCACTCCGCCGTCGGCGTCGGCGTTGGTTTTTCAAATATTAAATTTTTGGTGTAAGTGTTGAAAGGCAAAGTAATTTATGGTAATATGGTTCCTGTGGGGGTCAAACTATCCCCTGCCGGGGTTAAACTAACAGAATTTTTGGAAAAAAATCAGAATTTTGAAAATTTTTGGACTTTGAATATTTCTGCGTTAATTTTTTGGTGCAAGTGTTGAAAGGTATTAATACATCATTTTATAATTGTGCTAGGGTGCTGATAATTGGTAATAGAGTCCCTCTAGGGTTAAACTATCCCCTGGCGGAGTTAAACTAAAAGATTTTTTTTGGGAAAAAAACAGAATTTTCAAATTATATAAATTGGTATGGTTTTGAAAATTGCATGAATTCACAAAACATAATCTGATCAAGTAAACAATATAAATATTATTAATGCAATTTGCGAAACCATTCCAATTAATATATTTTGATTATTTATTGACAAACATTTGCGAGACGAGCTATGCTGTTCTCCAACAGCTCTTGTTCTCTTTGGAATCCCTGAAATAAAGTAAATATAATTTGGAACTATTATAGCACTTTGATTTATAATTGCAACGTCTGATATCTACTGCAAACAACTTGGAATTGATATTATACAGATAACGAGCTTTTTTGTGGCATTATTCCTTGGCGAATATAAAAATATAATTCTTTTTAATTTAAAAAACCCCATCTAAACAAGGTTGCGAATGTGCAATCTCTGCAACATATCGTTGTACTTTTGAATATGTTTTTACCTAACATTAAGATGTTGTTAAAAGCCTCCGCTTAATTCCAGTGATAAGGCTCTGCATTTTTTTAAAAAAATTTAGTACGGGGTTAAATTATCCGAATACATTATAATTACTTTACAGAGATACAAAATGCAAGAAATCTATATACATTTTGTACATCTATTAACGCATAACAAATGGTGTGAAACCTATCAAAAGTGCTTAGCAATAAGGATCTGCTCATGCATACTGTATATCACTTTTCACGTTATATAATGGTCTATAAAAGGCAAATATTCTGTTATCTACATAGAAAAAAACGCACACCCCAGTCTGTATTCAATGGGTGTATTAGATGTAAATGTATCAAATATAAAGAGAAGTACTTAAGATCCTGAAATTCTTTCTCAAAACTTTAAAGCATTTGGAACTAATTATAAATTAGTAGTCAAATGCAACAACGAACAAGTCTTATCAAAACGAGTAACGTGGACACAGACTGTGCCAATACTACGGCGGAACAAAAGCTGGCTGATTTCTTAACATCTTCAAGCCACACGTTTCCCTACAAAGGATAATTTATAACTTTGAATACTAAAGAGCGAGTCGGTCTCAGCGTATAGGCCCTGTAACACTTTCAGGTTTATGTGGTCATTAGAGGTCCAAACGGCCTACATAGCCACTATACCATCTTGTACTAGTCATTTGTGTAAGCTAATCACTTATTAAATACTTCCTGCTAAACATGAAAGCAAATTCAGTTCTATCGAAATTCTCACTAAACCTTATTTAAAGAAACAAAAAACAAAACGTTGATATCTTTTTTTTTTCAATGTGATTTAATTATTTAACCCCCTATCTCCTGTGTTTATTTTATGTCAGATATGGTCGACCATGTGTACATGCTAAACTTGCTAGAAACACCAAGAGAGTGTAAGGTCACGAGTAATGACTACACACTGGATGCAACAATTCATTAATTCTAAATACAGATTAAAAAAAAAAAAAAAAAAAAACAACTTAAGATAAATTGATTGAAGAACATTTAAAACGAAAGAAAAACAGTTCTTTCTATAAAACATAAAAGACTAACCTTCATATGCTTAGAATTCAACAATAAACATATAACTATAATTAGGAAAACGATTGAAAAGTAGGTAATCGACTTTGAAGGACCTAAGAAACAAGGACGTATCTCCAACATGGATTGCCTTGAAGTAAAGGACCGTATCGCAAATTTATCCAATTTTAGATTTTAATCAACTACAGTTAAGAGTGAAATGTTTTTAAGAGTTTGTACATTATATCAATTATAATGGTCTAGTTCTGTTAAAATGCTGTGCGATTTAAAAGAATTAGACAATTTCCATTGATATTAAGTACACATTCTATTAGAAAAGCTCACTCGTAATTGTAATTTATTATAAAAATAATCGCGATCCACAGGAAATTTTATTTTTTTGTAATTTTTTTATTTTTTGAAGTTTTTGATACATTGAAAAGACAAAATTTCACTCAGACACATGCACACGTGCATACACATAAGACATCAGGTATCATTCATCATCGTAAACCTTATTATCATAGAGTCATCACAGGAAAATTATTATACCTTGTACATATCTCACCAAAACATATGTTCGAAAAATTTTCCACCTCCTGATAATTATATACAAATACATTTAAAATAAAACTGGCCAAATGCTGTTACAAAAAGTTTACGGCACACAAAATTTATTATCATTATGTGCATCTATATGTCAACATTTTGCAATTAGTGAGTTGCTCAAAACTTTGATAATTTAATTCAGTTCCTGTAAGTCCCTGGTTGAGCATTTAATTTTTGGACTGATCAGAAAACAATATGGCTGACAGGCAGCCATCTTGGATTTTTTAAATTGAAATTAGTTATCACTATTTCTCAGAAAGTTCCAAAGGTACTTTTCTCATATTTCATATTAGACTGGCTCCCTGTCTCTAGAATATTAACATAAATAAAATTGACCTTTATGATTTTGGTCACTAGCTATAGGATATGTGTGATTCTAGATAAGTTTCAAGCTAGGGGGAGATAATCTAGTATTAGAATTTAGTGGAGCAGTTCTAACAAAAAACTTAGGGGCTGATGGCCAGTCTAATTTCATATGTACCGGTAAGTTCCCTATTGGTCTGTAGTTGAGCATATTGCCTTTTGGGGCCAATCGGAAAACAACATGGCCAACAGGCGGCCGTCTTTGATTTTGATAATTGAAGTTTGTTATGACTGTTTCTCAGAAAGTTCCAAAATTTCATGTGTAAGATCCCCTTGGTCCCTTGTTAAGGTTGTGCATATTGCATTTTGGGACCGATCGGGGGAAAAACATGGCTGACAGGCGGCCATCTTCGATTTTGACTACTGCAGGTTGCTCCTGCTTTATTTTATTATATCAATTTGTCAAATGTTTTGAAAGAAGAGGGAAGGAAAGATAAAGTAGAGAAAAAATCAGTCTTTCATTTGACCGTTTTAGATCATTCAATGATGGGCGCCAATATCCCTCAGGATCTCTTGTTGGTTATATTTTGCCCACATTCATTGTATGGAAGGCTCAAATCGCTCTTGGCAAGTGATCCTAAGCTTGTTATCTTTGATTATTGAAGAAGAGTTTCTTGGAATATCAATTGACCAAAGATTATGATGGTAAATGTGTCAAAGTTCAAGGCCATTCGGATCCCAAGGTCAAGGACAAATTAGATCTCTGACAGAGGCCCTGGATTTGATAAAACATATAATATTATATGAGTAATATACATTTACATTTAGATTTATGGAGGTTGAAGGAAACAAGAGTGATATCAATTGATACTTTTCACTTCCTATATGTAATTGCTTTTGAAGTCCAAATGTCAAACTGAACCTCAGTGATATGGACAGCTTTCTTCTTGATGTCTGATTTGGATGTATAGCCACACGATGGGACACATGCTGACCTGTTACTGCTCTAGTTTTCTAATCATCTTCAATTATTTATTTATTTTTTATTTTGACATCTTTTATTTTTACACACTGTTTCAAGGGATCACATCCTATATCTTTTACCACATCTTATAGCCACAATTCATAGTTTTTTTTCGGTTTCAGCTATATTAATACGCCCAATAATAACGTTTTCATTACATTATGAGTATAACGTTATGATAAGCACAATTATAACAGCTCAACGTTGTTTTGTTCACATGTAAAAATTTCAAATTATAGAAATATACATTTATGACATTGGAACAAACTCATATGAAATGTTTTTCAGCATTGTAGCAACGTTATTAAAATGTATACTATTAAGGTCATCGCATCATTGTAACGAACTTATTTGTAAGATTCAGCAACATTGTGAAAATGTTACCTGGGACACGCCTCCTTAGTAAACAGTACACAGTGTCATAATTTCTCGATACTGGCATTTATTTTTATTTGTATACCAAAGCATTATTTGTACAACATCTGTATTACAGTTAGTCACTTGCAAGTAATTTTATACACACGTGTTATGCAGTAAAGAGGGTGTGTTTTGGGCGTATACTAATACTAATATATGGTCAAGTTAGTTCCCTTCGTAAAGATATCAGTTATGTAAAATTGAATCTAAAAAAATACTTTTCAAATTCAAAAATAAATCCAAATATCAAAGAAAGAACTGAAAGTATCGTCAAAATGATTTTACAACGGGAAATCTTTCTAAACGTGTTAAATAAGTTTTTAATTGTCCGATATTCGACTCTGCAAGCACACAAGCGACTGTCTTTAGACGGACGGTCATTACAGTCGTTAATACCACCCGAAAAAGAAGACATCAAAAGAGAGTACGTTTGCACATTTAAAGACATAAACGTTTTACACGTCTTTGAGTATTATCAAAAGGTCTGCTGCCAGCCGAAGAGCAAACATATCAAAATAAAGTTTTTCCTCCCGGACAACTATAGAAAATTACCAATTCCTCGGTTATATAAATAACGACTATGCATTGGAGTGAAACATTTTCATAAATATATATATATATATATATATATATATATTGATCAACAACACAGACATTCGTTACATATGACAACACACTGCTGCCTGCACTGTATGTACACTGTTACTATAGTATATTGATGCTGGTATGTCTCGTATTGTTCAGACATTCCTCACTGAAAGTATCAACTTCTTATTTCGAATTCAAATGTATATCCAAGAAGAATGTCAAAATCACGGATGAAATCCTCAGACACTGAACTTTTATACATATATATATAACATGTATATACGGTCGTATTTTCGTTGCCAAGTACTTTCAGATCGATTCGGAATCCTCCAATAATGGTAAACTGTATGGTCTCTTTTTAGCTCGTCTCTTCGAAGAAGAGTGAGAGCTTATGTCGTCACTCCAGCGTCGGCGTTGGTTTTTCAAATGTTAAATTTTTGCTGTAAGTGTTGAAAGGCATAGTAATTTATGGTAATATGGTCCCTGTGGGGGTCAAACTATCCCCTGACGGAGTTAAACTAACATATTTTTTGGAAAAAAATCAGAATTTTGAAAATTTTTGGACTTTGAATATTTCTGCGTTAACTTTTTGGTGCAAGTGTTGAAAGGTATTAATACATCATTTTATAATTGTACTAGGGTGCTGATAATTGGTAATAGAGTCCCTCTAGGGTTAAACTATCCCCTGGCGGAGTTAAACTAAAAGATTTTTTTTGGGAAAAAACAGAATTTTTAAATTATATAAATTGGTATGGTTTTGAAAATTGCATGAATTCACAAAACATAATCTGATCAAGTAAACAATATAAATATTATTAATGCAATTTGCGAAACCATTCCAATTAATATATTTTGATTATTTATTGACAAACATTTGCGAGACGAGCTATGCTGTTCTCCAACAGCTCTTGTTCTCTTAGGAATCCCTGAAATAAAGTAAACATAATTTGGAACTATTATAGCACTTTGATTTATAATTGCAACGTCTGATATCTACTGCAGACAACTTGGAATTGATATTATACAGATAACGAGCTTTTTGTGGCATTGTTCCTTGGCGATTATAAAAAAATGATTCTTTTTAATTTAAAAAAAAACCCCATCTGAACAAGGTTGCAAATGTGCAATCTCTGCAACATATCGTTGTACTTTTGAATATGTTTTTACCTAACATTAAGATAACCTTGCTTATGTGGTCCCTTGTTAAAAGCCTCCGGTTAAATCCAGTGATAAGGCTCTGCATTTTTTTTAAATATAGTACGGGGTTAAATTAGCCGAATACTTTATAATTACTTTACAGAGATACAAAATGCAACCATAAGAAATCTATATACATTTTGTACATCTATTAACGCATAACAAATGGTGTGAAACCTATCAAATGTGCTTAGCAATAAGGATCTGCTCATACATACAATGTATATCACTTTTCACGTTATATAATGGTCTGTAAAAGGCAAATATTCTGTTATCTACATAGAAAAAAACGCACACCCCAGTCTGTATTCAATGGGTGTATTAGATGTAAATGTATCAAATATAAAGAGAATTACTTAAGATCCTGAAATTCTTTCTCAAAACTTTAAAGAATTTGGAACTAATTATAAATTAGTAGTCAAATGCAACAACGAACAAGTCTTATCAAAACGAGTAACGTGGACACAGACTGTGCCAATACTACGGCGGAACAAAAGCTGGCTGATTTCTTAACATCTTCAAGCCACACGTTTCCCTACAAAGGATAATTTGTTACTTTGAATACTAAAGAACGAGTCGGTCTCAGCATATAGGCCCTGTAACACTTTCAGGTTTATGCTGGTCATTAGAGGTCCAAACGCCCTACATAGCCACTATACCATCTTGTACTAGTCATTTGTGTAAGCTAATCACTTATTAAATACTTCCTTCTAAACATGAAAGCAAATTCAGTTCTATCGAAATTCTCACTAAACCTTATTTAAAGAAACAAAAAACAAAACGGTGATATCTTTTTTTCTCTCAATGTGATTTAATTATTCAACCCCCTATCTCCGGTGTTTATTTTATGTCAGATATGGTCGACCATGTGTACATGCTAAACTTGCTAGAAACACCAAGAGAGTGTAAGGTCACGAGTAATGACTACACACTGGATGCAACAATTCATTAATTCTAAATACAGATTAAAAAAAAACAACAAAAAAACAACTTAAGATAAATTGATTGAAGAACATTTAAAACGAAAGAAAAACAGTTCTTTCTATAAAACATAAAAGACTAACCTTCATATGCTTAGAATTCAACAATAAACATATAACTATAATTAGGAAAACGATTGAAAAGTGAGTAATCGACTTTGAAGGGCCTAAGAAACAAGGACGTATCTCCAACATGGATTGCCTTGAAGTGAAGGACCGTATCGCAAATTTATCCAATTTTAGATTTTAATCAACTACAGTTAAGAGTGAAATGTTTTTAAGAGTTTGTACATTATATCAATTATAATGGTCTAGTTCTGTTAAAATGCTGTGCGATTTAAAAGAATTAGACAATTTCCATTGATATTAAGTACACATTCTATTAGAAAAGCTCACTCGTAATTGTAATTTATTAAAATCTAAAAAGTGATAAATTTGAGATACGGCCCTTTACTTTTAGGCACTCCATGTTGGAGATACGTCCTTGTTTCTCCAAACAATCGACTGGTGATCTTTCAATGAACACAGTTATTATGAAAACAGTTGACTTTCCTTGAGTAATTTCTTGAGATGCCTCTTTATCTTGACTGATGTGTGTTCAAATCTTTGGCGTACGTACAATGGAACACACGGTCATTCATATACGTTGTGATTGTTGGGCGAAGGAGGAGGAACGATTGTAGTGCTTGTGGGGGAGGGGGATGCTGTACAGGATGGACTTGAGGATGCCACCTTTAAGTGAATCTATTTTGCGTATGATTCTCAAAAATGTCCTGTACTTATTTATGTTTGATAACCCAATAAACCATCTCTTGGTTCATAATGTTCGAACTCTTTGTCAAAAACTTAAAAATAATCGCGATCCACAGGAATATTATTTTTTTTGTAATTTTTTTATTTTTTGAAGTTTTTGATACATTGAAAAGACAAAATTTCACTCAGACACATGCACACGTGCATACACATAAGACATCAGGTATCATTCATCATCGTAAACCTTATTATCATAGAGTCATCACAGGAAAATTATTATACCTTGTACATAACTCACCAAAACATATGTTCGAAAAAATTTCCACCTCCTGATAATTATATACAAATACATCCAAAATAAAACTGGCCAAATGCTGTTACAAAAAGTTTACGGCACACAAAATTTATTATCATTATGTCAACATTTTGCAATTAGTGAGTTGCTCAAAAGTATTAAGTGCGTGAAATTTTAGTAAATGCGGCCTTCGTTATTAATTTAATTGCAAAATATCCTCGTCCTCGTTGTATATCCTGCAATAATACACGAATCATCGTTAATTATTTCTTAAATATATATATTCAGTAGCCTAAAACATCAACTTCTGTACAGTGTACATGGCCTTACTTTTTCGTCGAGTTTCAAGTAACACCTTATGGATCAACAGACACATTCATTCACCTCAGAAATGTGTACCTACAATATGTCAGGAAAGCGGGGGATATGAATTCCACGAATTGGCTTGTTTTCTACGAGATCATAGATTTTTAACATAAACCCGGAAACGCTTGCCTTTGACATTAATTCGTCTGATTTTTAACTTTAACATGTCCCTGGGTCGTCCTTGCTATTTTGTTCTTTTCGGAGATTAGAGTTTACCCAGGGTTTGTCGGCTTGCCCAATAGACACACCTTTACTTGGGAACAAATGTTTACAAATGTAACTTAAAATATTATGGTAAAAAGCTCCCGTGCAATTTCTGCAGTATCACAGGTTTGAAAAAAAACCAACATTCGGAAAACATAGTGTTTAACAAATCAAATCGGCTAAATCGTCTATTTAACATCTTACGTTTAATGACTGGTTTATATTCCCAGTGAGGCTATATGCTGGAACCTCACGCATTGCTATCGCTAATGATAATTTCAACAGTTATCACTGAGGAATCAAGTAAGGTTGAAATAGTAGGACCTATCCGTAAACATGAACTTTACATAACTTTACTTCATGTCTTTAAAGAACAATTAATAGATTAACTCTTTAAAATCACCAGTTGATATCACGTTTGGCGAAATATCACAAACACTACCTTCATGTACGCAAGTATTTCAAACAAAAAGGAAATGCATGATTCATTTTTCCTAGTGGTTTTGCAGTTATTACTATCCACATAATTTAATCGATAATATATTTAAAGGGTTTTAGACACAAAAAGGTTAAAGTTGTCTATAGGTTGGTTTTCTGAAAAGCCAGTCAAATTACCCTCACACTCCTGGGATTGTGTATATACACGCTGAGATACAGGGCACAGCATGGTCCCATCTGGACAACTGATCTATATGCAAAATTTCATTCAGATAACGAGGTCGGTCAGCCTCCTACGTCACAGGTTCACTGCTGCCGAGATGATAGTATAACTAACGTTATAAACACCCAAATGTGTGTCGCATTAAATCACTATTTACACACTATCTACCAAAGGTTTTGTGATGTGGGAATACTTTACGTTAATATATTAGGTTACAACAGTGAATTGGTTACATGTACTCCAGTGATGATCCCGTTATTCATTAAACAACTTTATTAAATTCAACTTTATTCCATATGTTTTACAACTTATTGGATAAAATAGTATATAACATTAATGGACAAAGGCATCCACTCTTACATGATCTATAATTCAATAAGCTAATTTGTCAGATTTGTTACAGGGAAACAGAGAAATAATCATTAAAATGAATATATTCTAATTAAAATCTTATAAAAAATCTTTCCTTTAGTTTATTTGCTAGTGATAAATATTTTCCTAAATTGTTAAGTTCTTTTATATTTTCTAATTTGAGTAACTGAATACGTTTACACATACTATAGTATTTAAAATGATATGTTTTAATCAAATCAATACGAATGTCTGCGTAACATTTTCACCACATCAAATACATTTCCTTCATAACCTTCATAAAACATTCTTTAAGGAAATTGTCAAAAAAGGACATTGTTTGAATACATTACTGTAAAATTGATCAGAACAGTAACTGATTTCTTCAAACATTTACCCAAGACTGACAGTTCAAAGTTCCTGATTTAATTAAAGAATCCAAGGATCTTTAGTTTCCAACATGTCATCATAACATGCTTTGAGTAAAAAATTATCTGGACGTTTTAATTTCAACCAATATTCAAAAATTCTTGATTTAATATGTACAAAGGAAATCCTCAAAGTTCAATGTACAAAAAAAACCCATGTATCATCAGTTCTTTGATTACGTACTATCTAATTAAATTACATCAGGATGAGACAACTGTATTTTAAACTACTGCATTTCTATCAAATCTTTATCTTGCAAAATTAAGAAATGGATATTTTTATGTTAATATTACATCAGGAAAGGGTAAAACATGTTCTTAAAAGTGTACAAAATCTTATCAAATTATGCCAAAAATAAAATGGTTAACAAGGCTAGGAAAATTAATCACCGTAAAAAGACTGCACAAGTGAGATCATTTTGTCACCTCACTGTATAGTAGACCAGAGATGTATATATCACATATGTGATATTTACATCTCTGAGTAAACCTATAGTGTATATGCCATTGTTTGAGTTTTTAAAATAAAAAAATAAAATAAAAAGATGACATGTGATATTAGTAAATTACCAAGGTTATGATATTGTCCGCTGGTCTACTATTTTGATTATACAATTACAGACATGAGGTGTGGAAAGAAAATCTAAACATGTAAGATGATTAAATCAGGACATTCACTGTCATTGCTTTCAGTGTTTACAAAATAATATGGGGCTCTTTGAAGTTTCCCTCTATAAATGCATATAACAAGGCAGATTCTAGCCAAGTGATACTGGTGAGGTGAACCAGATGACGCGTCGGACCACGTGGCCACCTAGCTCATTAAAATTTTTCAGCCAGCAGCAATATCCCCCTACTGGCCTAAAATAGATAAACAGCTTTAATTTTTGTAAGGCGAGGTGAAACCTGTGTCAGCCAACATTTATGGGGTCGGGCTAACAGAAAATGGAAAAATGCCCTATGTGTCCAAAACCCTTAAGATATCGTAGCAAGTTATTAGCGTCAATTAGAACATCCTTTCAGCAAGTTAATCTAAATATATATGTACATATGTACATGTATATGGAATTTAGTAATATTACGTACATGTATAAGTGATAGATTACTTTAGAAACGATAACGATTACAGTTTAATTATTTGACTCTTCTCGTGGGCCTTAAAATCATTAGCTATTTTCTAGACAATATATAGGATGAAATACATGCACTTGATACAATGTATGTAATATTGATTACTATTTTATACTGTTTTGTGATTTCTGTTCCCAGCATTTTTCTTTTACGCCATATATACAACTCCCGCATGTAATTAAAATGACCCAATATGTATTTTCTAAAAGCAAATTCGCTGACAATGTGCCAACCTTATCGACCTGCAATAATGATGTACTGTTCGCGTGTCTTAATTACTTAATCACGTTATAATGACATGAATTACGCGTTAAAACGACACAACTTAAGCAGTTAAATATGACAACTAACGCATTTTAATGAGATAATAGTCGCGTTTGATGAAATATAGACAAATAACTCGTTAAATGAAATAAACACTTTTAAACAAGAACATTTTCTCGTTATAACGAGATAAATATCTTTATTTTTTTTTTTTTTTTTTCGAAAAGACACTTAATTGTTTTACTAGGTATACACTTTCTTGTATGTTTTAAAGTTTGATAGTATCACGGTATACATCCCGAATAAATACCCAGGTGTTAGTAGTGTAGTTTGCTGTTAGAATAGGTGCCATGTTTGTTACATCGATGTCACGGATTTACTTATATGTGTCTTCTTAAAACCAAGTAATACCCTTTGTGGATGTTTGCGACTTTCGTTTTGTCCTATTATACGTATGATGTTGCGAATGACAGCAATTGTACAAAATAAGAATCTTATTATATATATTGAAAAAATGACGGGAGTTTTATGGCATAGCGTACGTCCGTCCGTCCGACCTAAACTGTAGTATCGTCTGAAGATCTACCTTTTTCGGCTTATCGTTTGAAATTGGCGGGCTTAATGATCATGATATGTAGCTGTGATTGCATTTTCCTTTGTTTATACATGTATGTGTTGTTGCATTTGTTTATTTCAATATTTAACATTTGTCCTGAGATTTCCTCGTGCAGTTTTGAACAGATTTCTTTAAGAATCGTAGGCTTAATAGCGATTTGATATTCAATAGCGTTTTCCTGAATGTCATTTTGATCAGAATACTTTCCCAATATTATTGCCCATGCATGTTTTTCATTGTAGACCCACCTCCAGCTCAGTTTTCAACCAATTCTTTTCAATCTTTGTAGGTGTGACTACGACAATTGTTCTTCTTTCTCAGAGGCATTTTTTAATTGATTAGATAATTCATCTTACATTTCAATGCATTTCTTTTTGGCATGGAACAGTGGTATATATTGTTCTACATTGTGGTAGTGTTATTTATACATGTACAGTAATTGCACATGCAAGATACTTATGTTCTCAGGCGAACATCAATCAAAACACTTTCTGTTTAAGTTACCGTTCCATGCGAAACACCCGATTTCATGCATATCAAAATATTGTTTTTCTTTGTTTTCATAATCACGGACTGATATATCTCTTTATACAGATTACTGATACAATTTGAGTGTGAAAACATTGAACAGCTCATTTTTTATTATATCATCAAATTTTTTATTCAGCTCAAACAGTGAAAACGTAATTTTCTTTTTACAAAGATATAGGCAACCATTTCAACGTCAATTCTTTGATTGCTGTTTCGATACATGTTGGTAACGGAGCCCGGACAAAAACCAATGTCTGTATAATAACGTTTTCATATTTGTTCAATATAATACTATAAGATGAAATATCGGATGTTTTCCCTTCAACATAGATAAGACTGCTTTAACAGTGTTACATTTTGACAGAATTTAAGTCCGTGTACAGTTGTATCTATATTTTGAATTCAACATGGCGAGTTTAAATATGTACTATAATTTTCATTCTAGATATAATTACATACATGTATTTCACTGTTACGTTTATAATACCAAGAATAAATGTATGCATAACCCTTCATGGCAGAATTTGAGCATTAATGTAGAATGTTGTTGTATCTGGATGCCGAGAAATAGAACAGAATCGGGTTAATTTTGAAAATCCGTTGGTGGGGGAGGGGTTGCTATGACTACCTCGGGTCGATAGGCTGAGACTTCCTCTCATGTACAGCAGACGACAGACTACGTGGACATTCCAGATAAATAAACATCCATGACGAATTGCACAAGGTCCTGCCATTCTGGACAAGCTTATATCAGATAGCCTGCGTTAGAGGGGGATTATCCTCTCTCCACCCCTCCCCATTGACAACCAGCCTGTGAAATTTCCGTGGCTATCATGCGAAAGATCCGGTGCCAGATGGTCTAAACTAAGGGCAACGTATATATTGTACAAGAAAACATCTATGAGTAAAACAGCGCTATCGCGTTTATAGGAAATACTAGCATTACATCAGTCCAAATCTAATACATGTAACGTCTTGTCATTACAGACAAACATGCTCAAATGTCTTCCTACGCCGGACTTGATATAGTTCATTGAAAAATGACTCGAGTTAACTGTGGTAGGTTCATTGAGTCTGAATTAAGTGGAAATATAAATATTAACATTTGAATAACGTTGGAGAAACGTAAACTCCAATGTATTAAAAAAAGTTATTTTAAAGTTTTAGTTTAAGGGTTTAAAACGTTTTGGTCAGAACCTTCATACAACGTGATAAATATCAACCTAAATGTGAAACCAACAACTTCACAACGTTATTCAATATATAGCAACATTGCTTTTGGTTGAAACATGTAAAACTAGTTTTAATTCAAGTTGCATTTCAATATCTGTACAACATTATCATAAAGTGATAGTAATTGGGTATATTATTAAAACGTTAACAATAACGTTAGTGAAACGTTTCTTTACAACGTTATAATGACGGATATTGGAAATATAAACAAAAACGTCATGACAACGTCTTTATAACGTCTGTCAATATGCGAAGATATGTGACATTTCTAGATCATTCGAAAACATCATGCTTAGAACGTGCGAAAAACGTATATCGACGGTTTTCTGTTAACGTTGTATTGAAACCTTAAAATAACGTTATCATAACGTGACAGATTAACGTTTACTGGGTACATTATTAAAACGTTAACAATAACGTTAGTGAAACGTTTCTTTACAACGTTATAATGACGGATATTGGAAACATTGACAAACACGTCTTGGCAACGTCTTTATAACGTTAACTATAATACAAAACTACGTAAGTTTTTGGACTCTTAAGAGCAGTAGGTTTGGTAAAAGAAGACGTTTTAAGAACGTCTATAGATCGTTTTAACTAACGTTGTGTTTCAAACCTTTGTACGACGTTAATATTTAAGCATTGAACGGCTTTCAGTTGGCATTCATAGTCAATATGAATGCCAACTGGACAGAGGCAAATTCTATGAAGCGCACTATATTTACCATCTGCGATTTTTTATTTGTCGTGCGATTTTTTTTTGAAATTTTCAAATTCAAATTTCAGTTGGCAGTTCATAAGCTGGTGAACTCGCAACTGAATTTGCAGGGTTATATAGTAGCAGTGCCATACAATGGTAAATATATCTAAATAACGCTAAAAGGAAACGTTGCAATATTACGTTTTGAAAACGTTTCATTGACGTTGTTCTCGACATAACGTTCATACAACTTTTCAGCAACGTTACGAAAACGTTGTGTGTTTGCTGGGTAATGCGTTTCAGCACGGATAACAAACTTATATCAGTTTGAATCATTTCTGGTGATATAAGACTGCATTTGAATCAGAGAATATAATTTATCAATGTGTCATTTGAAAAGATACATCCACTTATTCAGCTTGCATTCAATCTTAACTTTGGTTCGTTTTTAACCGCATATCTGTATTTTTCATTTACCGCAACATTGACCAATCACATACTTCATCTTGACCAGTAACGTCACCTGTCGCGTCATATTCGGGACCAAAAGAATATTATACGGCTATGCCGAAAAAGATAAACGGCATAGTTTTAATGCTGGTGGTTATCATGTAAAACTGCTGGTGAAATAAATTAACCAACTAAATTAATAAATGCACAGTTTCAGCACGGATAACAAAATTATATCAGTTTGAATCATTTTTGGTGATAATAAGACTGCATTTGAATCAGGAATATAATTTCGTTAATGTGTCATTTTATTAGATACATCCACTTATTCAGCTTGCATTCAATCTTAATTTTGATTCGTCTTTAACTGCATCATTGACCAATCACATACTTCATCTTGACCAGGAACGCAACCTGTCGCGTCATATCCGGAGCCAAAAGAAAATTATATACGGCTATGAAGAAAAAATGGATTTTTTTTTTCACGGGAAGCAAACAATTGAGCGTAGGATCTGACCCGCTTGGTTAGGTTTGTGAAACGGCAGTGTGGTGGTGTGCCATTCAGATCATCTTCGGGTTGGCTACACCTATTTTGAAAAAAACGAGGAGTTCCGGATGGTGGTGTGCAACCTTGAATTACCTCCCTTTGGTTGTTTTCATTCTTCATGCGCATGTCATGCTGTGTGCTCGAAACGACTGGCGGTAAGTTTGTGATCATAAACATAGTACAATGTGCTTTATGTTTGTTGCAAGATTCATGTAAATTTATGTTCAAGAAATGCCTTTCGCAAGTTACTTCCTATTGGATAATGAATTCCATTGAAAAATGAAGTCATAAAAATCATTGAAAGTTTGTTCATCACTCCCATCAGAGCACAGGGGCATGTCTAGTTTTATATTACAAAAAATAGTCAGAAATACCTATAGACATGCCCCTGTGATCAGAGTATAAGTTACGAAATGTATGACGATCTCATAATTACTACGTAGATAAGGCCTACAAGGCAGCTTGAAACGCGATATTGTAGTGAAAATCGGGGGAGTTATCTCCCTTGGTTGGAACTCATTTCGCACGTGAGCTAGTATAAAATCCCGCGGGGTGTCAGAGAGCGGCCTCTTTGATCCTGAACCCTGCAATGCACACATACAGCCACTTAACGTGAGTACTCGTCACTGTATTGTATGGGTTTTGGGATACGGGAGCATTCATTAGTCTTCTAGAGAAGGCTGGTGATAACCCACACCAGTTTTCTCTACACTGGTGTCAGAGTGTGTGAGAATTTCACGCCAAATTCTATTTTTTTCAACATGTTTGTCCACCTTAGTGTCGTCCTGTTCCGGACAGCACGTGCCAGCGCCATTTTGAATTGACCTGCACATGTTGTCTACGGAGCAGAACGACACTCTGTCGGACTATTAAGGTTTTTTTTCTAACTATTTGTAGGTTAGGGGAGGTTGGAACGATTTAATTGTCGTTCCAACAAACATTTTTGTTTTTTTCGTGTTTTTGCTGGTACGCCTGATCGTGTGGGCCGCCCATATCGGCGACATACAAAGGTCGGGTGTACTACTATACAGTAACTTAGGTTTTTTTTTTAATAATAGTAATTAGTTTAAGTAGATAATTTTATACGTATACCCACCTGTGCTGTGGGCCGCCCATTATATTTTTGGCGGCGTACGGAGGAGGCGCGTTATAATCGCACGTATTTTAGGTTAGAGTAGTTAGTGTTAGGAAACTTATTTTTAGTTGTAGGAAATTAGTGTTAAGTTAGTGTTAGGATAACATAGTTTAAAAAGTAATTACATGTACTATTGGTGTTATTTTATATAAACACCACCCACACAGAGATAAACACATGTAAAAACTGTGTTGTTTATTTCCACACCACCCATTTTGCATATATAAACTGTGTTGTGTTGCTTATTTACACCACCCTGTGTCGTTTATCATCATACTTAAGTCATGCCCTGCATTAATTTAAGAGAAGCAACAGAGGAGGAACTCGGTTCCCTCCCAGGTATAGGGGAGGTGTCAGCAGGAAAGATAATAGAGATTAGGGGAAATGGGGATTTAACATTGTCTGCCCTAAAGGAAATAAGGGTTACAAAGAGCACTTGGCTAGAATGGATAGGGCAGGGGAAAATTACAGGCATCAACTTAATGCCAACCTCACCACCCTATTCACCCAGTTCCTTGGGAGGGCACCATTCCCCTGTGAAAAATTTAGAGAACCGTTTGAATCTGCATGATGAGGCTCTCTCAGAAATAACGCATAAATTCCATGAGTTATGGGGCAAGTTAGATAAATTTGTGGTAGACCGGGAGACAGCGGATCTCTTAAAGGAGGAGTCCGCTGATACCATGTCCATTCCTGGTAAGACCTTACAACCGGGGACAATTCAATTAACTACCCCTAGTGGGGCACAGTACATTCAGGACCGGGTACCATTGGAGCCCCAACCCACGGGACCTACGGAGCCCTGAGCTCCAGTCAGTATGGGGGGACCAACCCACCCAACACCGGGATGTACAAGGGGGTTTGGACATGTCCAGTACTCTCCCTTAAAGCAACCTATACTTGGACAGTATTATAAACGTACTGCCCAAGAATGGTAGATACATGCGAGAGCATGCCCCTCTAGGACCTTCACCTTTTCAAGCTAGTAACGCATACCCTCCCCAGTCTAAAGCCAATGCATGGGGGATACAAGTCCAACCCCCGCCACAAGAAATTAAAACATCTTGGGGTTTTACAGATACTCAGAACAACATGAATAGTTCTGTGGATCAGCCACCAGTATTTAGGGATACTATGGGCATTACAAAATCCCAAGTTGGGGACAATCTACCATGTCATGGTATTCAGCCCATAGGCAATGACATACCTGTAGGTTATGGATTTCAACCAGGTCCCCAGGTAACAGGCAGGCACCCAGTATCTGCTGGAGTCCAGGCATTTGCTGACTTAGACCCTTTATGTTCCAGGGACCTGGGTGGTTATAGTGGTAACATTACCACCAATCTACCACCGGATGATTATGGGGGGGTCTACACCCATACCACACCCACAGATCCATGATTTGCCCACAGCCCCTGTATGTAGGCCCAAAGTAGAAACTCCTTATTAGGGCACATAGATGGCCTCACCATACCAAACCGTATTAAACCGGATAACTCGGGGGATAGTAAACCTCCTCTCAAGCTGGGAACAGAGACCCACATGGGGGATACACCAAATAGATATACCCATAGGGGTTCAGTAGACAGGCAGTCAGTATACCATAGAGACCCTGAGGGGGAGGGGGGGGGAGGCACACATATGATAGGCATAATCGGGACGACCATGGTTCTCGGCGCGGCTCAACCGATCGAGGGGCCGTTGACAATAGGCGTGCCCGCAATCCGCGTCGTGCCCGAGTGGAAAACCGCCGTGCCGACTCATCGGACAGTGAACCATCTGACTTAGATTTCTCGAGTCAGGAGGAGCCTAATGTGGAGTCATCCAGTGACAACTTCAACCGACATCGGAGAGATGGACACCGCCACCACCGACGTCGCAGTAAAAGCCCGCAGCGCCACAAGATGCCAATATTTACTGGTAAGGATAGATGGGAACCCTTCATCCTAAAATTTGACCACATAGTAGCCGACAACGCATGGTCAGAGCGTAAGACAATTAACCGGTTCTTTGATTGTCTAAGCGGGGACGCGCTAGAATATGCAGATAAACTACCCGGTGCGCTCTCCTTTCATCAGCTAAAAAAGAAGATGAAGGAGAGGTTTAGTGACAAGGATGTACCTGTAGTAGCTAGGCGCGAGCTCCAGTATGCCAAGCAGGAAGAAGCGGAGACCCTTGCTGAGTACGCTCAGCGTATTAAAACGCTTACCAATGACGGGTATGCTTATGCTGATGAGACCACCCAAGATCAAATCGCGACAGAATCCTTCTTAAAGGGATGCCGGGAGAAGGTGGCGGCTCAAAAAGCTATGGAAAAGAACCCCAAGACGGTTCATAAGGCCCTTAAATATATAAAGGCCTCGGTAGCGAACCAGCGCGCTTTATTTGGTACACGCTCGTCCCTTTTTTGTGTCGCCTTTGAAAAAGGAGACATATAGGTATTACTTTTCGGCGTCGGTGTCGGCGTCGTCCGGAAAATGGTTTTCGTGCGATAACTTTAGTAGTTTAGAACGGATTAATTCGAAACTTCATGGGAAGGTTCATTACCATGATAGCTTGGACAAGTTCGATAACCAAAATTATTCGCACCTTTTTAAAAGAGTTATAGCCCTTTAATTTTTTGCGAAAATGGTTTCCACTCAATAACTTGAATAATTATTACAGGATTAATTTGAAACTTCATGAGAAGGTTCGTTACCATAATACCGTGGACAAGTTCGTTAACCAAATTTATTCGCACCATTTTAAAAGAGTTATGGCCCTTTAATTTTTTGCGAAAATGGTTTCCACTCAATAACTTGAATAATCATTACTGGATTAATTTGAAACTGCATGGGAAGGTTCGTTAACATAATACAGTGGACAAGTTCGTTAACCAAATTTATTCGGACCTTTTTAAAAGAGTTATAGCCCTTTAATTTTTTTTGCGAAAATAGAATGTTCGTTACCATAATACTGTGGACAAGTTTGTTATTGTTTTTTTTTATTCAAGTCCTAGTTTTAAAGAGTTATGGCCCTTTAATTATTCGCATACACAGGCGACACCTCCACTTCCGTGGAATTCTTGTCCGAGTAGACAGGTGGAGTTCGCTGAAGGCACCAAACCCGGGGACGGTGAGACACAGCAGGAGATTATTAAAATGCTACGCGATGAGGTAAATGATCTCAAACGGTCGCTTACGCGTGGTGGGACAGCTAACTCACCGTACTACCAGCCTCGGCCCCCACCTCCATACCATAATCAGGGTGGAGGTGAGGTGGTATTTCCGTATTACCCGCCGGCGGGGGATCCATGTTGGTATCCTCCGTATCGCGAAGGGAATCGAAATCCCGACCGAAGACCTCGATCTCCCGGGTACGACGGATCCCCGCGGCGCTTCCAACGGTCAACCGATAATGAAGGCCGTCGATTTCTGCCTAGGGACCGGGATCGTTCCCCTAATGCTGACCGGAAGACGTGGGACCGAGGACGTAACTCTACAACACCAGGATGGAGTAATGGTAGGAGCCAGGGCAACACGGAAGACAGCCGCGTCCCGGTAAACAATTCCATGTCCCCAGACCGCCAGAAAGGTCTTCCTATTTGGTCCCGCTCACCGTCACCATCAAACAAGGGGTCCAGGGATCCGTCCCCTCATAGGGAGATAAAGTTGGTAGTCTCGGAAGGGAGTAGTCTCACCATACCCGTGACCTTGAATGGAACAACCATAAGAGCAGTCGTGGATACAGCCGCCACTATGACGCTGGTCCGGAGAGGATTATTGGACCACCTGAACGGACCGTTAATACTTGGTAAGCGAGTGCAGCTCAGAGGGTTCACCGGCAACGTGGAGAACGTGTGGGAAATTAAGGACCTATTCATCGGGTTAGGAACCACGGTGACCCCCTGGACGGTATGTGAAGCACCGATCACAGATGACATGTTGCTGGGCGTGGATTTCCTAGCCAAGAACAACTGTATCCTGGACATGAACTCCGGCAGGTTACTAATGGGAGATCAAGTAATCCCTCTCACACCTTACAGGGAGGACCCACAGGAACCACCCATGGTGTCCACTGCTCGGACAGCTATTCCCTCAATCTCAATAGGATTTTGTGATGTCAGCTGGAACGAGACCACCCAGCAGCCGGTCATGGTCCAGCCCAACTCCAGTGCGGTGGGGCCATTATTTGGCAACACATCAGTATCCTCTGGGGTGGATCATGCCATTATGAAGGTGGTCGGTGACTTCAAAATTGCAAGGGGGAAGGACGTCGTGAGACTAGAGACAGTGGAGCCCCATATGCCCCTTCCTGTCAGGGAACCACACACTGAGCCCCCAGGAGATGCCCATTCCAACAGAGACGTGTCATGGAAGACCCAGAATGATCCGAACCCAGGAGGTGGATCAGAGCTTCTTAAAAACGTGTCGGTAGTACCCATACGCGAGAACGCGCTGAAGGGCCGCTATCCGCAGTGTCGTGGGATTTCGCGCCAACAGAACCAGGGTCCGCTGAGTATGTCCGTCAAACCATGGAAGATTGACCCTGGGGGTACCTACTCATGCAGTCTAGGGGAAGAATGGGGGCGCTATGACAATCTCCTATACAGGGAGACAAAAACTCCCCATAGGTTGGACATTAAGGTCCATTGGGAAGGGGCTGATACAGGACTAGGGGGTAAGAAAACATCAGATACTGGGGTTGAATCTATTAGTGTTTAGCTCCCTTAACCCCCGTCAGGCAATCATTCTGTTTCAGCATCTAACAACATCCCATAAGGGGTCATGTCAGGGTGACCTTTCGGATTAGCCAATCAAATGACTACTTCCAGAATCTTGGAAGTGAATTTTATATGTCCGATTTAGCATGACTATAGTTCAGAGGTCGCTTAATCTGTCAATTTGTTTCAAGTCATTTCGTCCCACGTAGCATATAGCTATATACAGGCTGTGCCGAAATGGTTTGCTTCAGATGCAAGCTATGACGAAATGGTTTGCTTTAGTTTCAACGACAAATAGACAATTTGCCCTGAAAGTGACATACACATATCTCAAATGTCATCAGAACGTGACCCCATATGGGATGTTGTTAGATGCTCATGTAACGTAGTGAGAATGACCATCTAGATTTTAATTAGATTGAAATAAACAATACGCCAAAGGACTAAGGTGAGCTTATGCCATACTGTGGCATCCGTCGTCCGTCCATCAACTTCTTCATAGTTGCTGATCGGAATTGAACAGAATTTGACTGGTAGCATCATTATGGGGTTGGGATTAGAAATTGTACTAATAGTGGAGCTGACCCCCCCCCCCCCCCCCCCCCCCCCCCCCCAGGGGCTGAGGGGCTGGCCAAAACGGGTCAATTCTTTTCTGGAACTAAGTAGTGGATACATACCTGTCACGGGTCAAATGTTGAAAAACTGGAGATTGCGCGCGAGGACATTTTTACTAAAAATATTGCATTCATCAACAAAAAATAACACAAATTAATTGATTAATAGTATTCAATTTTATAACAAGTGAATGCAGCTGAGTTATTATAACTTGTACTGAACAGTAAATAAAAGTAGGATCAAAATCTCAGGAGTCAGTGACTCTCAGTTGTAAAATACTTTAGAGTCAAATAAAAATCCTGAGATGAATTGTTTTCAAATGTATACTGATATATATACATGTACGTCAATTTTGACTTAAATAAAATGTATGCATATTCAAAAACATTAGTTCAATTGATTTTACCTTCCAATAATTCCATGAATCAATAATATTTTTTTTATATTGAAGGCTCTTCTTTTTAAATCAAATCCATGTATAAGTTTCATTGAAAAAAAAATAAGTATCTATGTTTTTTTAGCTTTGTTATTTCCCAGAAAACAATTGTCTAAAGTCAGGAGAGAGAAAAAAAAATATCCTGAAAAAAATGTCCATTTCCAGATTCTTCGAAGAAGAGTGAGAGCTTATGTCGTCACTCCGGCGTCGGCATTGGTTTTTCAAATGTTAAATATTTGGTGCAAGTGTTGAAAGTCATAGTAATTTATGGTAAAATGGTCCCTGTGGGGGTTAAGCTATCCCCTGCCAGAGTTAAACTAAAAGATTTTTTTGGGAAAAAAACCAGAATTTTCAAATTTTTGGACTTAGAATATTTCTGCGTTAAGTTTTTGGTGCAAGTGTTGAAAGATATTAATACATCACTTTATAATTATACTAGGGTGCTGATATTTGGCAATAGAGTCCCTATGGAGTAAGACAATCCCTTCCTGGAGGAAAACTTAAAAAAAAAAAAGATGATTTTTTTCTTTTTAAATCTGTGTTTTTTTTGTTTTTAAATCTTTGGACTTTGTGTTAAGTTTATGTTGTGAGTGTTGAAAGGCATAGTTATACATGGTATTAGGTTCCCTGTGGGGATTAAACTATCCCTTGCCAGAGTTAAACTGAAAGATTTTTTTGGGGAAAAACACATTTTTTAAAATTTTTGTGTAAATGTTGAAAGCTATTAACACATCACTTTATGATTGTACTAGGGTGCTGATATTTGGTAAAAGAGTCCCTATGGAGTTACACTATCCCTTCTTGGGGTGAAACTGAAAATAAAACAATGTCAAAATGCTCACATTAGACAATTTATACCGGTCCACATTTTTCAAGGGAGACAACTCTGATAAGGATAATATTTTATCAAAAAATTGAAGAAATACGTTCAAAAGCAATTAATTTGTATTTAATATATTCATTTAATCTACAACAGCATAGCTTGTCTCCCAAATGTTTGTCAATAAATAATTTATATATATATATAAATTGGTATGGTTTTGAAAATTGCATGAATTCACAAAACATAATCTGATGAAGTAAACAATATAAATATTATTAATGCAATTTGCGAAACCATTCAAATTGGTATATTTTAATTATTTATTGACAAATATTTGCGAGACGAGCTATGCTGTTCTCCAACAGCTCTTGTTAGAATATTCATCACAACAATCATGGCCGCCGTAAACAGCACGGTGACAATTTTTTTTTGAGAGTCTGACTGCAGTTCTTTGTTATCATTCTTAAATCAATTAAAAATATACTGATTTGTTGGCAAATATGGCTAGTTTGGGGTTTGTATAACTTCTTTGGAAAAATCTACATTGCAAATCGCTTTTTTTACTACAGATATGTTGATCCTTGGGAACTTCACTAGAGACCCAATTTGGTGACAGTCGAGGGATTGTCACAGGTGACCTACTCTTTTAATTAACCTCTAGGGGTCAATTAGTGTCACTGACCATAGATAATATGCCCTTTGTTGAGTCTGTATATTGGACAACGTTTCAAGACTTATATACACACTAGTTTTAGTCAGAATTTGAAGCGTCAAATTGACATGTCATGTTGCTGTGTCAATGACCGAGGTACTTGGGCCAAGCGGGAAAAAACTGGAGAATTTAATAAAATTCGGGACCCGCGCGGGTCATTACTTTCAAACTGGATAAATTAATTTTTGTATTGAATATTCGGGAGTCTCCTGTCCAATGCGGGAAACTTGACAGGTATGTGGATATGGCTTAAATTTGTCTGGTAGCATCCTTATAGGTTAGGGATTCAAAATTGGGGAGGATTTAAGTCGGTCATCCTGCCAACAGTTCTTGTTATGTAGGTAAATTGTTCAGATGATTTTGTTCACAAATACATCCGAATGAGTCGTTAATGATATATATTTGTTTTCCAAAGTCACATGCTTAGTCTCGGATACTGGGAAACAGTTCTAAATCTTTCATTTTCGGAGGCTTAGGGCAGGTTATCAATTAGTCATCAATGTGCCTGGTCAGGCTTTTGTTCTCTTTAGCATAACCACTTGATTTGAAGCTCACTGCATATGTTTGCACATGACTAACAAGGTAATTTATTACCTTTACCAAGGGAGATAATGATGGGCTTGTATTGTCTGATGCCAGAAGGTTGATCAGTGGGTTTGTTCAAGTACTACCTAAGTTTGTTTATCATCACTACAAGTACAAAGACGGTGGTTAGTTGTAGTCGGGGCACAACTACATTTTGTAAAAGGGAACCTGGGATCTTTCCCCACACCTAGGGAATTAGTTTCTTTGTAATATATTTGAAACTGGTCGGATCCCCACCCTATAGCTATATGAACACAATCCTGATGTAAATATATAGGCCCAGGGGTCTTTCCCCCACCCCAAGGGACTTACCTGGTAGTTTCTTTTAACACCTTCATGTTGAGCCTGGATTTTGTTTCTGGGTTAAATCTTTGAAGCATTTGAGATTCCCACGTTCACCCGTTAACTGTATATAGCATTGTTAGACAGACATCAACAAATAAAGCTTTTGAATAGATCATGGAATCTGGAAAAGGAATTTGCCATTATTCTTTCTGACCATGTGATCATGAGTGATTCAGGCCCTCTGAGCTCGAGCCACTTGTTGATAAAACTCACTCTTTGTCATATATATGCCGAGTTTCCATCTTACGACCATGGTGAAGGAGATATGCTTCGATAAGCTATAGAACACACCGTCGATATGCCATTTAATCACATATAGTTTTCGGATGAAATTGAAAGATTGAAAGTATTTAATGAAAAGAATCAATGAATAGGGATATCTTAATATAACAAATATTTAAAACTCATCTTCTTCAGGATTGAAAAGTTCTATATTTGGTCTGAAAGGGAACCAATTTTATTCAAAGATGTGTTCCATCTCCCAAGGTGTCTGATCATGAGTGTAGGCCCTAAAAGGGGAAATGTAGCCAAATTCTTTGAAATCCTTCAGTAGAAATATAGGGTAATTTACCATTTATTACCACTGCAGCATCCCGGTGGGTGATACAGGCCATCTGGGACTCGTGTTGTCAAAATTTGTTTAATTTCCATTGGAAATAATTCTTAACTTCTTGTTTTGGATTTCTTTGGGTCAAAACTCAAAATAACAATTTAATGAACCAATTACGGCAATTATTAAGAACATGTATATACAGTTATTGTATGGGTATGAGGGAAATAGCGCTTTTACTGTCCCCAGAGACAAAAACTATTCCCCGAGGCGAAGCCGATAAAAGAGGACAATATAAGAGCTATTTCCAGAAATACCCATACAATAACTGTTTTATTATACCCACATTTAAATTATTCCATTTGTTTCAAGACTAGTAATAAAAGCAAAGTCTGTTTCAATGATCAAATTTTAATGTAAATTCAAAATCAACAAAAAAAGAAAAAGAAGCATTACTTGTGTGATTTTAGTTAACATTTTCAAAAGAGATTTCAGACTTTATACTAATACAAGGGATGGCGGTAGAGACAATTCGAAGGAATATGAATGCGCTCATTCCGGGTCAATAGCACTTTCGACTATTAACCTGGTAAATAACATTTTTAGCTCACCTGGACTGAAGGTCTGGTGAGCTTATGTCATGGCGCGGCGTCCGTTGTCCATTCGTCAACATTTGCTTCAAATTGCTAATAGTCAAAAAGTTCTTTTTGGATATTGACCAAATTTGGTTAAAAACATCCTTGGCAGAAGGGGATCAGATTTTGCATAAATGGTGATTTTGGCCTGCAAGGGGCAGGATGGGGAGGGGCCTAATAGGGGAAATTGAGGCAATTCCTTTAAATCACTGCTAGTCATCAAGTTATGAATGGATTTGAATCCAATTCGGTCAGAAACATCTTTGGGGGAAGGAGAACAGATTTAGCATAAATGGTGATTCTGACAACAATGGGCCGGGCCCAATAGGCGAAATTGAGGCAATTTCTTTAAATCGCATCTAGTCATCAACTTATGAATGGATTTGAACCCAATTTGGTCAGAAACATCCTTGGGGGAAGGGGAACAGATTATCCATAAATGGTGAAATTGACCCCCAAAGGGCAAAAGGGTGGGGCCCAATAGGGAAATAGATGTAATTCCTTTAAATCGCTACTTGTCATAAAGTTATGAATGGAATTCAACCAAATTTGCTCAGGAACTTCCTTGGAAGAAGGGGAACAGATTTTTTTGCATAAATGGTGACTCTGACCTCTGAGGGGCCAAACAGGTTGGGCCCAAAAGGGGAAATAGAGGTAATTCATTTAAATCGCTATTAGTCATAAAGTTATTAATGTTTTTGAACCCAATTTGGACAGAAACATTGTTTGGGGAAAGGGAACAGATTTTGCATAAATGGCCGGTGACTGCCCCAAAAGGCCAAACGGCTGGGTCAGATAGGGATAATAGAGGTAATTTCTTTAAATCGCTACTAGTTATAAAGGTATGAATAGATTTGAACACAATTAATTCAGAAACGTTCTTGATGGAAGATGTTAAGTCAGAAACATTCTTGATGGAAGATGAACATATATGGCATAAATAGTGACTGATCATCGAGGGGCCAAATGTGCAGGGCCTAAAAGGGGAAATAGAGGTAATTCATTTAAATCGCTACTAGTCATAAAGTTATGAATGGATTTGAACCCAATTTGGTCGGAAACAACCTTGGGAAAGCGAAACAGATTTTGCATTGATAATGACTCTGATCCCCAAGGGGCCAAGGGGGCGAGGCCAAATAAGGGAAATGATATTAATTCCTTTAAATCGCTACTAGTCATAAAGTTATGAATGTATGTTGTAAACTTAGAGAGTCTGAAATTCATTATTTCTTTTGAAGCAGTTGGGATCCCCACACTATAACCATATATAGCATTGTTTGAGATTGGCCGCGATGAGATTGGTTAAGGTGTCCCGTTAAAAAAAAAAGGTTTATTTTTGGTTACAGGTGCGAGATAAAACCTGCCCCCCTCATAACAGGACACAGAAAAAGCCAAACAAGTGTGATGTCTGTGGAAAGGCCTTTCACTCAGACATGTGGACTACAGAGCCACGTCCAGACTCCTTCAGGAGTGAAGCCCTATTCATGTGATATCTGTGGCAAGGGATTCCAACACACAGGTAACTTAAAAACACACATCAGAACACATACTGGAGAGAAGCCATACAAATGTGACGTCTGTGATAAGGGGTTTAGTCAGACAGGTAACCTACAGGCACACCTCAGGACACATACAGGAGAGAAGCCATACAAATGTGTTATCTGCCATAAGGTCTTTATTTCATTAGGTAGCCTTCTGTCACACATCAAAACACATACTGGAGAGAAGCCTTACAAATGTGATATCTGTCATAAGAGGTTCCGTCAGACATGTAACTTAAAAATGCATGTCAGGACACATACAGGAGAGAAGCCATACAAATGTAATGTCTGTCCTGAGGCGATCAGTCGAGCAGTTAATTTACGGAGACACACGAGAACACATACAGGAGAGAAGCAGTACAAATGTGATGTCTGTGGTAAGGGGTTTAGTGTGAAACAAAACCTACAGACACACCTCAGGACACATACTGGAGAAAAGCCATACAAATGTGATGTCTGTGGTAAGGGGTTTAATCAGACTGGTCACCTACAGACACACCTCAGGAAACATACTGGAGAAAAGCCATACAAATGTGATGTCTGTGGTAAGGGGTTTAATCAGACTGGTAACCTACAGAGACACCTCAAGACACATACAGGAGAGAAGTCGTACAAATGTGACATCGGTGGTAAGGGGTTTAATCGGACTGGTAACCTACAGACACACCTCAGGACACATACAGGAGATCTAGAGAAGCCATACAAATGTGATATTTGTTGTAAGAGGTCCAGACGTAAAAGTGACTTAGAAAAACATGTCAGGACACATACTGGAGAAAAGCCATACAAATGTGACATCTGTTGTAAGGCATTCAGTCAATCAGGAAGCCTACAGAAACACCTCAGGACACATACTGGCGAGATGCCTTACAAATGTGACATCTGTCCTAAGGCGTTCACTCGATTAAGAACTTTACGGACACATCTCAAGAAACATACTGGAGAGAAGCCATTCAAATGTGATGTCAATAGCAAGGAATGTAGTCCAGCAAGTAACCTAAAGACAAACCTCGGGAGACATACAGAAGATAATTGAACCATACATATGTCTTTGTTTGACAAACTGTGCACATTTAGATGGCTAATTAACACATTTTCGTAATCTGTCTTGAATGAGACGTAATTTGGTATAAATTGATGTCATCTGCCTTAGGCCTAAAGGTAGGACAGCTCACAATCATTAGATGGTGGACTTTCAAATCGCCCTGTTTTTGTGGTCATTCAACTGTCCGTCCATCACTCTGTCTGATTGTACTCACTCATCCTTGTGGGGTGCATTCATAGATTAATTGCGTCAAAATATCTTTGTTGCCTATAGTAGACGATTTTTAAGGTAATCCTAAGCTTGTTATCATTGATTATTGAAGAAGAGTTGCTTGGAATATCAATTGACCAAAGATTATGATGGTAAATGTGTCAAAGTTCAAGGCCATTCGGATCCCAAGGTCAAGGACAAATTTGATCTCAGAGGCCCTGGATTTGATAAAACATATAATATTATATGAGTAATATACATTTACATTTCGATTTATGGAGGTTGAAGGAAACGAGTGATATCAATTGATACTTTTCACTTCCTATATGTAATTGCTTTTGAAGTCCAAATGTCAAACTGAACCTCAGTGATATGGACAGATTTCCTCTTGATGTCTGATTTGGATGTATAGCCACACGATGGGACACATGCTGACCTGTTCCTGCTCTAGTTTTCTAATAATCTTCAATTATTTATTAGCTCTCCTGGTCCGAAGGACCAAGGTGAGCTTATAATGCCATACCGTGGCGTCCGTCCGTCAACAATTAACTACTTCTTCATAACTACTGATCTGAATTTGACCAAATTTGGTCAAAAGCATCCCTATGGGGTGGGGACTCAAAATTGTACAAATGGTGAGGCTGACCCCCCAGGGGTCTTAGGGGCGGGGCCAAAAGTGGTCAATTTGGCTAAATTGATATAAACGACTTCTCCTCTGGAACTAAGCAATGGATGTTGCTCATATTTGCCTGGTAGCATCCCCTTGGGGTAGGGATGTAAAATTGTACAAATGGTGGGGCTGACCCCCCAGGGGGCTGAGGGGCGGGGCCAAACAGGGTCAATTTGGCTAAATTGATATAAACAACTTCTCTGAAACTAAGCTATGGATATCACTCATTTTCGCCTGGTAGCACCCCCTTGGGGTAAGGATTCAAAATTGTACAAATGGTGGGGCTGACCCCCCAGGGGGCTGAGGGGCGGGGCCAAAAGGGATCAATTTGGCTAAATTGACATTTTTAGAATTTCAATAAAAGCAATGTTCATGTACCCTTATAAAATGCTTATGATATATTGACATAGCAATACCAGTGGCAAATATACTTAAGCATCATTCTTGTTTCATATCTCATGAAACCAGGTGAGCGATACAGGCCCTCTGGGCCTCTTGTTTTTTTTTATTTTGACATCTTTTATTTTTACGCACTGTTTCAAGGGATCACATCCTATATCTTTTACCACATCTTATAGCCACAATTCATAGGTTTTTTTTCGGTTTCAATATCTTAACATCTCTCCCTTTTTCAGGGGTAGACTGACCCATTAGATTGAGATATGGGATTTAAATTTTGTTTAGCTAATAAACCATTTTATTATGAATATGCAATACTTACAACTATTACACAAATGTAATAAATCAGCTAAGCATTTCATACATGTTGCATTGTTTCAAAACCATTATAGCTTTCTATGCTAAGCATAAACTCCCATACCCAACCAGGGGCTAATCTAGGATTTGGGGAATACTACCCATTATGAAATTTAGAGGAAATGAAGGGACGGCAGTGTCTTGAATTATTCTTTATATTTTAACATTTGACAGCTATTATTTGCTACAAATCTTACATATTTCATCAAAATTAGGATGATTTCCTGTGTTTTGGAGAATTTTTCCCTGTTTTATGGCATTCTTTCTTGATGGGGAATTTGTTTTTATTCAAAGGGGAAAACACCATCAGTGGGGAATACTACCCAATTTCGGTAGTAAAAATGGTCTAAATTAACCTCTGCCAACACTGTAGATGATTGTATATTGATGGTCCAAATGTGCAAATTATAGTTAATAGTGTTTAGGTGCTGTGAAACCGCCACCTTAGGCGATCATAGCCACTTTTAGCCAAAATTTGTTTGGAAACCTTTGAGGAATCAAAATGTCGTTTATTTCTATGATAAATCCAGATGATTTCAGGATGGGATCTGAAATAACGCCAGACAATAATATCTCCTTCCGTGAAATATTTGTTATTATTGTATTTTTGCCAGTGAAATAAAGAAATTTATCAAACTAATAAAACTTATATTTTTACTGCAGCCATGAGCAGTGAAAATATAAGATTTTGCAATAAAAATATAAATTAGTGAATTTGACTATTGCGTTGATCAGTCCTTTCAAAATGGCGCCGTCAAGTTGATGTGGAGTAACGTCACAGAGATGACGTCATTACTGATTCCCGCACTTTTTGACACTATTGATTTTTCGGTGTTTTTAATTTTGTTTTTAAGTTTATGGAATGCAATAAAAAGAAAATTGAATGGCTTCCAGTTAAATATAACATATTTCACGCGTATGACAGAATATTTCGATATTTTTCACTTGTGCTTCGCACTCGTGAAAATATCGATATTCGATCATACTCGTGAAATATATGTTATATTAAACGGGAAACCATTCAATATCCCCTATATGATTAAGTATGTTTTGATAGAAATATATCTTTGAAGACATTTGTAAATAGATTATAGAAAAACAGTTACAAGTGTAATGTTTAAATTGACCTGTTTTATTCCTGAGTATCTCGGACTATATTCTGTGCAAATTATAACGCTTGCTTCCTGGTTTGCTCTATCTAGTTGATGCAACATTGGAAAGTCACCGTTCTTGGGTTGATAAAAATGCATTTGCCCGTAGAATACTGTTTTTAGTATCGGATTTTTCAATTTGAAATCAGTAAGTGAAATTGATTGGTTTTACCTTTCATACTTAAAATAGAAGTAGAATACTTTTGATTGGTTCTTCATATCCAATAGGTGGTTGCATATTTAAAATAAGTTGATAGTGAATTAATGCTTCAAATAAACATGTGATTCAACAATTCACCAGGAACAAATTAAATTTCTGAGACGAATTTCTTCTAACGAAACTTGTCAAATATCTTATTATGAAGATGAGTTAATACATGGAGAAAAAAACCCCACACTTTTAAAGTAAAGTAAATTCCTTAAAATGACATATATATGATAATCATCAATAAAACATTTAACATTCAGGAATACAATTTAAAAAAATGTCTTATATTTATTTCCTACCATTTTCTTAGCTCACCTGCCCGAAGGGCAAGTGAGCTTATGCCATGGTGAGGTGTCCGTCGTCCGGCCGTCGTCAACTTTTCCATTTAAACAACTTCTTCTCAATAACCAAAAGGCCCAGAGACCTAATATTGGGCCTGTAGCATGCTGGGATGAAGGGTACCAAGTTTGTTCAAATGAATGGCATTGACCATCATTCAAGGCCACAGTGCTCAAATAGGCTGAAATATAACGACGACTTATTTTCAGAGACCTTATATCTGGCTTGTAGCGTTATTGGATAAAGGCTGAAAGTTTGTTCAAATGAACGACCTCGATCATAATTTTAAGTCGGCTAAAATATTTAAAAGACACCGTTTCAAATAACTGCGGGGCCCTGAGATCTTATATATGGTCTCTGATACACGTGTTCTTTATTATGTTTATGTGTATAAAGGATCACTGGATAGCAGGTGAGCGATTCGGGCCCATTGGGCCATTGTATTGCCATGGTATGTGGATTCAATATTGTACAGTAACTTTCTTAAATTTGAAGATGATATTCAGCTCTATAATTATCAGTGATGTTTGAAAGTATTGATTAATTACATGACACTATTCTTTATATCAAGTGATTGATTTAGTAGTTTTATATTATTGTTGAAGTAGTTTTAGGTTAAACATGTACATGTACACTACATGTTGAAAACATTTAAGAATAAAAAATTAAAGTGTTTTTTTAATGTTTTTTAGTTATGATTGATGATATTGCGTATGTCGATTAACCTCAACTGCCCGAGGAAAAAGTGAGCTTATGCGGTGGCGCAGTTTCTTCGCTTTGATGGTTCTTTGTTTTTTTTTTAGGTCGCCTGAGATTAAGTCGTGTGAAGTCTCAAGTGACCTTTTCTAATTGCCTTTTGTCCGTCGTCGTACGTCATCCATTCGTTAACAATTAACATTTTTGACTTCTTCTCAATAACCAAAAGGCCTAGAGACCTGATATTGGGCATATGACATGCTGGAGGAAGGGCGATCAAGGTTCTTAAAATGAATAACCTTGACCTTCATTCAACCATGTACGTCAGAGTATCCGACTAAGGACTGGGTATCCCTAGCTACACATAACAATGTACGTCAGAGTATCCGACTGAGGGCTGGGTATCCCTAGCTACAGATAACCATGTACGTCGGAGTATCCGACTAAGGACTGGGTATCCCTAGCTACAGATAACCATGTACGTCGGAGTATCCGACTAAGGACTGGGTATCCCTAGCTACAGATAACCATGTACGTCAGAGTATCCGACTAAGGACTGGGTATCCCTAGCTACAGATAACCATGTACGACAGAGTATCCGACTAAGGACTGTGTATCCCTAGCTACACATAACAATGTACGTCAGAGTATCCGACTAAGAGCTGGGTATCCCTTGATACAGATAGTCATGTACGTCAGAGTATCCGACTAAGAGCTGGGTATCCCTAGCTACAGATAACCTTGTACTTCAGAGTATCCGACTAAGGGCTGGGTATCCCTAGCTACAGATAACCATGTAAGTCAGAGTATCCGACTAAGGGCTGGGTATCCCTAGCTACAGATAACCATGTACATCAGAGTATCCGACTAAGGACTGGGTATCCCTAGTTACAGATAACCATGTACGTCAGAGTATCCGACTATAAGGGCTGGGTATCCCTAGATACAGATAACCATGTACGTCAGAGTATCCGACTAAGGGCTGGGTATCCCTAACTACAGATAACCATGTACGTCAGAGTATCCGACTGAGGGCTGGGTATCCCTAGCTACAGATAACCATGTACGTCAGAGTATCCGACTGAGGGCTATGTATCCCTAGGTACATATACCCATGTACTATTGACTATTCAGATTGCTCATTATCATATTTCATTGTTCCGGCCTGGTGATGAAAAAAAAAATCATGACGGTTCTTATATGAACATTGTGTTTCATTGTCTTGGAGATATCAACTGATATTAACAATGTCATCGGCACCTAGACTGAAAAGATATAGCGTTGTTAACAATTGACAAATATATTTTAGTCGACTCTAGAAAAAACATCTGAATTTATAAAAGTAACTAACTCCTTTAATGTTTGTGTCAAAATTAAGTATATATATATTGTACAAAAATGTCAAACTTCTAATATTATAGATATGAAACATACATTTATGATGACTGCCTGATAATATAATTATAATACAGTATGTACAGAATTTGCAATCCTTTGACATTCAACTCATAATATACATCATCATAATTATAATTTGATCTGTCGTCGTGCGTCGGTCTTCTTCTCAAGATCCAGATATCGCAGAATGGTGTACAAAAGGTTCTTAAGCTGTTTTATCAAAATTGTTAATTTCATGGCCCCTTTGTTTCACATTCCCCCTGGGGAGGAGATAAATTCTACTATAGTTTATATAGGAAACTCATCCCACATATTTTAGGATAATTTGTTTCTTTTTCATTGGAAATTGGTTAGCATGTGGTCAGGGCTAAATTTTCTCAATGACATATCAGAGAATGTCAAGGTCAACTACTTGTTATTGGCTGGAAAGAAGGTCAAAAATAAAAATAACAAATTGAGTAATTTTTTTCATTTCATATGAAAACATAGTCCACTGAAACAGAATGTGCATATTTTATTGTCATCAGATGAAATGACAGAGATATGGCACTTGGAAAAGAAAAATATAAAGCTATTTTTTCTAGCCAAAGTTAAAAAATAATCCAAAATTGTAGATAAAAGGTTTATGCTCTTTTATCTATATACACATGAAGGCTTGATGTTTGGCACATCGTAACATGTATAGCTGGCTACAAATGTCATGCTTATCTTTGACCTTGACCTTCATTCAAGGTCACAGGGGTCAAAATGATGTGGAAAAAAAATCAAAATTCTTTCAAAATTATTAATTTGGGTCACATTTTAAAGAACCTGCTTTTTTAGCCCACCATCATCAGATGGTGGGCTATTCAAATCGCCCTGCATCCGTGGTCCGTGGTCCGTCCCTCCGTCCGTCCGTCCGTCCGTAAACAATTCTTGTTATCGCTAATCCTCAGAAAGTACTGAAGGGATCTTTCTCAAATTTCATATGTGGGTTCCCCTTGGTGCCTAGTTATGCATATTGCATTTTGAGACAAATCGGAAAACAACATGGCCGACAGGCAGCCATCTTGGATTTTGACAATTGAAGTTTGTTATCGCTATTTCTGAGAAAGTACTAAAGGGATCTTTCTCAAATTTCATATGTGGGCTCCCCTTGGTGCCTAGTTATGCATATTGCATTTTGAGACCAATCGGAAAACAACATGGCCGACAGGCAGCCATCTTGGATTTTGACAATTGAAGTTTGTTATCGCTATTTCTGAGAAAGTACTGAAGGGATCTTTCTCAAATTTCATATGTAGGCTCCCCTTGGTGCCTAGTTATGCATATTGCATTTTGAGACCAATCGAAAAACAACATGGCCGACAGGCAGCCATCTTGGATTTTGATAATTGAAGTTTGTTATCGCTATTTCTGAGAAAGTACTGAAGGGATCTTTCTCAAATTTCATATGTAGGTTCCCCTTGGTGCCTAGTTATGCATATTGCATTTTGAGACAAATCGGAAAACAACATGGCCGACAGGCAGCCATCTTAGATATTGACAATGGAAGTTTGTTATCGCTATTTCTCAGAAAGTAATTAAGGGATCTTTCTCAAATTTTCATATGTAGGTTCCCCTGGGTGCCTAGTTATGCATATTGCATTTTGAGACTAATCGTAAAACAACATGGCCGACAGGCAGCCATCTTAGATATTGACAATTGAAACTTGTTATCGCTATTTCTAAGAAAGTGCTGAAGGGATCTTTCTCAAATTTCATATGTAGGTTCCCCTTGGTGCCTAGTTATGCATATTGGATCTTGAGACCAATCGGAAAACAACATGGCCAACTGGCAGCCATCTTGGATTTTGACATTTGAAGTTTGTTATCGCTATTTTTCAGAAGGTACTGAAGGGATCTTTCTCAAATTTCATATGTAGGTTCCCCTTGGTCCCTGGTGTTGCATTTTGGGACCAATCCGAAAACAACAGACAGCCATTATCGCTAAATCTTAAAATTTTTATAGAGGTTCCCCTTGTTTGAAAAGTACTAGAGGGCTGTTTCTGAATTTACACAGATTAGTAAGACTTAGAGGAAGGGAAAAGTAGAGAAAAGATCAATCTGACATGGAACCTATAAAGATCATTCAATGGTGGGCGCCAAGATCCCTCTGGGATCTCTTGTTTAAAAGGTGTGTGCAATGAATCAAGGTCAAATAATCAAAATGACGCAGATATGGCACTTTGAAAAAGAAAGGTCCTGCCAAAATTCAGAAATCACCCAAAACTGCACATACACATGAAGGCTGGACTAGAAATTATACAAATGGTGGGTCTAACCCCCCTTTGGGCTGAGGGGCGGGTAAAAAAGGGTCAATTTGGCTTAATTGATAATATAAACGACTTCTTCTCTGGAACTAAGCATTGGATATCGATCATATTTATCTGGTAGCATCCCTGTGGGGTAGGGATTTAAAATTGTACAAATGATTGGGCTGATCTCCCGGGGGCCAGATAATGGGGCCAAAAGGGGTCAATTTGGCTTAATTCTCTGAAACTAAGCAATGTACATGTATATCACTCATATTTGACTTGTAGCAGCCTTATGGGGTAGGGATACAAAATTGTACAGATGATGGGGCTGACTCCCCAGGGGCCTGAGGGGCGGGGCCAAATATGGTCAATTCAGCTATATCGATATAAACGACTTCTTCTCTGAAACCGAGCAATGGATATCGCTCATATTTGCCTGGTAGCATCACTATGGGGTGAGAATTCAAAATTGTACAAATGATGGGGCTGGCCCGCAGGGGCCTGAGGGGCGGGGCCAAAAGGGGTCAATTTGGCTATATTGATATAAACGACTTCTCTGAAACTGAGCAATGGATATCGCTCATATTTGCCTGGTAGCATCACTATGGGATGAGGATTCAAAATTGTACAAATGATGGGTCTGGCCCCCAGGGGCCTGAGGGGCGGGGCCAAATGTGGTCAATTTGGCTATATTGATATAAACGACTTCTGCTCTGAAACTAAGCAATGGATATCACTCATATTTGCCTGGTAGCATCCCTATGGGGTGGGGATTCAAAATTGTACAAATGGTGGGGCTGACCCCCAGGGGCCTGAGAGGCGGGGCCAAAATTGGTCAATTTGTTTAAACAACTTCTCAGAAACTAAGCAATGGATATTACTCACATTTGTATGGTAGCATGGTTATTGGGTGGGGATTCAAAATTGTACAAATGTTGGGGTTAACCCAGGCCGCCAGGGGGCTGAGGGGTGGGGCCAAGAGGGGTCTATTTGGCTAAATTGATTTAAACAAATTATTCTCTGCAATGGTTTGACTGGTAGCATCCTATAGGGGTAGAGATTCAAAATTGTATAAAGGAAGGAGCTGACCCCCACAGGGGGCAGAGGGCAGAGTCAAAAGGGGTCAATTAGTCTTAACAAGATCTTCTCTGAAACTAAGTAATATGGATATCGCTCATATTTGTGTGGTAGCATCCCTATGGGGTCGCGCCAAAAGTCAATTTCATTTCATGGATTAATGCACTTTTTGGCATTTTTAGCATTAAAATAAAACCAATGTACATGTACCCATATAAAATGCTTATGATATATATTGACATAGCAATACCAGCGACAAATATACTGAAGCATCATGCTTGTTTCATATCTCGTGAAACCAGGTGAGCGATACAGGCCCTCTGGGCCTCTTGTATTAGAACATGTTCAAGATACTACTTCCGGTTCAAATCAAATATGGCGGCCACCTATCCAGTAAAATACATATAGCTAACCTTTCAAGAGGCAAACGTGCAACTCGAAGGCCACAAGGGTTGTGCTCTCAAGGGAGACATTAGAAGAGAAGTAAAAGACAGGATTCCAAATTCAGTCGCCTTTTAATATCATGTAATTGGGGCAGCAAGTGCAATTCTGCATTACCTGCAGAAGAGGCGCCTAAATGTAAACTATGTAGATATCTAGTAATACAACATTTTTTCTAGAATTTGTTCGAAAACATTTAGAATTGTTGGCATTTTCTAATGATAGAAATAAGGTACTTTGGAGTTAAGGAACACTTCTATAAATCTTATATGAATAAAGGTACCAATCCCATTCAAGAAAATTCCTGAAATTGAGAAAATTAGTTTGACCTTATTCTGTATGGCAATTCTCGAATTGAATTGGATCTGAAGCGATGCATCATCTGTCAGCAAGAAACTGAAGAAGCACTACAGTGTCCAGCCACTTCAAAATGAAAGGTTGCGGGTGCAGGTTACAATTTCATGAAGATAGAGGAACTTGGTTACCTGGAAAGTGAGATTGACATCAGTGCTTTGGATGATGGAAGTGGACTTGCAGACTCACTACATACGAAGCAAGCGAAGTGACACAATCATTGCAGTTTACAATATAACAATGAAGAAGTAGACTCTGACAGAGCTGAGAAGCGCTGACAAACGAAAACGAATCTCTCCGAGGATGTCGAAAACACACGAGCCAAAGCTTATCCTGCCGAACCACAATGCATAACATCTGTTTTTCTGGTATTACGTGAAACACCTCTACCTGTATATGTAGGTATTCTTATGCATTGCCAATATCGTAGTCGTTCATTTATTGACAGATTGCTTCATCTTGGAATATGCATTTCATACGACAGAGTACTATCTATGCCAACAAAGATAACAAACTTCCTATACCAGAACTTTCAGGAGGATGATATGGCTTGCCCTCCTAGTTTGAAAACTGACGTTTTTACCACAACCGCGGTTGAAAACATCGACCACAATCCGAGTGCAACAACAGCTGATGATTCTTTTCTTGGGACAGGGATATCACTTTTCCAGCACACATCCGAGGCCAGACCAGGGCACGGCAGGTTATCTGTTCCCGATGCTGGCATATCTGTTCGCATCACGTCAAGTCTTCCTCAGTCCTATTCAAATGTTCCACCCGTATTCTTAGAGAGGAATTTCCGGCTGTATACCTTCAATACACGACCTCAGGACGGATATCGCCGACGTTTCTACTCCATTGCAAGACAAATACAGGTGGCTTCAGAAAGTACCAGAAGCAACTTAAGATTTTGGAAAATTACCAGCTGTGTCATGGAGAGCTTTCCATGCAACACATGAAACTTCATCCAATAGTAAACCTGATGTGTCAGTGCTCCTGTGGTTATTTGAGGAAGAATCGAAGTCTGTGGCCATGATTTAACACTCAATGACTATCATCCGGAAATATGTGCAGTCCTTTCATCCAGGACAAACTCCGTTTATCGCACTTGGTCAACCGCTCTATTCGCTTGCGAAACAGATACAGTGGATTTGGCCCGATTCATATGGCGTCAACCAGTTCGTTTTAATGTTTGGCGGCCTGCATATTGAGATGGGCCTGTTCAAATAAGTAGGTGACCGGTTGGAAGGATCGGGATGGACATTTGCATTAACACAAGCGAATATAGCCTTTCTAAAAGCTTCCCATGTAACGCGGACGAGAAGAGCACACTAGCTAACTGCAATTGCTTTGTATAAACTGATGACCTCAGCCTATGACAACTATTCACAATCTTTCGAAGAACAACCAATCTGTTTAGATGAATGTTGTCAAAGAATGGCAAACGAAAGACCACAAGTAAGTATTAGCTATCAACGTTTAAACTTGAAATTACCATCTTGCTTTTTGTGAAAGCGATCCGAGAAGGTAATTTTGAATTAAATATAGATGTGTTGACAAGGTCAATCCCCTGGTTCTTCGCGCTTGACCATTAGTGCAGAAAATTAATGTTTGCGACCAAAGATCGAAATATTGAATCGATCCCTCCTAGAAAAGATTCTTTGATACAACACGCTCAAGATGCAACACCCCAGCCCAGTTGGGTGTTGTGTGGGCGA